>NC_055705.1:2040310-2389716 GCF_017639745.1 Melanotaenia boesemani | reverse complement strand
ACACAGTAACTTGTCAAAGGTCATCCCTTAAGCCCACAACTGTGAACATGTTAGTATTTCTGACAAAGAATCTTAAAACTTGAACAAATGTAGATAATTTCTACCTCCATAAACAGTAACATTATTCAGCTAGATGTTATTTTTATGTTTACTCAAGAGTTTTTGCAATTTTCTTATTTAACTTCTTTATTTTGCACACTGCAGTTTTATGTTGCAAAGCAACTCTGTTTTAGTTTTGTTAACCATATACATGGTTATGCCTGCCTGTTCAGTTGAGAAGAAATTGTTCCTATTTTGAATGTGCACCCATAAAGTGCAGTTTTGAAGTATTTTGTCTAGCGTAAATTATATCATCAGTTATATCATTATTGCACATTTTCAAATTTATATCATAAGTATCTTTGGCCATATCACCCTGCCCTAATTGATATTGTTGTGAATGATACGATATTGCAAACCCCTACTGGTTACTTTACTTTGCTTCTATATCTTCGGCAGTCGCTAAGGCAAAAGCTCGGGCGTGGGAGGGGTTTGGAGAGGCCATGGAGAATGACTTCCGGACGGCTTCGAGGAGATTCTGGTCAACCATCCGGCGGCTCGGGAGGGGAAAGCAGTAATGATGTTACGTCTGACACCAAAGCCCCGAGGACTGCATCGAGTAAAGGGGGCGTGTCCAAATGAGGCCTGTAGCGAGGCCCGTATCAGTTTCCTGAATATCACGTGACCAAAGACAAACGAGGCCCCGCTTATCATAAATCACGTGAGTGCCTCGTTGTGTGCGTAGAGACGCTGAAAAAGCCGCGGGAAATTGAGGAAATGTACAGAGTATATATATATATATATATATATATATATATATATATATATATATATATATATATATGCATGCACATGGTGGTCTGTATATATAGGAGAGAAAAACAACATATATATTTATATAATATATATATATATCTATAGATTAATTTACAATACAGTTTACATATCAACTGGTGTGTGGATAACATTTAATTTGACAGGTGGACTGCTGGGCATCAAATGACCAGCAGATGTCAGTACTACCAAGTGAGCTGTTAAATGGGGCCTCGAGTAATGAGACATTTGGCGATGCAATTGGCCAGAAAGATTCAACACATTCACGGGGCTTCATTAAACCATCACTAGAAAGCAGTGCTCCGTCAACACTGTGTACAGTGGGGATGGGGGGCTGCTGACCTCAACTCGAGACGTTGTGAGGCGGTGGGGGGAGTACTTCAAAGACTTCCTCAATCCCACCAACACGTCTTCTGATGAGGAAGCAGAGTCTGGGGTAGCTGGTGCTGGCTCGCTTATCTCTGGGGCTGAGGTCGCTGAGGTGGTTAAAAATCTCCTTGGTGGCAAGGCCCCGGGGGTGGATGAGGTCCGCCCGGAGTTCCTTAAGGCTCTGGATGCTGTAGGGCTGTCTTGATTGACACGCCTCTGCAGCATCGCGTGGACATCGGGGACAGTCCACCTGGACTGGCAGACTGGGGTGGTGGTCCCCTTCTTCAAAAAGGGGGACCGGAGGGTGTGCTCCAACTACAGGGGATCACACTCCTCAGCCTCCCCGGTAAGGTCTATTCAGGGGTGCTGCAGAGGAGGGTCCATCGGATAGTCGAACCTCGAATTGAGGAGGAGCAGTGTGGCTTCCGTCCCGGTCGTGGAACAGTGGACCAGCTCTACACCCTCTTTGTGGTCTTTGAGGGGGCATGGGAGTTTGCCCAACCAATCTACATGTGTTTTGTGGATTTGGAGAAGGCATTTGACCGTGTTCCCCGGGGACTCCTGTGGGGGGTACTCCCGGAGTATGGAGTGCCGGACTCGCTTGTAAGAGCTGTCCGGTCCCTGTACAACCGGTGTCAGAGCTTGGTCCGCATTGCCGGCAGTAAATTAGAATGGTTTCCAGTGCGGGTTGGACTCCGCCAAGGCTGTCCTTTGTCACGATTCTGTTCATAACTTTTATGGACAGAATTTCTAGGCGCAGCCGAGGTGTGGCCTCAGAATTGGGTCTCTACTCTTTGTGGATGACGTGGTTCTGTTGGCTTCATCGGGACGTGATCTTCAGCTCTCACTGGAGCGATTTGCAGCCGAGTGTGAAGCGGCTGGGATGAGAATCAGCACCTCCAAGTCCGAGACCATGGTCCTCAGCCGGAAAAGGGTGGAGTGCTCTCTCCGGGTCTGCGATGGGGTCCTGCCCCAAGTGGAGGAGTTTACATATCTCGGGGTCTTGTTCACGAGTAAGGGAAGGATGGAGCGGGAGATCGACAGGCGGATCGGTGCAGCGTCTGCAGTGATGCGGACTCTGCATCGGTCTGTTGTGGTGAAGAGAGAGCTGAGCCAAAAGGCAAAGCTCTCGATTTACCGGTCGATCTACGTTCCTACCCTCACCTATGGTCATGAGCTGTGGGTATTGACCGAAAGAACAAGATCGCGAGTACAAGCGGCCAAAATGAGTTTTCTCCGCAGGGTGGACGGGCTCTCCCTTAGAGATAGGGTGAGAAACTCGGTGATCCGGGAGGAGCTCAGAGTAGAGTCACTGCTCCTCCACATCGAGAGGAGCCAGATGAGGTGGCTCGGGCATCTGGTTAGGATGCCTCCCTGGTGAGGTGTTCCGGGCACATCCCACCGGAAAGAGGCCCCGGGGAAGACCCAGGACACGCTGGACGGACTACATCTCTTGGCTGGCCTGGGAACGCCTCGGGATCCCTTTGGATGAGCTGGTGAATGTGGCCGGGGAGAGGGAAGTCTGGGTTTCCCTGCTTAGGCAGCTGCCCCCGCGACCCGACTCCGGATAAGCGGAAGAAAATGGATGGATGGATCATTTTATGATTTTGGCATCAGAAGAAATAAATGGATAAAAAAATACACATAAGAAGTGTTCATGTTATTTTTACACACTAGAAAGTGGTGAAATTAATTAAAGCATAACAACTGTGAAAATCATCAAACTCTATTATGTCTTTAACTAGATTTTTTTGGTAGGATTATAATCTGGACATTCTTTCAACTACAGACACACACACGTCCAAGCATCTGTATGGTCAGCATCATATTTGAGACTGCTTCACATTAAATCTGTTTTTAGAGACTTTCTGAGTCTGAGGACAGAGTTTGGAGAGAGAACAGTACAGTATTTGAGTTTGAAAACAAGGAAGTTTGATATGAAATCTAAAAAATAAATACTCCACATTTCTCTACTTATCAGTGTTTTTAAGATTCTTGTGACTTCATTCATTCAAATCATTTTACAGTACAGTGACCTGACTGGTCCAGACAACATCTTCAGTTTTAGACTGACACCTCTCTTAGACTAAAGCAGCTTCTGGGTTGTTAGCACAGACTACAAACACTAACAGATCAAGGAATTACATGACCTCCTGCTACTGTGTCTGCAGTCATCCAGCTGTAAATAAGAATCAGTTTGTGGTACCTACCAGATGCTTGAGGTTGAATAATACTTGTCCATAATACTTAGTTTGGGTGAAATGTAAATGTTTTCTTCCTGCTCGTTACAGAAACATGGAGGCCAAAGAAAACCTAAACATCGAGGTGGTCGAGGCTGTAAGAAAGTTTTCACTGGTGCATCACGACCAAAGAGATGTCAGAAGATTCACGTTGGAGAGAAACCGTACACCTGTGATCAGTGTGGAGCAGCTTTCAGTCAGTCAAGTGATTTAAAAAGTCACCAACGTATTCACACTGGAGAGAAACCTTACAGCTGTGATCAGTGTGGAGCAGCTTTCAGTCAGTCAGGTCATTTAAAAAGGCATCAACGTATTCACACTGGAGAGAAACCTTACAGGTGTGATCAGTGTGGAGCAGCTTTCAGTCAGTCAAGTGATTTAAAAAGTCACCAACGTTTTCACACTGGAGAGAAACCTTACAGATGTAATCAGTGTGGAGCAGCTTTCAGTCAGTCAGGTCATTTAAAAAGTCACCAACGTATTCACACTGGAGAGAAACCTTACAGATGTGATCAGTGTGGAGCAGCTTTCAGTCAGTCAGGTGATTTAAAAAGTCACCAACTATTCACACTGGAGAGAAACCTTACAGGTGTGATCAGTGTGGAGCAGCTTTCACTTTAGCTGGTGCTTTAAAAAATCACCAACGTATTCACACTGGAGAGAAACCTTACAGGTGTGATCAGTGTGGAGCAGCTTTCAGTCAGTCAGGTGATTTAAAAAGTCACCAACGTATTCACACTGGAGAGAAACCTTACAGGTGTGATCAGTGTGGAGCAGCTTTCAGTCAGTCAGGTGATTTAAAAAGTCACCAACGTATTCACACTGGAGAGAAACCTTACAGGTGTGATCAGTGTGGAGCAGCTTTCAGTCAGTCAGGTCATTTAAAAAGTCACCAACGTATTCACACTGGAGAGAAACCTTACAAGTGTGATCAGTGTGGAGCAGCTTTCACTATATCTGGTGCTTTAAAAAGGCACCAACGTATTCACACTGGAGAGAAACCTTAAATGTGCCAGGAGGATGGTGCAGCTTGTATTCATTCAGACTATTAAAAAAATTATACCAAATGTTGTGGAAAAACTAATGTGTACTGCTGGATTAAAACTTTATTAACAAAGGTATCACTAAGAAGACCTGTGAGGTAAAACAAAATGATATTGTGCATATTTGTAAAGTTTTGGCAAACGGTAGGGGGATTTGCAGCCACTTCTTGTAAATGTTTAGTAAAGTTATGAAGTTTAGTCATAGAAAGACGACCTCCCTCTGAAGAGAAACTGTTCTGCAGCTGTTCTGTAGCAACTGTGAGGTGATTGTCGCAACATATTTGAGTTTGAATTAAATAATACTGTATATAACTATGTACTTTGTTAGTCATAACAGAGTAATAATAATACTAATGGTTTAGATTTATTTAGTGCTTTATCAAGGCACCCAAAGTGCTTTACATTGTGAATCTGTTATTCATTCACACGCTGATGGTGGAAGCCAAGCTATACAAATAAATGAGTTGTTTACAGTATGTCTCTGTCAGGTTTCTGTTTCCTGTTCATGGGGGTGTTTCAGGAAAGTCGCTCGAGAGATGCCTGAAAAAGTCAAACCAGCACCATCTTCTACTGAAGCATCATGTCGTTCTAGGAACACAGCTCAGCCTGATTTCATCCAGACTGACTCAAGACAGACCTGCATAAACTCGGTGCACACACCTGGGATGTCTAACAAGTCCAAATGAGTGGATGAAGGGAAAAGTTGTTTAAACGAGGGACGCTAGAGGCAGAATAAGAGAAACCTTCTCCTCCTCAGCAGATCAAATCCTGCTGATTGATCTGCATGAAGAATTAAAACGCCACCAAAAACTGGCAAGTTTGCCACCAATTCATAGAAAGACAGAAAATGGTCCTGATCGAGTGTATCCCCCCTATACCAGATTTACCAGGTAATGGTGGCCCAGTGGATCGAACAGTGATTTTGGGCATGGTTGACCAAAGTTCTACTCAGTATTCTGGCAGTAAAAGGAAATATTGGTAAATGGAGTTAAGATGTGTTTTTCTGACGCCCATGTGACAATGAGCTGGCATGGTAGTCAACACTTGTTGACTAAAACTGTTATATTGACCACATAAACGTAAATCATCTTGAAATCACACCGACAGGCTGAAACAGTCTGATCATGGAAGTAATGATAGCAGCCGCAGTATAAACATTGACCAAAATACTAGTCGACTGTTAATAACGGATCACTCAGTACAATTAAATACAGGGCTTAGATTACAAAGGTAATTATGGGGAACCTTATTGTCAGACATACAGTGGGACTCAGTCATATACGTGTAGGTCTATACACTACTGAAAACTAAGAATACTTGAACAACACATCTTAGATCTTGAATGAAATATTCCAGTCAAAAATCGTTATTTATTAAACAGTAGAATGTGTTGAGAACAGTAAAAAAAAAAGAATGATCAATGGAAATCAAAATCATTAACCCCTGGAGGTCTGGATTTAGCTTGGCTTCGCACAGTGGAAGCTAACCCAGTAGCTAGCTAGTCCCCTGTAGCCGGTGCGGAGCCACCTAGCAATGTTAACTCACTTACACATCCCTAAGCAGTTCCCATGCAGCAGGAGCCCCAGACCAGCTGGGTGGTGGTAGGGTTGTCACGATACTAAAATTTTAAAGTCGATATCAATACTAAGAATGATGATCAATACTTCATAGTGTTAATTTCGTTAATGAAAACTAAACGAAAATATTTCCGTCAATGCATATTTTTCACCGGATAAAAACTAGACAAGACTAAAATCCCCATTAATAAACAATAACTGGGACTAAATCAGAATGCATTTTCGTGGACTAATAAAGATGAGACAAAAAAGTAGTTCAATAAATAAAAACTGAGCTAAAAAAAAGAAGATGATTTTGTCAAATCCTGTCTCCTCTGCTTTTCCGCCACTCACACACACACACACACTCTTTCAAACCTGCAGCGTGCAGGCGCACAAACACAAGGAACAGACAGGATGTGGATTCACGGCAAAAATTTAAAAGTGAAACATCAATGGCCATGCTTTGCACGGGGCCCAAGAGAAAGAGAAGACGTGATATGTGAACCCATTTTCGCTTCACTGAAGTGGAGTTTAAAAACCTTATGACAACAAACCTGATGAGACATGTCACAATTCACCACAAAGACAACGTGATAAGTTAACAAAACGTTTGGTGGTGTATAACGTAACATTAAACCACCGGCTGTAATGTTCCAACAATAACCTTAAACCGACCGCAAACCGCTGGCTAACTTACTAGCTTCGTAGATTGTAGCAGTAGTAGCCACTTGTTGATATTGTGTGTGAAGTTGAATTTATGCTGACTTAGGTACGTAATGCTGGCTGGGCAGCTATGTTTTTAGTTGGATTGCAAGTTGAACTAAAGCAGACAGAAGTGAGCTAATCTAGGAGTTGCTAGCAAACTATAGTGAACACAAAACACCTGGGCAGCTACACATGGATGCAAACTAAAAACTAAAATGTACTAAAACAAATAATCTAGATAAAATAAAATAATACGCCACACTTAATTCAAAACAAGTGTAGCCCAGATACAGTTGCCTTGTATTTTGGGGGAAAAGCTTAAAATATTAAAACAATAAATAGTTTAAAAAAATGTCTAAAAAGTGTTTAAGGGTGAATCCCATTTCACCCCTTGGCCCTACCCCATAGCCCTTCCCCTCCATTTTGCGCGTTCACGTGAAGGGGTAGGGGTGTCCCAATTCCTTTTAGGACAGAGGGGTAGGGGTAAGGGGTAGGGCTATATACCCCTTCAAACGAAGATTTTTCAGAGGCCCACTTGAAACGGAGGGGTATGAAAAATTTCCTGTTCTATATGAGAAAGCAAGTGTTTCTACGCACATTACGCTTTCTTGAGGTGCAGGGCAACACACACTCGCACAAAAAAAAACAGCCTCAGAGTAAAAGAGAGTATACCAGCACACGATTAATTTTAATTGCATGCAAAATTCGTACATTACGTCCCACATATGCCTGTCGATAAGCAATAAGTCAATTAATTGCACTGTAATGAAAAAATGAGCGCAACAAGTTTGCCGCTGCGATTTTATTAGTTTCCCCCATCTTACTTCACCATAGACTGTGTATGATAACAGGTTTCACTATGAAGTATCTAGACTGAACGCTCTTGCAGAGTGATCTCTCTCATGTCATGTTTGACAGCAGCATGTAGCAGCACGAGATCGTGGTGAACCACTAACCTGTGCGAGCCGGTACGCTGCATTTGTTTACAGGGCTACTGTCACGCATCGGCCGTAAGACTCATGCATTTGACTGGCTTCTTACGCTCTCACGCTAAACCTCTTATTTCTCACGCTGGAATACACTTTAAGAGCAATGCCGGCTTACTAAGAAGTTCTAGAGGATTCCCAGTGGGCCGCATTACTTCTGGGTCGGTGTCCCGGCGTATATGTCAAGAAGACGCAGTGTCGCGTTGCAGCAGCGGTTCGCTCACTGCTCATAGATCAGACTGACACGCAGTGATGAGGGAGATATTTCAGCTTCACAGACGGCAACGATGCACAATATAGTTTTTCCTAGTTTTTTTTAACTAGTTTTTCCTGTTTTAGCCCCATGTTTAATATTTTTTAATATATTTATTGTTTTGATTTTATTTAGTTTCTTCCAGTTCCTGTGTAAAATGTTCTTTAGTGACTACTGATGACATATGTGACTGTTGAAGGGGTGTCCCAATTCGTAGGGGTTGATTTTTCAGCCCTACACCTTCTAGCTCCATTGTAAGGGGTAAGGGGCAAGGGGTAGGGGTAAGGGATGAAATGGGATTGGGCCTAAGTCATTGTTAGTTTATAAAGTTTATGTTCAGTTCATATCCTCCTGACTACCAGTAGTTCAAATTTGTCCTCTGTGGAGGACATTTGTAAAGCTGAATATCTCCATCCCCCTGCATGCTATTAAACCCACTCATTTTGTTCTCTAAAAAGGACATCCAGGGCCTTTGAATGGTACCACATTTATAGGGGTGGGGCCTTGGGAACATCCTGTTTTTCCTCAAGGAAAATGGCATTCATTACCACAATCACATTTCATAAGAAGAGGAAAAGTAAGTGCATAACTTCTTTTTGTGCAAATGTAGTCCTGAAGTATTATTGTAATATTTCTTTATAATATCTCTTGAGAACACATTAAACCATTTTCTAAATGAATATAACAACATTTTACCACAACATAAGTTTGAGAATTGTCTTCTGTAGTGGACATTTGTTGCTATTTCCTGAATTTTGTTCTGTATTTTTCAGTTAAGAAGAACGAGTTTCATTGTCAAAGTTTTCTCATTACCCTTCAAACAGTCGGGGAAATTAAAAAAAATATTGATTAAACAATTTTTTTTCTAGTAGTCAGGAGGATATAACATATGTTCAATGTTAAAATCAGTTATTGATCAGTTATTGATTAGTTGGTGTTGAGCATAGATAATCAGAGTTCTGGCCGACAGCGTATGCCACGTGGAGGTCTGCAGCTACCAACGTCTGTCTGCAACATCAACTCATCAAACCCCCTTTTCATCCCTCATCATGCCATTTCAACTCCTGAGGTTTCCGCTGACTGATATAAGAGGTTGTGAGTAACCAAAACAGTTTGCACATGCTATATTTCTCTTTTGCTTGTTTGCAAGTAAACGGGTCATCCAGTTTTAGACCACAACGTTCCCAAGCTTCGCTCCAGGCCTGCAACTATTTGAGTTAATTTGAGGGCTGATTTGGAAAAACGTAAAAGGCTGGTATTATTTTATGGTGCTATTTTATTTAATACTATTTTTATCTTTAAATAAGAAGGTATAAACACAACGTGTTTTGAAAAGCCCTTAATCTTATATGTTTTATTTGTATGTATTATGTATGTTTATATTACTAAAATTTGTTTCTATTCGAATAACGTGTCTTTAGTCCTAATTTGTTTGGTTTAAATTTTTCATATTTATAAGTAACAAGCGGAGGCACCGACTAATTTTGAGTTGTAACAGGTAACATGCAGGTATCACAAAAAACTTTAAACATACAGAAGCACCTGTCAGTCTGAGAAAAAAACCCAGGGCCCTGCCCATAGTATCATAACATTTGTTTAACTACGAGTTACATGGGACAGGTACTACACAACTTTAACCTACATTTTCATACATGAAATAGACTAAATGTGGTATAAAAATAAGTAAAATTGTGTTTTGAATGTTTGTGGTCATCAAAATGGGGTTCTAAGCTAAAAAAAAGTTTGAGATTTACTGCTCTATGAGCAGCATCCCATTCATTCATTTTCCAGCCATTTTTTGCCGCTTATCCAGAATCGGGTCCCGGGGGCAGCTGTCTAAGCAGGGAAACCCAGACTTCCCTCTCCCCGGCCACATTCACCAGCTCATCCAGAAAGATCCTGAGGCGTTCCCAGGCTAGCCGAGAGATGTAGTCCATCCAGCGTATCCTGGGTCTTCCTCGGGGCCTCTTTCTGGTGGGACGTGCCTGGAACACCTCACCAGGGAGGCGTCCAGGAGACATCCTGACCAGATGCCCGAGCCACCTCATCTGGCTCCTCTCGATGTGGAGAAGCAGCGACTCCACTCAGCCCCTCCCGGATCACCAAGCTTCTCACCCTATCTCTAAAGGAGAGCCCGGCCACCCTGCGGAGAAAACTCATTTCAGTCGCCTGTATTCGCGATCTTGTTCTACCCACAGCTCGTGACCATATGTAAGGGAATTGAGGCCGTTTTTGGCACTTTCCCTTATAAAATGAATGGACTTTTCCAAGCCGTGTGCGGGTTTGTCCACGGAACGGAGACAAATCGATTTGTCATCGAGCTCGTGTACACTTTTCTGCGTTTTCGGGACACGTCCCTGACTCGTGGACAGATCAACAGGGGGCGACAGAGCTCCACGGTGACGCGAACTGGAATTTGTGTACGCGGTCAATGATTCCTGTCCCTGGACTGGAGTTTGTGTCCACGGTCAATGACCCGAGACCCCCGAGCGTCCTCGAACCGCAATACGCGTACACGAGCAATGATTTCATGTCCCCGGTGTGGAATATGCGTACACGACCTGTAATTGAGACCCCAGACCCCTGGCTTTCGATCAGGGGGTCCACGAACTGGAATTAGTGTACACGTGCAATGATTTCATGTCCCCGAAGTGGAATATGCGTACACGACCTGTAATCGAGACCCCAGACCCCCGGCTTTTGATGGGAGGGGTGCCTGGGAGGGGTCCGTGTGTCCACGAACTGGAATTTGTGTACACGTGCAATGATTTCATGTCCCCGAAGTGGAATATGCGTACACGACCTGTAATCGAGACCCCAGACCCCTGGCTTTTGATGGGAGGGGTGCCGGGGAGGGGTCCGGGTGTCCACGAACTGGAATTTGTGTACACGTGCAATGATTTCATGTCCCCGAAGTGGAATATGCGTACACGACCTGTAATCGAGACCCCAGACCCCCGGCTTTTGATGGGAGGGGTCCCGGGGAGGGGTCCGGGTGTCCACGAACTGGAATTTGTGTACGCGAACTGGAATTTCTGTCCGCGAACTGGAACTGTAGCTCAGGACCCTCGGTTGTCCACGGGGGAGGGGTCCGGGTGTCCACGAACTGGAATTTGTGTACGCGAACTGGAATTTCTGTCCGCGAACTGGAACTGTAGCCCGGGACCCTCGGTTGTCCACGGGGAGGGGTCCGGGTGTCCACGAACTGGAATTTCTGTCCGCGAACTGGAATTTCTGTCCGCGAACTGGAACTGTAGCCCGGGACCCTCGGTTGTCCACGGGGAGGGGTCCGGGTGTCCACGAACTGGAATTTCTGTCCGCGAACTGGAATTTCTGTCCGCGAACTGGAACTGTTGCCCGGGACCCTCGGTTGTCCACGGGGAGGGGTCCGGGTGTCCACGAACTGGAATTTCTGTCCGCGAACTGGAATTTCTGTCCGCGAACTGGAACTGTAGCCCGGGACCCTCGGTTGTCCACGGGGAGGGGTCCGGGTGTCCACGAACTGGAATTTCTGTCCGCGAACTGGAATTTCTGTCCGCGAACTGGAACTGTTGCCCGGGACCCTCGGTTGTGGGCGGGAGGGGTCCGGCTGTCCACGAACTGGAATTTGTGTACGCGAGGTGACATTTTGCCCAAAAGTGCTCCGATCGGGCCGCCGTTCGCAGGGCGCCCTCCGGGGAACTCCGAGAGCGCCCCCTAGCGACGGCAGCTCGATCCGAGCAACTTTTGGCCAAAAGTGGTCCGGGGTCCCGTTTGACCTGGGATTCCTGTTCGGGCCACCCCCCCGACGCTGCCTGCCAAACGCCAGCCCCCCCGGACCTTCTCAACCGGAGAAACGAGCGTCGGAAGAAGAGAAAAGGCGTACGCGAGGAATGCATTTAGCAGGGGAAACGAAGCTTTGAACCTGCGTATTTCGGGGCCCCTCGGTCCCAGACGTCTGGAACCACCTCAGATCGCTTGACACGGGCTCCTGCTACCACCGGGAGGCCCTTTGGAGCCCAAAAAAAATGTGGGGCAAAGGGGCACCCCGGGGCACCCCGAGCCAAAAATGCGCCAACCAGTGTGCATGTGTTGTCCCGAGGTCCCCAGGCGATTTGGGGTGGTTTCGACCCTCGGGGCCCGAGATGGGGGGGGTCAAATATCTTCAAAAATGCCCCAAAAGCAAGATTCACAGCATTTTCCAATGCTTAATTGATTTCACCTCTGACCTACATACAAATTAAGGCCATAACTTTTTGGTTCTGGGTCCCATCGGGGTCAGACCGGACAGGGGTCATCGGGGGGACGTGCCGAGCGGGCCGCCGTTGCCGCGGCGACGCTAGCACGCTCGGAAAAGGAATTAGCCTCGGGGAGGGTTTGGGGCCCCCAGCTCTGGGATTCTGACAGGGGACTTGGAGAAAGGGCCAGCGGTCCAAATTTGGTGAAAATTGGACAAAATTTGTCCAAAAAAACGAGCGTCCACGTCCAATGTATTTCCCATTGACGTTACCCTACCGACAACACCCATTCATTATTATAGACACGTGGACGGCCTCCCGCGGGCACGCCGTGCGTCGCAGTGGCCCGGGGACGCCCGGAACGCGTGCGGGGCGGCCCCCCGAACAACATATCGAGCCCGCGTCGCAGCGCGACGCGCCGAAAAATTTTTGCCCCCTCTCAAAAACTTTCCCAAAACATCCTCTCAGAGTCTTAGAGCGGAAGAAGCCCTGAGGTTTTTTGGGGTGAAAAGGGGGGGGAAATTTTTTCGGGGGCGCTGTGCGCCCCGAAACTTTCAGGAATTGTAGAGGAGGCCCAGGCGCACGCCCACGCCGAATCTGGGGCCTCTCGGACCCTCGGGGGCCGCGCAGGACCCCCGAAACCGCTCCATTGTAATCCCATGGACGACTAGGGTCGCCCCCGAGCCGGGGTCGTACGCGGCCCTCGAAGGGGCTAGAGACCCCAAACTCGGGTCAGTAATCCCTAAGGACATGCCCTACAAGTGTGCGTTGGGCGGGTGAAGCTAACTCGTTTGTGCGCCGAACGCCAGCCTGTTTCTCACTCCAGAAAACAGGCCTCCATAGGCCTCCATGTTAAAGTATGGGAGGAAAAACACACATCTAAATATCTGGGCCCTGGAAGGGTCTGGAGACCCCAAACTCGGGTCAGTAATACCTAAGGACATGCCCTACGAGGGTGCGTTGGGAGGGTGACGCCAAATCATTCGTGCGCCGAACGCCAGCCCGTTTCTCACTGAAGAAAACAGGCCTTAGGCCTCCATGTTAAAGTATGGGAGGAAAAACACACATCTAAATATCTGGGCCCGGGAAGGGTCTGGAGACCCCAAACTCGGGTCAGTAATACCTAAGGACATGCCCTACGAGGGTGCGTTGGGAGGGTGACGCCAAATCATTCGTGCGCCGAACGCCAGCCCGTTTCTCACTGCAGAAAACAGGCCTCCATGTTAAAGTATGGCAGGAAACACACATCTAAATATCTGGGCCCTGGAAGGGTCTGGAGACCCCAAACTCGGGTCAGTAATACCTAAGGACATGCCCTACGAGGGTGCGTTGGGAGGGTGACGCCAAATCATTCGTGCGCCGAACGCCAGCCCGTTTCTCACTGCAGAAAACAGGCCTCCATGTTAAAGTATGGGAGGAAACACACATCTAAATATCTGGGCCCTGGAAGGGTCTGGAGACCCCAAACTCGGGTCAGTAATCCCCAAGGACATGCCCTACGAGTGTGCGTTGGGAGGGTGAAGCTAACTCGTGCGTGCGCAACGCGCCAGGCTTCCACACACATGTAAACAACATGGCCGCCAAAGGAAACTGACCTCAAAGTTTTAAAACACTTTGACTTTGTTTCATCATCACCCACGTGTTCCCGAGGCCCCCAGGAACCCCTCATTCAAATCCCAGGTCTCTAGCATTAAAAATGACCGAGCTAGGCCAGTTTGAAAATCTGCGTCCACGACTAATACCTTGACATTGTGGCTCAGGTGCAGGTCGAGTACAGGGGCTATAACTGGGGCATTTATGAAGATATCGGGCTGAAACTCATACCACACACTCAGGGGACGTACATGAGCCCCCCCAGCAAGTTTCAGCCTCCTGGGACCATGTGTGACCGAGTTATAGCCCGTGTCCACCACCTGGAATTGGAACCCAATGTCCAGTTCCAGGTGGTGGACACGGGCTGTAACTCGGTCATCTTTTAAGATATCGAGCTGAAACTCATACCACACACTCAGGGGACGTACATGAGCCCCCCCAGCAAGTTTCAGCCTCCTGGGACCATGTGTGACCGAGTTATAGCCCGTGTCCACCACCTGGAATTGGACATTGGGTTCCAATTCCAGGTGGTGGACACGGGCTGTAACTCGGTCATTTATGAAGATATCGTGCTGAAACTCATACCACACACTCAGGGGACTCCCCTGAGTCCACCTAGTGAGTTTCAGCCTTCTGGGACCATGTTTGACCAAGTTACAGCCCCTGTCCTCCACCTGGAATTGGACATTGGCTTACAGTTCCAGGTGGAGGACAGAGGCTGTAACTCGGTCATCTTTTAAGATATCGGGCTGAAACTGATATCACACACTCAGGGGACTCCCCTGAGTCCACCTAGCGAGTTTCAGCCTTCTGGGACCATGTTTGACCAAGTTACAGCCCCTGTCCTCCACCTGGAATTGGACATTGGCTTACAGTTCCAGGTGGAGGACAGAGGCTGTAACTCGGTCATCTTTTAAGATATCGGGCTGAAACTGATATCACACACTCAGGGGACTCCCCTGAGTCCACCTAGCGAGTTTCAGCCTTCTGGGACCATGTTTGACCAAGTTACAGCCCCTGTCCTCCACCTGGAATTGGACATTGGCTTACAGTTCCAGGTGGAGGACAGAGGCTGTAACTCGGTCATCTTTTAAGATATCGGGCTGAAACTGATATCACACACTCAGGGGACTCCCCTGAGTCCACCTAGTGAGTTTCAGCCTCCTGGGACCATGTTTGACCAAGTTACAGCCCCTGTCCTCCACCTGGAATTGCACATTGGCTTACAGTTCCAGGTGGAGGACACGGGCTGTAACTCGGCCAGACTTTGTCCCAGGGGGCTGAAACTTACTAGGGGGGCTCATGTACGTCCCCTGACTGTATGATATCAGTTTCAGCCCGATATCTTAAAAGATGAACGTTTTATAGAAATCTGTACTCGGCTAATACCTTAACATTGGATTCCAATTCCAGGCCGAGGACACGGGCTGTAACTTGGTGATTTATGAAGATATCGTGCTGAAACTGATACCACACACTCAGTGGACTCCCCTGAGTCCACCTAGCGAGTTTCAGCCCACCAGGACCACGTTGGACCCAGTTCTGGCCTCTGTCCTCCACCTGGAACCGGACCTCAATGTTAAAGTATTAGCAGAGTACACATTGACTTCAATAGGCCATAACTTCCCCAAATCTGAACCAAAATGGATGAAAATTAATATTCGGGGTCCTTGTACCATTCCCAACAAGTGTGTGCCTCGGGGGCTCGATCAGACAAGCAGAAAAAGATCGCCAAACTGTACTTTGGAACTTGTCTTTATTTAAACATGGTGTCCGTCACGTTTGAGCTCAGAACTGGACTTATACTGGACAGAAATGGATGAAACTCCAGATTTATGTTCCCAAACCCCCCGTGCTTGTGTGACACTGATTTCAGCCTGCGCTGTGGTCTCTGAAGCGGGCCCGAGCGTTCCTCAGCCTTCTACCCGCTGCACAGTGCTCTCATGCCGGCCAGCCTCCTCCGCTGGTCCCCGGTCGACCAAGTCGGGCTTATAACGGCAAAACCGCCGGTCAGAAAATTATGAAAGAAATGACAGGCCTTCCCCAACATACAAAGAGTCTGTCACACCGATTTCAGCTCGATCCGTGCAGAAATGCCTGCGCTGTGGCCTCCGGACGCTGCCCCGACGTTACTCAGCCTTCTACCCGCTGCACAGTGCTCTGATGCCGGCCAGCGTTTTCCGCTGGTCCCCGGTCTAACAACTGGGGCTTGTAACGGCAAAACCGCTGGCCAGAAAATTATGAAAAAATTCACAGATCTTTCCCAACATCCAAAGAGTCTGTCACACCGATTTCATACCGATCTGTCCAGAAATGACCGAGTAACAGCCTCTGTCCACGAACCGCAACTGACGGCCCCCAATTCCTACTCGTGTACAAGAGGCCATAACTTCCCCAAATATGCTCCGAAATGGATGGGAATTCATATTTAAGGTCCTTGTTGAAGGCCAAACAAGTGCTCCAAGTTTGAAACAAATCGGACAAAGTACAGTCCGGTTATGACACTTTGAAACAGGTGTACACGTCTGATACTTGCCATTCAAACTCAGGTCGAGTTCAAGGACACGATTATAACTCGGCCGTACGTGCACGTAGAAAGCTGAAACTCCAGATTCAGACTCCTGGAGGTCCACTCACACGGCCACACTGATTTCATACCGATCTGTCCAGGAATTACCGAGTTATAGCCGCTGTCCACGAAGTCGACCTGGCTTTTCAATGTCAAGTCTCACCCGTGTACAAGAGGTCATAACTTCCCCAAATATGCTCCGAAATGGATGGGAATTAATATTTGGGGTCCTTGAACTATTCCCAACAGGTGTGTGAAGTTTGGTGAGGATCAGACCAGCAGAAAAAGATCGTTAAATGCACTTTGGAGATGACTTTAATACAAGATGGAGGCGGTCAAATAAATAAATTTCTCCCGGACAGAAATGGATGAAACTCCAGATATGTGTTCAGCATCCCCCCGTGCTTGTGTGACTTTAATTTCAGATCGATCCGTTCACATATGTCCACCGTATGTCCAACAGAAACTGGTGTCCACGGCTGGGACTTTACAATGGCAGCCTTAGGTCCACTTCGTGTACACGGACCTAGCGTAGTCCTACGGTCACGTAGAAAGCTGAAACTCCACACACAGGGTCCAGGAGGTCCAGTCACACGGCCACACTGATTTCAGACCGATCTGTCCAGAAATGAGCTCGCAATAGCCCCTTTCCTTCCGTCAATGTGTCGGAACGGCCGGACTTTTCAAGATGGCCGCCGAGAGGTTTTCGGACCATTACTGGCGAACGCCTCGCTCTAGGGAGCTGAAAATCACAGGGCAGGTCCGGCGAGATCCCCCGCACGTGTCCTGCGAGTTTCGGCCCGATCGGTTCTGAAACGGCCCCGCCAGAGGCCGCTGTCCGCGGATCGGTACGTCCGGCCCATGTTGAGGTATAGGACAGAGGACACGGTACTTAAAAGCTCGGTTCTAAGAACGGCGTTGCCCCACAGACACGAAACTCTCCGGACTGGTTCTGACCCGTCCAAAGAGCCCGTCCTGTGAATTTCACACACGCCCGTCCAGGGGAAACCCACTTTCCGGGTTGAATGGGTGTTGGGAATCCCACCCTCTGGTGGATGCATGGCGCAACTGCGGACCTCATCCACCCCAAGAGCCCTGCCACCGAGGAGCTTTTTAACCAGCCCCAGAAATGGGAAAGCCAACACCAGGGTCCCCAGACTCTGCTTCCCAGGTAGCAAAATTGGTCTGGCCCGGTTCTGGCCCACACAATACACCTAAACCTGGCCCACATACCCCAAAGAATGACGGCCCTTTGCTGGCCCAGATCTGGTTTGCCAAAGGTGGCCCACACATGGGCCAGCCTGAGGCCAGATGCAGACACAGTGGTGGCCCAGTACTGGCCCAGAACAGTTTCCACACTGGCATCGGATGTCAGCCTAATGGTGGCCCTGTACTGGCCCAGAACAGTTTCCACACTGGCACCTGATGTCAGCCTAATGGTGGCCCTGTACTGGCCCAGAGCAGTTTCCACACTGGCATCGGATGTCAGCCTAATGGTGGCCCTGTACTGGCCCAGAACAGTTTCCACACTGGCATCGGATGTCAGCCTAATGGTGGCCCTGTACTGGCCCAGAACAGTTTCCACACTGGCACCAGGTGTCAGCCTAATGAATACCTTAATCAAACTGTGCAATATTCAGCCTAGATTAAAAATACTACAACAACGGTGATACAATTATACAAATAACATTTATTTTTATTTGAATAACTTGTTCAAAATAACAATATATAATAAATAACAATATAAAAATCAAATAATATGTGACACTGTTGGAGAGCGAACAAGGTGAACAGAGGGAAACAACATTAAGTGGGGATGGAAAAAAATGTTATGCTTTCAACCCAATAAAATTATAAGATCAATAATTAAAATACATTAAAGGAATGTGAGCTTAAGGATAACAAAAGGAAAACAAATAAAATCAGGGAGGTTAAAGTCTTAGTAAAAAATTAACAAAGGGCACAGAAGTCCAAATGAAGCAGCGCTGTCCGTGAGTCCATCATTCCCACCGTGGACTTCTAAAAAAAAGAAGAGAGAAAAAATTCAGAGCTGTGCATCCAGACCTACAGTTTAAATCTAGCCATAACAAATAAATAAAAAATGCATGGTCTCTGAGGGAGTCAGTGTTTGTTAAGACAAACTTACCAATTACAACATCCTTTATTTGCAGGTGCTGGAAGCCAATCTTGCCATTTATACCGAGCATGTTGACATTCTTGGCGAGAGAGTGTTAAGGTTGCACATGACACTCTTTACACTCTTTAACGTCTCCCCCTCCTTTAAGAGCCAGTGCAGTTCTCTGTGAATTGATATTTGTTTGTTAGTTTATCAGCAGTACATATGCCCTAACTCTTTTAAACATGTTTGAAAATATCAGCAGCAAATCTGAACTGGTCTGATAGTCTGACCAGCATAATTTATGCAATGAAAGCACAACAGTAATAATTTGTAAAGTAAACTAAAGGATGAGGATGCAGAGTGAAGTCAGTCTTCCTATGGTTTCAACTACTTTGATAATAGTGTGCCTGTGGTGCCGTGAAACTGTTAAATTTATCTGTGTAATTATGATTGCCTTTTCCCCCATATACTAAATAGTTTCTCAATTTTATACTGTATGTCCCAGCAATGTTATTTAAAGCCTATTTAATCAAGAACATGGTTTGTCATTGTATAACTTTTCTCCAGAAGGTTAACTGACATGACATTCTTTTATTTTAACCTGTCCTGCCCAGCATCATGGCAGCAGAATGAAAGTGTGGCTGCTGTGTTGTGCCAAACAAATTTGCTTTGCCAAGGGGAGGCTTATGGGTATAAGGCTGAATACACAAATTATTTTTGGCTTTCCAGTTCACAAGGATATTTTGACATGACATTCTTACCAGATGATTTTTGAGGTCAGCACTATTTCTGAGCCGCTCCTCCATGCTTTGGACAGACTGGCGATCAGCTAATGGTAGCAGATTTGGTTCAACACCTCTTCTTCAGTTACAGATTTCAAGCCTTGGATGTGGTAGGCCTAGGTGTGCTAGGAAGAAAAAAGAATTGTGGATAAGTAAATAAACAACAGGTCTCATAAAAATGTGTTCAGGCCAACAGCAGAGCACAGCCTACGAATAAAATATAATACTCACATATATGAAGACTGGTTTGTGGTCTTCTTATCAACTGATGTGGCTCAGAGGAAACAGTCTTTCCCTGGTGCAGGTCAGTCGATGAAATCCTTCCCTGGTGCAGGCTACGGGACGCTTGGCCTCTCTGGTCCAGCTCCAGTATGGTGCACTCTGCAAGAGTAGCATGATCAGCATTAGATTTTATTTACTTTTTGGGGGGTGTTTGGATTGCAAAATGCCCTTCCTTTGTTGGTGTTTATCTAATTGGAATAGGTTCTTCAGGAATTATAAATAAATATTTCTGATGCATTAGACCTACTCAAGAGGTAGACCAGTGATTGTGTCATGGCCCATGAGATGCCTGGCTATAAATGTCAGTGCCCCCCCACCTTTATATTGGAGAGAGCGCGCAATTCTCCTCTGCTCTGTATCCTAGAGTGTTTGCCCTGATGCGCCCAGACACACACAGACACGTCAACGCACACAGCGCTGAGCACACCCTCACCCCCACAAGAAAACTTAATTTGTGGCACCTTTGCACATTTTGGGGTTAAAGTGTAACTGAGTACATCTGCATTAAACAGTCCATCTTGTATACAAAAAAGAAAAGAGCAAAGCTTTCCAGACATTCCTTAAATTTAAACAGCTTATTAAATTAAAAATAATAATAGTTTACTGTTTTCTTGTTGGTAAGACAGCTTCATCCTCAGAATCATTCCCTCTGGGATCTGGGCCAAACACATGAAGGATCTTTGGTGCACTAGGCACTGAGCTGCAATGACATGGCAAACCCAATACTGTATCACTGACCCCAATTTGGGAACCACTGCAATAGATTACAGATGTCTGTACCCATTTTAATGACTTGCAATCATGATAAGTGATTGTACTGTACCTTACACGTTCTTTGTCTTTACACTGGCCTGCACAGCCCTACAAAATGAGTAAATGGGAAAAAATGAGGCAACCTCAAAATAAAAAAAAAAAATGAAAATAATCTGTTATATTATATAAATGCGTGTGACATTTCCAATAAACCAAACCGACTGAAAATCGGTTGAAAGTTCAGCAAGTTATTGTGATTTTAATCGTTGATAGATTGCCTCTGTTGACTAATGCAGTAATAGACGCGACTTACCCCGGCCCAAGATGGCGGCCGCTTCAACGCATTGTTCCGGACAACAGCGTCAGAGCGGACATCCACATGTATATATTTACAACGATGCGGGGGGAAAAAACACAAACAAACTTACAATAGCTACGTAGCCTCCAGTATAGACACTAACTATAACCCATGGACAACCCAAAATACGAAAGAGCAATAGCACGCTCACTCACTTAAGCTTCCACCAAATACGTTACCCTGAGTGGGTGACGTCCCTAGCAAAGTGGGAAATTCCCGCCTCCCCGTTCAAATGGAATGCACTTTAAAATACGAAGTATGTTTTTTAATCATAAATATACTGTACACATTAAATAAATAAAACCGTAAACTCACCTTGACTTTGTTTGTCTCTCTCGGCTCAATGCAACACATCCGGTTCTATTCGCGCTTCTTCTTCTTCTTTGTTGTCGTCTTCTTCTTCTTCTGTATTGGCGGTTGACAAACGCGCGTTTAACAATAGGAAGTATCTTGACCCAATCAGAGCATAGGACACAATAGGTCACGTGTTGAGAGATGGGTAATGACATCTAATGACTAATGGTTGGTTGGTTTGTTTTATTTGTTTTTTTTATTATTTGATTTTTATATTGTTATTTATTATATATTGTTATTTTGAACAAGTTATTCAAATAAAAATAAATGTTATTTGTATAATTGTATCACCATTGTTGAAGTATTTTTAATCTAGGCTGAATATTGCACAGTTTTATTAAGGTATTCATTAGGCTGACATCTGGTGCCAGTGTGGAAACTGTTCTGGGCCAGTACAGGGCCACCATTAGGCTGACATCTGGTGCCAGTGTGGAAACTGTTCTGGGCCAGTACAGGGCCACCATTAGGCTGACATCTGGTGCCAGTGTGGAAACTGTTCTGGGCCAGTAAAGGGCCACCACTGTGTCTGCATCTGGCCTCAGGCTGGCCCATGTGTAGGCCACCTTTGGCAAGCCAGATCTGGGCCAGCAAAGGGCCGTCATTCTTTGCGGTATGTGGGCCAGGTTTAAGTATATTGTGTGGGCCAGAACCGGGACAGACCAATTTTGCTACCTGGGTGAATGGTCATTCTGTTGTTTTATTAGTTTATTGTCAGGGAGGCATTAGCAGGCAGTCTGCAAAATAGTGATAGATTTAATTTCTCAACAAACAAACGCAAAGTTGTTGTGTAATTTAGTAATGGGTAAGATAAGGACCCTCTGTTTTAATCCATTCTATTCTAAGGGGAAAAAAAAGTTTTCTGTCGGTATTAATACTAAGTATTGGAGCATGTGATGTGGTGTGTTTATGAGTTTGAATGCACTTGCTATATACTGAAAAACTAAATTGAATTAGGAGTATGGTGGTGGTGAGTGAGACACATAGAAATACATTTTAAAAGTAAGACTTAACTATTTGTTTGTGTTTAACACATGTTAAGAAACTGATATGGGCAACATGAGCTTAACGACAATTGGCCCGCATATGGTATGGACAGATCTGGGCCACATATACCAAATCATATTTGGGCCACATATGGCATGCCATGGTATAAACAGAGCAATCATTGCCAGACCTGGCCCAGATCCGGTTGACATACCACTTGCCATGCCAGCAGTTGGCCAGAAGTGCCGGCGTGATACCAGATCTGGCCCAGACCTGTCTGCTACCTGGGTTCCACATCAGAAGACGTGTTGGTGGGATTGAGAAGGTCTTCAAAGTATTCCCCCCACTGCCACACAACGTCCCAAGTTGAGGTCAGCAGCCCCCCATCCCTACTGTACACAGTGTTGACGAAGCACTGCTTTCCCCTCCCGAGCCGCCGGATGGTGTACCAGAATCTCCTTGAAGCCGTCCGGAAGTCATTCTCCATGGCCTCTCCAAACTCCTCCCATGCGTGAGTTTTTGCCTTAGTGACTGCTGAAGCTGTGCTCCACTTAGCCCGTCGATACTCATCAGCTGCCTCTGGAGTCCCACAGGCCAAAAAGGCCCCATAGGACTCCTCCTTCGGCTTGACAACATCCCTCACTGCTGGTGTCCACCAATGAGTTCGAGAGTCATCGCCACGACAGGTACCAAAGACCTTGCTGCCACAGCTGTGGCTGGCCGCCTCAACAATAGAAGCACCGAACACAGCCCACTTGGACTCAATGTCCCACGCTTCACCCAGGACATGGTTGAAGCTCTCTCGGAGATGGGAGTTGAAACTCTTTCTGACAGGGGACTCCGCCAGACGTTTCCAGCAGACCCTCACAACACACTTGGGTCTGCCAGGCCTGACTGGCATCCTCCCCCACCATCTGAGCCAACTCACAACCAGGTGGTCATCAGTTAACATCTCCGCCCCTCTCTTCACCCGAGTGTCCAAGACATGCAGCTGCAAGTCAGACAACACGACTACAAAGTTGAACTGCGGCCTACAGTGTCTTGGTGCACGTGTGGACGCTCTTATACCTGAACAAGGTGTTCGTTATGGACAATCCATGACAAGCACCACTTGGATTTAGATCAGGGGGGCCATTCCTCCCAATCGCACCCCTCCAGGTCTTGCTGTCATTGCCCACGTTGGCATTGAAGTCCCCAAGCAGAACGAGGGAGTCCCTGGACTCCAAAAAGGGTGGGTACTCTTAATAACTGCAGTTTTTGGTGTGCAAACTCTCTGTGAGTCTCCAGTCACACACAGGTCCAGATCAAAGAGCAGTGACTGATAAGAAGAAACTCTGCCTAACAACAGAGGCAAGCCAACCTGGAGTCAGATGTTTGGTGCGATAAGCCCGCCTCCTGGCCTTGGACTTGTATGGAAGGCCGAATGGACCAAAACGTCTATTTTGACGTTCGTGTTAAAACGTACATTTTTTACGTGTTAAGACGTACAAAGTTAACATCTTAAGATGTTTGGACCTTAAGGTTTCCATCTGATTGGTTGGCATCAACATACCCTCCCCTCATAGTACGTCAGTGCTACGTTGGGCTGTACTTTACCTACGTTCTGGTCTTATGCGCTCTTACTATTGGATATGTTTGGGCTACGTACCTGTCAGCTGTTGTATACGCAACTGTGATTCACTGTTTGGGACAGTCTATTAATGCGGGGGAAATGTAGCAAGTCTATTGTCTGTTCCAAAGTCTGGAGCAGAAGGTGGCGAGTCGGTCGCCATGTTGGTTGCATTGTTGTTAGCAGCTGTGTATCGTCTTTGCCTGCGTTATAATCTTTGATAAAATGGGAGTCTCGTGTTGTGTGAAAGACTGCAAAAAGACGACAAAAACTTTTAAAAAGTAGCCCACAACGTTTTTTTCAGCTTTCCACTTGTAAACAAGGCTTTGGACAGCAGGTTATGGCCTGGGTCACAGCGGTGAGAGAAGGACATCACTGTCACCACCATCTCCCTTCATGCATGTTTGCTCGACATTTTCATAAAGGCAAGTAGGAGAGTTTTTGTTGTTTTTGTTGATTTTATTGTGTAAGTAATGTTAATGAGTAAGCTTTATTTGCTGGCAGGTTGCGTGCCAGTGTCAATATCATCTCCCCTGCAAACTGTTGCAGTCCACTGGCTGTCCAGGCCGTGTTGAATGCTGCATTCCATGTAGTTTCACTTCGGCGGCGTACTGCTTAACAATCGAGTTTGGTGCCAGGGCAGTTCATCCAGACCTGCTGCAGTACTCCTAAAATGGTTAAAATGTTAGAAATAAATTGCTGTGATGAGGAAGAGAAAGAAGGATTTTATTAGTGATGTTTTTTTTTCTTCTATGTCTCTGCTTCATGCATACATACATTAATTTATGTACACTCAGCTTTCAAATGATCCAGCCAGTTATCCATTTGATGATGATGTTAAACAACAGATCTCAGCACCACCTCACCACCACAGCTGCTCAACCTGCATCACTTTGATCACAGTGGTGGAGGATTTCCTGCAGCAGCCTCTCAGCTTTTGAGATTTGCTGCCAACATGTTTGCTGTTCATCAAGCAGCAAGACGTTCCTCTGTTACATTATCAGATTGTTACGTGGAGTTAAAGACTTCTTTATTACAAAACTGAGAATTTATACAAGGAGAAAAGACTAGAACTATGGTTTGAACCGAGACTGAGAAAAGTGACCCTGCAGCTGAAATACAAAGTCTTGTCATGATAGATCAGCCAGAGTTGGTGGATGATCTTTGAAGAGCTTCATGGTGGTTTCTGTTTCTGTTGTCAGAATATGTAAGTGAGACATGTAGAACTGAGATAAATCTGGAGGAAACTTTGAGGGACTGGGTGTTCTGTCACTCTGCTGAAGAAAATTATTCAGGTGTCGGGAGACTTTTCTTCTTTCTCCCTCCCTACGAGAGGGGGTTGTAGCTACGGGTAAGACGGCATTTGCTCTGCAGGCAGAGCAGAACATTAATGTAGGTAATAACAGGGTCTGTTTCTCTTTTAGGTCAGGGGACTAGCGCGACCCAAGCTATCTGTGTGTGGATACCTTCCTGTTTTGTCTCCATGTGATTTCCTATTGGCTCCTTCGGTGCATCGGCAGGTGGAGCTTAACTTCTGAGACTGACAAATATGCTCTTGTGCCCCAGTGAGGGGTAAAGCACAGACTGATCATTATTGTGGGTGCTGCCCAGGATGTAACGTTGTTTGAGTTTTCCTTGGTTGCCCGTTTTAATTTTGATTTAAGTAATGCATGTTCTGTTGCATGTTTAACCCCTTTTTTGGTTAGAGGGCTGAATGCACCTCCGATGGAGTTGTCTCATTCATTCAATTCCTCCCACCCCACTAGACCTGCCACACATGTAAATACCAAGAGTGCTCTTTGAGATCTGATTGGATGGTTAACTGGTTGGATTAAGTGGTTAAGATTGTGAAATATAATGGAAGCACCAATTTTAACTAGTTTTTTAATAACACCAAATATATGATTGCAGGTCAACCAGCTTAAGACTGTGCACCATTCCTGCTTCTAGGACACACATCAGTTCCACCCACAAACGCTGCACATCTGCAAGACGAAGAAGACGCATCAGCTGAGGAAAGAGACACTGCAAGCAGCAGAGATGGAGTCCACCAAGGCTCCTCTTGATAATGTGATTAATTTATTTATTTATTTACTTTGAATCACGGAATCTATGTAATCTTGCTGGACCTGACCGGAGGGGACAGAAAAAGATAGAAAATAGCAAAAAGAGCAAAAGGGAAAGAAGAAAGGAGACAAAAAGATCACAGACAGAAGGAAACGACCTTCAATCCACCATCACCAGACAACAAACTGTTACACCTGTACATGAACACACCAGAAAATTTCCTACAACTTTTACAAAAGCAGAAACACACACACAGAAAAAAAAACAAACGAAAAAAAAAAAACAGGGCTGCCAGTCATTAAGAGTATTTAAATAATAACCAAATCAAAAAGACATAACAGCGACCAGATACTAACTCACAGGAAAAATACAAAAATTTTTTTTTTATAATTATCGCTTAGTATTAAAAACCCACTAGACAACTCAGTGACTGTGTCAGCATGCAGAGCATGAGAAACAAGGAGGGATCAGTGATGAAGAGTGGTGAGTGAGATCATGCAAATGCGACCTCGCCTCCACGGAGGCCAGAGGCAGACCAGGGCCTGGGCCGGGCCCTCAGCAGCAGACCCGGAGCACCAACCCAAGCCACCCCACCACAAAGACGACTCCAGCCCCACCCGAAGGGCGGCAGAGGAGTGCCCCAGCAAGAGCCCCCCACGGTCCCGGGGCACAGGCCCCAGTGGGCCAAGATCAGCAGCCGCCGGCCCCACCAGGGACCGGCCCACCCAGGGCAGCCCAAGCGAAGGGCCCAGGGCCCCAGGAGCCCAGAGGCGGCCGCCCCACCCCCCAAAGGCAGAGGGCCCGCAACATGCCTAGGAGGACCAGGCCCCCCCAGACAGCCACATGGCGTAGGCCAGCACACACCCCGATGTTCCAGCCGCACACCCCGGGAACCAGGGTGCTATCGGCCCCACCCACCATGCCCCGTGGGGGACGCCCCAGGCGGACCAGCGGACAGCGAGCCCCAAGCACCCCCCCCCCCCGACCCAACCCCCACAGAGCCAGCAGCCCACCAGTGCAGCCACCCCGGGACCCGGCCCCGGGGCAACCACCCCTGCCCGCCCCCAGCCACACACAGGAGGACCAGGGGTGTAAGAGGTCCCCAATACCCTCTCCCTCCCCGCTCCTGACTGTTTATGTAGTGTGTGTTGTGTGCAATTAAAATTGAGGGGCAGTGACCGCAATGAGCCTGGAGCCGGGCCACCTAAGTGGCCCCGCCCGCCATGCACCGAATGCCATGCCCCCCAGGTGTTGTTTGTGTGTTGTGTTTTGGTGTCTCGGTGCAATTAAAACTGAGAGGCAAGCAGCCACGGGGTGCATCCAAGGAGACCACTGAATGGTCTCCTCCGTTCCACCCCGCACGGCTCCACGCCTCCCAACTCCCTACGTGTGTGTGTGTGTGTGAGACAGAGAGAGCAGGAAGTAAGAGGGGTCCGGGGATGTACGTCCAGAGGGAAGCAAACTTGATCAGCCTTTAGTGGCATTTGGCACCCCTGCTCCCCAGGAGGCCCCCCAGGGCAAGACAGGCCAGGAGAGGCCGCCCCCCACGACCGGGCCATTCAGGGACCGCAGCCAGTGAGCCGCCACCCACCCCAGAAAGTTCCCACCCTCCCACACCCCTAACGGGGAATGAGAGGATGGGGACAGCGGCAGACCCGCGGCCCACCACCCCCAGGCCCCCATGTATGAACATGTGGTAGGATCATTAGATCATTTAAATCTTTTTCTGAGTTATGTAAAATACATATGAAGTTGTTTCTTTTGCAACATTGTAATGCACATGAATCCTTTTTTCTCAGAGTTTAAATAAGTAAAGAAATCAGACAACACAAGTAAAGTAACCCTAAGCAGCATCATAACTTCAGGAACAGCAGGTGAGCTTACCTTTGCAGTGAGACGGTGTTGTTCAGTCCTGCGGTGGAAATGTGAACAGATCTGCATCCAGACATTCCTGAAACGTCCGTGAGCTTCCAGAAATTTGTAGTTTCTGAACTGTTCGTAGCTTATGTCCAGCGATGAGGTTGGAGGTAGTAATGTAGCATCAGAGCTCCATTCCTTAGCTTTGAGGTCGTAAGGATCTATGTTATTGATTGTTGACAATTTGGCCAAATACCGATCCCGGGCCTCCTTGATAAGCTTGTCCCTGTACGGTATCCTCTCATCATTCTTCTTTTTATCCATATTGATGACCGAGTAAACGGTTTTAAAACGTATTAGTAACTAAAGTACAGCTCCTGGTGTTGCTTGTTTATATCCGAGGTGCAAATTATACGGCCCAGGGGTGTGTGTCGACTAGTTAGGTCATGTGTTTGACAAAGACCGATAAGCTGGATGCCAACAGCTATTAAACAAAATGTGTTTGTCCTTTTGTTTTTTTGCAGTGGTTTACTGAAGATTGATTTGTTATCCAACTTTTCTTTTTGGCTCAGGTTGTCTCTGTCTGTAGGTCCTGTGCTGTGTCATTGGGTCTCATTGGTGTCTCTAGCCCAAAATGGTAACTGCAGTACCGCAGCGTCATCTAGTGGCGTTTGTCAAAAAAACATCAATTTATCATTTGCAGGGATTGTATGTAAGAATTCCCCTCAGAAACTGATGAAGTGGTAGCACCCAATTTTTTACATCTTTAGATGTTAATTTTGTTCGTCTTAACACGAACGTCAAAATAGACGTTTTGGTCCATTCGGCTTCCATAGTTTTGTCGCACTTTAACGCACATAAAAAGCGCCGTTTTGTTGTATTATAATTATTCCAGCCCCTTTTTTGTACAGCCAGTAAAAGTGAACCGTGATCATCCAATCAGTAAAGAATAAGAGCAGACCCTCCAGTTCATCACTGGTCTCTGCTGAAGGATTGTCTGCATTGTTCCAGTAACCATGTGGTCTGCTGGTGTGTTTACATCTCCAGCCATATGCCAGGATACAGATTCAGATATAGATTAAATTTGTTTTATATTTTCTAAAGAAATAAAAGAAAGAAAGAATTCTTTCTTCACAGATGTCGACATACATACATTATTGTCTGAAACCACACTGAGCACCAACCTATGCATTACAATGAGACACACTAAATTAATAGCATCTATATTTAATAATATTGATAATAAAGTATATATACTACTATATTTACTATAGTATATTGTACTTATAGAAGAACAGCATAATAAAAGATAAGAAAAAACCTATTAATCCCACAACAGGTAAATTTGTGTGTTACTATAAATCAACTACAGAAAAAAAGAGGGAGAAAAGCAGATTAAAAAAAATACAAATATTAAATACAAATGCAATAGAATGAAAACTATATACCACAGTAACTGGTGTACAACAATTACCATGATTTGGGCTCTGCATGCCACCACACAGGACTTGATTTGAACCAACCAAGATGTAATTGAAGTGCAGCCTTTCAATTATAATTCAAGTAGTTGGAAAAAAAATATGCTATGAAATTTTATGGGAATTATCCTCAGTTCATGGGCTCAAAAGTTAATGGATCAGTCAACTTTACCATAAATGTTTGTTAATGTGTGAAAATCCTTTGCAAGCAACGACTGAATAAAGTCTGGAACCCATGGACATAATCAAACATTTGGTTTTCTCCTCTGTGATCTGTTTCTCCACCTTTACAGCAACTGTCTTCTGTTGTTGGCTGTTTGTGGGTCTTTCTGCTTTAAGTTTTGTCTAAAGCAAGGGACCTTCATGGCCAGTAGTGTTGATATCTGATGACTGACTCATCCATTGCAGAATAATATACTTCTTTATCTTTAAAAAAATCCTTTGTTGCTTCCACAGTATGTGATTAGTTCCCGGCCTGATCCATACTTTCTTCTTCCCACCATTCTGGTACAAGTTGATTTTAGTTTAATCCAGAGGTCTGCAACCTGCGGCTCCGGAGCCACAAGTGGCTCTTTGGACCTTCCACAATGGCTCTTAATACATGGCTAAACATGCTAAAGAAATACCTAATGTTTTTAAATATAGATATAATAAATGCAGGTTTTTAGCATTTTTGTTTTTATTTTTTTCATGGAAAAATTGCATTGAATTTCCACAACATAATGACACTAAAAGTACCGTGTCATAAGGTCAGAAACTCTGGGCTGTTTTTCTTATGCATCATTTTCCACAAATATCTACATACCATAGAAGAAAGTCTGTCTATCCTATTTTTCAAAAGTTTTATGTTTATTTTAAAAGCTAAAAATAGAAATAAAAATGTGGTTATTTAAAAATGACAATTTCCTGTAGTAGATATTTATCAAAAGTTGTTTTTTTAAAGAGTTTTATTTAGCTGGACTGAGGGAAAACTGGCTCTTTGGATTGTAAAGGTCACAGACCCCTGGTTTAATCGGTCCCAAAAATCTTTCTCCTGAACTGAGTCGGCTTCTTTAGATGGTTTTTGGTAAAGTTTATTACCATGTACAATAGAAACTGCAATCAAACTGCAAAACTTTACACAAATTCAATGACCCAATATTTTCTATTCTTAATGTTGTCTAAAATGGTAAAACAGACTCTAACTTGCAATTTTAGAGAAAACCAAACAGGTTTGAAAATTAAGAATGAAGATGCAAACAACATAAAAATCATTTCCTGGTTTTTTTCATGAACATGAGGATTAGAACAGTGTTTCCATCCCCGTGGGCCTTAGGACCCAGTGCCTGCATTCCAGTCAGGGGTCACCAACTCTGATGTCTCTGTGGGACGGCAGACTTCAACGCCAGCGCTGCATGCATGAAAAACATTTTCGTTTTGATACCATTTGTAATAAAAACTTACTATACTTACCATTAACAAAATGGATGCTTTTAACTAATTCTGGTGTTGTACAATCTGTGTAAAGTGGCCTAACAAAAGAATGCAGCCAAACTGCTTGTGATGTCATGTTTTAGATTTCATATTAGTCCAAAGTCAGAGTCATTAGTTGTAATGCAGCCTTCCAGACAGTGTTGGAACTGATCGTATTTAGTGGCTATGCAAGCGTAGGATGTGGAAGCAGGTGGAAGATGTCGGATGGTCTGCTTGTACCACCTCCACCCGCATGTCCTGCATGGGTATCTCCCAGCCAACCCACAATTTTATCAACTGCTTCCGTGTGTTTTCCATCACTAAACGTGAAGAAATGACAAAATTATGATTAAGACCAAAAATTCAATATTTCGATTATTAGTAAAGTTTTCCAATACACATTTCGTTCTTGTGTATTACTGAGGTTTATAGAAACCTTTGTAGGCAGCTTTTAAAGTCATTTAGACAGTTTGAGGTAAATATTCTTACAATCATGCTCTAAATATAAAATTTGTTCTAAATAAACCTGAGCATCCTTAAGGCACATATTCTGGAAAACACACAATATACCAGTCTCCACAAATCAGCGTAGGTAGGCAGCAACTAAGGGTTTTACACCAACCGAGCATCCGCCCTCATCCTCCTACCCTTCTTCAGGCCTGATTATGTTTGTAGGACCATCTTCATTAAAAATAAAATGTTTAAAGTAAGACTGAATTCAGAAGTGAGATGGTTTAATTTGAGTGCTAAAGAAAATACCTGAGCACTGCATTCAGCCATTTTCTGACATGGGAAAACCACATCTACAACATCTGGCCTCGCCTCCAACCATGACAATAACAAAGACTGTTGCAGGCCGGCCTCAGCTGCTGTGTTTGCTGTGCTGTTCTCCCAAGCACCTGCAAAAAGATTGTATACATCATTTAATTATAACTAGGAGTTAAGACTGGATAAATATAGAATAATCTATTCTTATAGGGAAAAAATGACAATTACTATGTTACTTTAAAGTAATGACTTTAATTTTGAAATAGTCTCTATGTGATAAGCTTAACAGAAAAGAAAATGTTTACTGTGGTTTGAGCAACAAAAACAACACAGTGCATAACACTGTGGTTACATTTGTTCATTGTTGACATACAGTAGCTTACTTCCAAGACTTTTTAAGTAAAGTTTATTTGTGTAACACCTTTCCCTGACAGTCGTCTCAAAGTCCTTCACAGGGACAGTAAGACAATCAAATTCATAACTTAATAAAATACACAAAATAAAATGTATAAAATAGAAGTATAAAATGTAAAACCAATCATAAGAGCCCGAACATAACTAAAAGTTAAAAATGTCCTCAGCTGATTTTTAAAAATATTCCACAGCCTGGAAGCCACTGCTTGGAAAGATTGTCCATCGAGATCTGAAGTGGGTATGAGGGTCCACTAAAATATTCTGATTGGATGACCTCAGACTGCATCAGGATGAATAAGCTAAAGCTCAGAAGTATAACGAGGAGCCTGACCATGAAGAGCTCTGATAGGACCAAGATTTTAAAATGGATTCTAAAATCAGGTGGGAACCAGTGAAGCAGCTTTAAAGCAGTGGTTACACGAGCTCTTCTGTTTCAATCAGTCAGAAGTTTTGCTGCAACTTTGATCCTAAAATTAAACAAGTGAAGACCTGACAGAGCAAATGAAGTAATTGCTGTTGTGTATAATTTTTAATAACCATCTATCGTTCATTTGACTTCACCGCATGTTGAAGAAGACTTTGTAAAAGCCGGGCATGGTTGTTTGTTGTCAGTACAGGAAGGTCCCAAGATAAAGCCACGTGATCCACAGCTGCCTTTTGATCCTCTGTGAGAATGAAGACCTCTCTCTGATCATCTGTTGTGAGCTAATTGGAGAAAGTTGAGACCACAAACTTGAATACAGGGAGATGCATATCTCTCTTTGTGAAGCATACATGAAGTTACAGTTTAAACCCACCAGCTCTATTGTCTCTCGGACGTCAATGTCTGCCACATCTTCCAACACGATGGGTGCTGTCTCAGGGAAGCCCCCTAGCAACACATGCAGGACTTCAGGACTGATCCCTGTTAGTGGTGGACCACCATGGAGAAAAGAGGGACCTATCATCCTGCCTGCCATCTTGAACAAGTCACTCTGCACAAGCACTTTTGAGGTGGAAGGAATGAGAGGGTCAGCTTGGCCCTCAAATAATAAAGTTCCTGTTCTATTTCCTGCATGAACAGATAAAAAAAGCCCAGCCCAGTGATGAGGGCTACAGACCAGTGGAAATTAATCCATTTCTTAGGCAACAGAATTAGACAGGTTAATAGAAAATTTGTAAATCTGCGTTTTGCCTTTTGTTATACTTGTTCAGTAATATGTATCTAGACCTATGTGACATATTTAAGAAAAACAACAATTACAGTAAATAGTTCTTTTGACCATTTTTATATTTTTTTTAAACACAGAAGAAAGAAAAATTATTAAATTTTTTGTCACCTGAAATTAAAGATGTTTATAAGAAAAAAACAAAAACTAAAAAACAGGCATAAATAAAGGAATGACTGAGTCATATTAACATGAAGTGTTAACCTGCCCACTCCCACAACTCCCCACCCTCCCAATTTGTCTCTGATAAGTCCTTGTTAGGATCTTTGGATTTGCCAAACCAAGGTTTCAAAGGAGAGAAAAAAAAAACAGAAACAAGCAAAAAAAAAAGAAAGAAAAAAATCTTTAAATGGGGAATTCTGAGCTTCATTCAGAAGACTTACCAAAATCCTTAGAAAATCCAGTTTGCAACTTGTGCATCACTAGACTGAAGAAATGGTGTTTTACACCCTCTCCAGAGGCTACATCACCAGACAGAAACCAGCATGATAGCAGATCAAGTTGTACTTACTACAACAACCTCCAGTTAACAGATTTTTTTAATAACTAATATAATAATAATAATTTAATATAATATGAAGCAAATAAATGGACATCCAGGGAAAACGTGGATTAGGTTTTGGAGGAAGTTACCTTCCAATCTGCAATGGATTGGTCTGGTCCAGTCTACTTTATGGACCTTGTAAAAGTTTAGTCTCTCCTCCTGTTCCTCAACATCTTCTCTCAAATCAAGTTTGACTTTCAGAGTTAACTCATCTTCTTTTTGCTCCAGTAAACACTTCCTGTACAGCACTGACGCCTCTCTGGAGCTTCAGCTCTTTTCCAGGCTGAAAAAGGTTAAAATCAGAATTACATCCTATTAAGACATTCTGATAGAAAGACAATCAATCAATCAATCAATCAATCAATCAATCAATCAATCAATCCATCCATCCATCCATCCATCCATCCATCCATCCATCCATCCATCCATCCATCCATCATTCAATCAATCAATCAATCAATCAATCAATCAATCAATCAATCAATCAATCCATCAATCCATCAATCCATCAATCCATCAATCATTCAATCAATAAATCAATAAATCAATAAATCAATCAATCAATCAATCAATCAATCATTCAATCAATATATCAATCAATCAATCAATCAATCAACCAATCAATCAATCAATCAATCAATCAATCAATCAATCAACCCATCAATCAATCAATCAATCAATCCATCAATCACATTTCTGTGATGTTGTTTGAGAAAAGTAGAATTAAAAATAAAATTTCATCATTTACTCCAAGTGATGGCCCAGATGGTCTAACAACGCTGCTTTTGCCGATACTGCTGCTCATGGGAATCATCCCCAGTGATGAACTTTGCTCTAATGGAACTGGTGATCCATCAGAGGAAGGCTAAATAGCAAAACACACAATTTAACATTTAACATTGTTAAGTAATTTTGGCGATTAAGAAAATGCATTAGAGACATGTTAAATAAATATCATGAAAAAGAAGTTGTGATAGTAACCTGACTGAAACTTGTTTAATGCAGTTTACCAAAAATTTGTTTTATTGTATTTAATCAAAACCAGATTACATGGGTACACTCAAAATTTAAAAAAGAGTTACAGACAGAAACCAGCCTTCCCCACAAGAACTTGCATGGAGGGTCATTATCTCAGTTGAGAACTTGTCTCCACATTTGGGGCAGGAATCCTGGAGAGAGGGCGACACCCAAGTTAACACTATAAACCACACTGACAGACTTTTTAGATCAAAATAATTCTGATGTAGGTAGGTCCCCACACACAGAGACTCACATTTTATTCATATCTGTGACAAACTTAATGAACTTTTTTTTACGTGATCCCTTCATTATTTGCTAACCTTTAAATTTTTTTATGTTAATGATTGCCTATCATACAAATGCCAACTGGCTCCAACAGGCTCCAAATTCTAAAAAAGCAAAGGGGGAGTGGGGGTTATATATATTATATTTATCATACAAACATACAAACCATACAAACATAACTACCATATTACAATATTTAAAATTCAACTAAACACATTTTAAGGTTCGATTCAAGGGACAGGTTTAGCTTATGAATCTCAAATATTACATGTAATGTAGCCTTCACAACACTGAATCACTCACATCATCACACTGACAGGACTCAATGTGAAAAGGTAGCAGCTGCAGAGGAACTGATATTTCACAGGTCATGCAGTTATTTTTAGGCATATTTTCAAATGCATTATATGGTAAAGGGACTGTGTCTGTCTTTTCTTGTAAGGGGACAATATATATGGTGTTCTTTCCATTGTTGGAGGAGGACTTCAGTATTTTTGAGTTGTAGCCCATCGAGGACTGGGGCAACGGAGTGGTCTTCCTTTGGCCCCTCCCACCTACAAAGAAAACATTTATGCTAAATTATTATTATTTGTCAAGGCAAGTATTCTTCCAAAAGTCTAAAAATATGTAAATATTAAATTGGCATAGGTGGACAGTTTATTTAACCAAAAAACAAGACATCATATTCTCACCAGTGGCTTTTTGAAGAAGCCAGCAAATGTCACATTTTCGAGTATTCATCAAGTAGAACCTTGGTTATCCGAGAATAAACACACCTGGCTTGGTTTCAGTTGTGTAATGATACCACATTCTATGAACACATTACTGACAGTGAGATGTGAGTTCACGTTTCTGGTGCTCATTACTGAATGAGTTTAAGTTATAATAACATTTTTCTGCTTATGTAATTATACCAATATAAAGTTTTCATGGAAAGTGGTTTGAATCTAAAACATTGTCCTGTTCCATTTTATTAAGATTATGTTAAGAAAAAAGTGAGGACCCTTACAAAAACATAACACTGAACAACACTGAGAAATATAAACTGAATGACAGAATGTATTTTATTACTTCCCCACAATTAATTATGTATTATACAAACTGCTTCACCTCTGCATGATCAGCATCATCTACAAGAGTGACAGTTCTCCTTCCTAATCCAGCTTGTAAGAGCACAGCTTCATCTTTTGGAGTTCTGGTTGAACTTTCTGGTAAAAGGCAGAACTGGAGTTCTAGCAAACGTGAACATGCTGGTCTTGGTGGTGTAAGTGACTTTCTTTTAAAACGTGCCCGGTTTCCAGTAAATATTGCTGGAAAAGACTTTAAAATAGAAAGACAACATATAAGGACAAAAGAAAGATGAATAAATGTGTCTAAATTCTAAATTTATCCTTCTTTTAAAGACTTTTTATGTACATATAACAGCAAATTAGAGGGGAGGGGGTTTACACTATCAGTCAAAAGTTTGGGTACACTTTCCAATTACAATTAATGAGCAAGTGTATATCCAAACTTTGACAGGAAATGTATATGACTATTGCTCACTTAAACAGTTCATCCATAAAATGTTGGAATAGGGCTTTCAGGTCACTCTTCCGTACGTTTGCATCTCCTGCTGAGCTGTGTTTTGTGTAGCAGGCTGGCTGGGACCAGAGGTGCTGGGGGTAATAGCCTCAGCTTCCACGGATCGACTTGCTCCTGTTGAACTGTTCGGCCGTCCCACATTTACAGTGGACTGTTTCACTGGACGTCTTCGAATACAGCTGAGAAGATTTCTCACAGCAGTTTCAATATCTGCATTCTGTTGATCCTAACAAGACATAAAATAAATTATAAAGGGTCTGTAATGTCAGTAAATGTAATAACTCATTCTCAACACGTAGCAATGCAGCATTAATGTTGTAGGTAAATGTGTCGGGCTGTCAGTTTTCTGCTCAAGTCTATCTGCACAACCTTATCAATCATAAGTTTTCCAAATGTTATTTCAATAGATTTGCCTCAGAAGTCTACAAATGACCACACTAGCTACAGGGTCTATTACAGGTGCACTATAACATTTATTTCTATTAGGGTGGTTTTTCATAGGTGCAATGCATCAAAAAACTGTATAAAATCTACATTCTGTACCATTTGTGTTTAGTCATAATTTGACTAGTTTACCATGTAAATATTGTATTGCTGTAACACTTGAATTTGCACAAAAGATATCATTACATATGATTATTCTTATTGTTTTGGAGTGCCTGTTGTGGTCTTTTTCACCAGTATAAAGTAATCACAGCATCTACTTATGGATGTATTAATGTTCACTTGTGTTCATCTAACAAGCTCACTTGCCACGACCACTTTAGCAGACGCACTGACATAAAAAATAGAAAAGCCGCGTAGCACCACCTCTGGGAACGGGTAAACATAATTTAAAAGGTTCATGTGAAATGTTGTAACCTCCCTCTCCCCTTAACGGAACTGAGTGCCATTTCCAACGTGGTCTATTAAATCAGTTTGGGTACCATGCAGGGCTAGTTTTTGGTCATTTATAAGTTAGAACTGTTCAGATTTGTTCAGCTAGCCAGCAGTCACCTTTCATACACACCAAAGAGCGTATTCACTTGATCTTAATGTAATTCTTTATACATTTTGTTAGAGCATATGTTTGTTTACTCCTAAAATACACAGTGGGGTAGTCAAAACGATGGTTAATGAAGTAACTTACCGCAGGTTGGTGCGCAATAGCGATAGCTGCCAAGAGGTCCGACAAGAGAAACTCTGGAGACGTTGTTCTCACGACCGTTCACTCTGATTGGCTCAACTATTGATGACCCACGTTGGGCTCACAACCATTCACTCTGATTGGTTAAGCCCCGAACCCCACACCCCCCACCCTCCCCCCTCCTCTGCTCTCACATCTTCAGACACAAGTTAGTTTTGGCACAAATATCTGGCAAGGAATGAGCCAAAAGTCAGGCCACAGTTTTATCACGCTGTGACTCGCGAGAGTACATTTGTGACTTGCAGCAGCAGATTCAGGAAGTTGTAATCGCTAAGTTGAAGTTGTAAAGCAAAATGAATACTTAAAAAAAAAATTAATTACAAGTAAACTATGGAAGATAATTTGTCAGATGGACTATTTTTTCTCTGTAACTTCAAATTCAGTTCACGTGTGTGTGAGTTTTCTTTACAGCAGAAAATTTTGACATACAAGTTCAGATTTTTGATGCACAACTTCTCACATTTTATTCTAATAGTTTTCACATCAAATCTACAAGTTTGTTCATTTTGGCACATTTTTACCTTCATAAAACACAGCATTCATCATTTCATAGCCTTCATCACGAAGAGCAGTTGTAGCCACATCCTGTTTCCTGCAGAACAGGCAAGACTGCGAGTCATTACACAAGTTTAAAAGATGAACTTTAAGATGTCAACACTTCTGCTTGCTTTAACAAAAGTCATGAAGACGAATCAAGAAGCAGATGTAGGTGACGACAATGGAGCAAACAGAGGACCAGAGAGTCAAGGAGATGAAGAGGAAGACGTGAAGACATGAGGAAGAATTAAGAAGAAAATTAAGGTAAAGACATGAAATAGAATTGAGATGCAGACGGGGAGGAACTAAAGCACTCTGAATCCACAAAATATGTGATGAAAAAGCACATCAAATCACTGCAGAAACAAAATGAGCACCTCAATGAACAAAATCAAAAACTCCAACAGGATTTGTGAAAACAAAAGCACTTTGAATCCGCATGTGATGTGATGAAAAACAAATTCAATCCAGTGCAGATAAAAAATGAGGACATTGATAATAAACTCAATTGATGATGAACTCAGAAACTCCCAAGAGTATTTACAAGAATTAAAGCAGTCCAACTCTGCAATCGATGTGATGAAAAACAAAATAATCCAAGTTCTTGCATTTCCTCTTGGACCAGAAGAAACAGAAGTTCCAATCAGATGAAAAAGAAAAGTTACAGTCAGATGAAAAAGAAGAGTTACTGTTAAAGCAAGCAGAGGTGTTGACATCTTAAAGTTCCTCTTTTAAACTTGTAATGACTTGCAGTCTTGCCTGCTCTGTAGATAACAGGGTGTGGTTACAACTGCTCTTCATGATAATGAAATGATGAATGCTGTGTTTTTCATTCTGACTTGCTTGCACTACTGATTCATGTGATTTGCATAATCTGCTGAATAAAAAGGCTGTGCTGGGGTTGAGACTTCAGAGTTGACACCAGATACTCTCTGAGTGCTGAACCACTGTCTCTCCCCATCGCGATGTTGATAACCATACACAGGTCACCATACACAAAAGGAAAAATAAATAAAAAGAAAATAAAAATAAATTATATAAGAGTTAAACACAGATAAAGGACATTGATATAAAAATGACAAAAAAACAGTCAGTTTACATGATTTACAGGGAGTAGGCCAGTTTAAACAGGTGGGTTTTGAGTACAGATGTGAATGATAGCAGAGAGTTGATGTTCCGAATCTCGGGTGGGATTTTAGAGAGACAGACCGGGGGAACAGTAAGGTGAACGGAGGAGGATGACCTAAGAGCACAGGAGGGAGGGAGTGGTAATATGGAGGAGATCAGACAGATAAGGCGGGGCCAGATTGTGAATACCTTTGAAAGTGAGGACCAGTAACTTATAGTTAATTCTGTATTTTATTGGGAGCCAGTGGAGTTGTTGAAGTACAGGGGAGATATGTTTAAAGGAAGGGGTGTGAGTCAGGATAGGAGCAGCAGAGTTCTAGAGAAGCTGCAGTTTCTGAAGTGATTTATTGGGAAGACCGAAGAGTGAGTTACAGTAGTCAATGCGGGATGTGACAAGACTATGGATAAGGATTGTAGCAGCACGCGGAGTGAATGATGAGTGCAGACGGTTGATATTACAAAGGTGGAAGTAAGCAGACCGAGTAATGCTACTGATGTGGCCTTGAAAAGATAGGGTGCTGTCGAGAATGACGCCGAGACTCTTGACCTGAGGGGAGAGGGAAATGGCAGAACTGTCAATGTTGATGGAGAAACTGTGAGACTTGGTTGGAGTGGAGGGCGTGACGACAAGTAGAACCTCAGTTTTACTGCTGTTGAGTTTGAGAAAATTGGAGGAGAACCATGCTTTGATTTCACGGAGACAGTCAGAGAGAGAGGAAGGTGGGCGAGAGGAGTATGGTTTGGAGGAGATGTACAGCTGGGTGTCGTCTGCATAGGAGTGGAAGTTGATATTATATTTATGGAAAATATAGCCAAGGGGGAGAAGATAAGTGATGAAGAGAAGGGGGCCCAGGACTGATCCCTGGGGTACACCAGCCGAGACAGGGAGTGACTCTGAAGTGTGGGCCTTGAGTTGAATAAACTGTGTGCGGTTAGAGAGATACGAGGAGAACCAAGTAAGAGGAGTATGAGAAACACCAAGGGTTGCCAGTCTATTTAGGAGGATGCTGTGTGAGATGGTGTTGAATGCTGCACTGAGATCTAAGAGGATGAGGATTGTGAGAAGACCGGAGTCAGCTGCCATCAGCAGATCATTGGTGATTTTTAACAGAGCAGATTCTGTGCTGTGAAAAGGACAGAAGCCAGACTGGAATTGTTCATAAAGGTTATTATTAGTGAGGTGTTTGTGGAGTTTCGAGAATTTTGGAGAGGAAGGGAAGATTAGAAATGGGACGAAGGTTATTGAAGTCAGACGGATCAGCACCAGGTTTTTTGATGATCGGAGTGACAGCAGCAGTCTTGAAGGTTAGTGGAACATATCCGGTGTTGAGGGAGGAATGAATGATGGCAGTGATGAGAGGAACCACTGAAGGGAGACACGCTTTAACTAGGACTGTAGGGAGAGGGTCGAGCAGGCAGGTGGAAGGTTTAGATTTCCTGAGCTCCTCCAGTGGTGAGCTGCTGATGGATATTTCAGATTTTTGAGGTAAAGAAGGACAAAAGAGAATTACAGAAGTCAGCTGAGTAAAGATGAGGAGGGAAGGTGTCCGGAGGTTTTGTGATATTATTGAACAGTGAAAAGAGAGATTTAGAATTTCCTTCATTAGAACAGATTGAACCTGAATAGTATGTGGATTTTGCTGAAGCAATACAGTCCTCATATAGATGAATGTGGCTATTGTACATGTCCTTATGAATGGTGAGTCCAGTTTTCTTGGCAAGGCGTTCAAGCCGGCGTTCTTTGGCTTTAAGCTAGCGCAAGGCGGGAGTGAACCATGGAGCAGAGTGGGAGAAGGAAACACATCTGTGTTTCGGTGGAGCGAAGATGTTAAGAAGGTTGTTGAGGTTTTCATTGTAGTGAGAAACTAAATTATCAGGAGGGGAAAAATCACAAGAAGTGGAGAGGTTATTTTTTGGCAGAAGACAGTGTGTTGTGATTGATATCCTTGATTTTCCTGAAGGAAATGAAACGGGGAGGGTGAGTTTTATACAGAGACACACTTATTTTGAAGGAGATTAATTTATGATCAGAGAAGGGAATGTGAAGGGCTGTAGAATCAGTAGGAATTTGTACAGTTTTTAATTATTGTTAACTCTAATTTCTAGAGTGAATTGTTTGTGCTTGTAATTTGTGATCTTACGATCTGATCGGTGTACTTCCAGGCAGTTCATGCTTTCCTTCCAAGTAAAAATAAAAGAACAGAAACACTGCTTGTTTTTCCTATGTTTCCTTTCCTAAACAAAACAAGAAATAAGATAACAGTTCATTATCTAATGTCTGTATTGTGCTTAGAACGATAATAGAAAAAACTGACAAGCATCACAATTTTACATGTTTCTCCATCTGAGACAAGTTACGTGACCCAGAAATGATTTCTGGTCTGTAAATGCGTTCTTCACCACTCGTCCAAACCTGTGTTGACCTCATTTGTCATACATGCATATAGCATGTTTAAACTTGTCTCATATTTAAAACTAAATCAAGTCAAGCAACTTGTGATCCTTTCTTTTCGATTTTCGTTCTGAGGACATTGGAAAACAGATAACCGTCTTTTGGTTAGGTTTAGTAGAAGGAGGAAAACAAGAGTTTTATTTTGTGTGTTTTTTAATTTTATGTTCCAAAGGAAATAAATGAACTACCTGAAAGTAAACCAACCCTTATGGAAGTTGGATTATAGTTATACCTAAAAAAAGATGATTTTTCTCTACAGTAGGGAGGATGATGAAGTTGGTTACTTACATTGTAGTTAAAAACAGGCTGATTCTCAACTTTCTGCTGATGCAGGAAAATGTTTTTCCTTCCTAGAAAATCCACGAGTGTCGCTGTTTTCCAAAATCGTTGGTGAAAAAGCTCTGAAACAAAGCAAGTGCTTTCTCTTGGTCTGGTGTGTGACTGAAATGGAACTCTGTACTATAGAACACACGGTCACATGCTCTTAGAATGTTCCGTTGCCATAGAGAATTATGATGTCATTTAAACATGCAAATTAGATCATTCCTTTGATATTTAAAAAAATGCTATTTAAATTAACACAGAACTAAATGTAACACCAAGTGCTTTACAGAGTTCAAATTTAAGAATGATGTAAAATATGACTGATGACATCATTAACTATAATCTTAGTAATAATTATAAAATAAAGATGCAAACTCATGAGCCAAATAACATTAACTTTAGGCTACTGAAACTTTTGTGTTCATCTGAAAATGTGCTGAAAACGGGGTCATTGATCCAGGAGTATTATTAATTAAAGCTGCAAGCAGCGATGAAAACCCTTGCACCTACGGCACCACTCCGGCCTATTGTACCGACCCATCAGCCGGCAACCTCCCTCCTACTGCACAGCCGCTCTCGCCGTATGCCCATTCTTCAAGAGGTTATCTTCATTAAGTGGTGATTTTCCTCATGAGAGGATCAACTTGCACCTCAGTCTGACCAGTGATGACATCTGAAGCGTTCATGATGTTTCTTACAAATTGTGTTGAATTCTCACAAACCAGAGCATGATTAAATTCCACATGGCCACTGGGTGGCGCTATAGTCGTTTTTCACGTAGAGCCATGTTCAGGTTGGAACTCTAACAAGAACAGGAAAATATCACCTCCATTGGTCAACCGACGGCAGGGTAAGAGCCACTTCCTGCTTCATGGCAAATGATATCACCATGACAGGAAGCCACTTTGATGATGACACTGCAAGAAGTTAGTCATATTTTCAACCATGAGTTCATGAAGGATGATATTAAAGAGTTTGAATTAGTTTTACAGGTATTAAAGGGTTAAAATGATGGGACTTCCTGTTTCCAGGGGCTTGGGCTATGGTGTTGACAACATCTGGACAAGAAGAGGCCATTTTTTTGTCCTGGGATGTTGTATTAATATGCTGAATTTCATCAATGTCAGTCATTGCAGTGGTTGGAGAGGATAAATTAAATATGGAATTTAATGGAATGGAAGAATGGAATTTAATGGAAGAATGGTCGACACCATTCGCCATGGTTCTGCTTGATGAAGGAAATTGAGGTTTTATTTCCTGTAGTGTCATGAAAGGGTTTGATCTGATCTGAAGCACTTTTGAGTATGTGAGGTTCATTCCTGAGGAGAGGGACCCCGGTGTCTGAAAAAGGCACTTCCTGTTTTAAGTGGGCGGGACTTAGGCCGAGACCAGAATTAGTTATATGTATCTGTTCAGGACCAGACCCTGATTAAAAACTGTAAGTGTGGTTTTGCCTGGGGCGGTCGGGCCCCGTCGGGTTCCTGGGTGGGGCTTTGCTGGGGGCAAAGGGTGGCCCTTGGGCCTGTGGGGCGCCTGCCCTCCGTGCGGCCCGCACCGCAGCGCCCGGTGTCCGCTGGGCCTGCTCGCCATCGCCCTGGGCTGCCCGGTGCCCCTGCCCCGTCGCGCCGGGGGTTCCGGTCTGGGGGCCCCTCTGCTCTGGACCGGGTGGGCCGCTGCTCTGTCTGCTTTGGCTGTCCCGGGCTTCGTACTCTGTGGATCTGCTTGGCCTTTGGGGCCTCGGGCTCCCCCCGTCCCCCGCTGATGCTTCGGGGTGCAGCGTGATCGCGGCCCCCTTGCGGGTACACATTTCCTCCTTGTTGCATGGCCACACATGCATGTTAACATGTGCATGCTCACAAACGTGCTCGTCTCTCCATCCGCTTCTCACTAGATGTAGTTGATGTTTGTGTGTTGGTACGTTCATCTGCAGGTACGTTTGATGACTATTGTAATTTTTTATATTATCATCATTCTATCTGTCTTTCGGTATCATGTAGTACTGTGGTAGTTTATGTTGTTGTTTTTTTGTGATATGTTCTAGGCAGCATAGACAACTGTTATTTCCCGATTTTAATCCTGTCCTTTTCTCCCTTCTTTTTTCTCTCTCTTCCTCTATCTCCCTGTCAAGTTCGGCACTGACATATAAGACTAAAGAAAATAAGATAAGAATAAAAATAATAAAAATATCAAGGGCAACCATGTATATAACATGTCTCCCTTGGTAGAGCAAATCTGTCAAGCAAAATATGGCACACAGACCACCGTTCTGTATGTTAGGATGCTGGACAGGACAGGGTTAAAAAAAAAAAAAAAAAAAAACTGTAAGTGTGATGGTGATTGGATGAAAATTGAGGGATTTATATTGAATAATGATGTCATGGCGTCTTATCCAACAAAATTGTAATTGGCCAGAGAGTGTACTCATGTAAAGGTCGAACAGAGCGTTTCAAACACAGAAAAACAGAAAAACACGGAGAGCGTTCTTCCCCTCCTCCCCCTCGGAGAGTTGCACGTAGGTTTGTGCGTGGATGGTTCTTTTATATACAGTCTATGAAGGAGGGAGAACATAGCGCCAGCAAACACCATGATGCGGAGTGAAGATGATTCACACACACACAGTAAGTTGCTATGCCTTGCAATGCTAGCACTAATTTCAAGCGCTAATTTACGTTAGCATGAAATAGTGTAAACAAAGCCCACATTAATCAACAAATGCCACACAGCGGCAGTTTTCCCTTAGTCTCACTTAATGAATTAATTTGATAGTAATTTCATAAGTTTATAAGGACAAACACAGTATTCACTTGGCCCAAACATCATTACAGTTGTTGTAAACTAATAGCCCACCAATTTACTCCACTAATACATAAGAAACTTTGCCAGCTCAGACTTCTCCACCTTTCAAAAGATCCTCCAAAATTGATCCTCGTTTTATTCTATGTTTGGCCGTTTGCTTATTTAGCAGGATGCCGAGGCTTTTTAGGTTTTTCTGAAACTATTTCTGGTCCGGTTCTTTTACTAGTAGTTTAGAATGAATACCAGTTGTTGTTGTTAGGTAACCGTGGGGAGTCGTATATGATTGGTTAAGGAACCAGGAAGTTAGAAAGAGCAACACGGTGCACCCAAGTTATTCCTGCATGGAACTCTTATTTTGAAGGACAAAAGCTTGACAAAAACAGTGTTGATATAGGAGACAGATTGTTTATAGGGAAGCTTCCTTTTATCCCTCACAGCAAATGAGAACATTTTAAATTATTTTTAAGGAAAAAACCTCAACTATTCAGCCTTTAAGGGCCAAGGAAAGAGGGAATGGTGGGGCTGAGCAATGAAGTGAGAAAGATCTTTTCTATACGCCTGAACAGGGACTTGAACCCTGGACCCTCAGATTAAAAGTCTGATGCTCTGCCATCTGAGCTACCCAGGCCCTCATAAGGTAGTTTCCTTTACTTTTTGTACCTTTGTGTTTGTCTTTGTGGTCAAGGAGCTGCAGAACAGGGGTCCTTTATCTTCTATTACAAAGTGACACATAAAGTTTGAAAGATCCAGTTTATCAGAAAAGCCAGTGTCGCAAAAGTTGTGATGGTGCTTCAACTAAGGTGGTACTGAAGTTGAGCTAGACCCAAGAAAACGAGGAAGACACCAAGAGATGGGTTCTACTGACCATTTGCTCCCATTTGCTGTCACTGCAAAATCACCAGAATACATGAAACGAGCAAATCAAATCAAATCAAACTTTATTTATATAGCACCTTTCATACATAAAAATAGCAACTCAAGGTGCTTTACAGAGAATAAAATAAAATCCCCCAGAACCCCAACCCAAAAACAAGAAGGCCACCCCCAACCCCTTCCATTCAGCACACACACAACCCAGAGGGTAAAAGCAAGTTAAGAGGAAACGCTGTCTTAAATTCTGGAGTCTTGTAGTGTGGGGAAACACTGAGATAAAACACTATAAAACAAAATCTAAACAATCTAAAAAAGCAACCCTGGGTATAAAAATAATATTTCTCAGTCCCATAAAATAAGAAAACCCACGAAATAAGAGAATACAAAATGATGAAACAAATACATAAATGATAGAGGAATAGAAGCAAAATACAGCCTTTGTGTTAAGAATAAATAAATGAATAAATACAATAGTAGTAGAAAAAGAAATTTGGGTCTTGAGTCTGTTTTTAAAAATATCCACACTAGGTGCTCCCCTCACGTCCTCAGGCAGGCTGTTCCACATACGAGGGCCGTAGAAATAAAAGGAGGACTGGCTGTGGGTTTTTGTTTTTACTCTGGGAACAGTTCAAAGGCCAGTACCAGAGGACCAGAGGGGTCTAGTGGGCTCCTAAGATAGAAGCAAATCAGATAAATAAGGTGGGCTAAGACCTTTAAGAGACTTAAAATCCAATAAAAGAATCTTAAAATCAATTCTGAAGCTAACAGGGAGCCAGTGCAGAGACTTTAGAATTGGTGTAATATGGGCCCTTTTTCTGGTCTTTGTCAACAGATGTGCAGCTGCGTTCTGTACAAGCTGCAGCTGGTTCAGGTACTTCTTTGGAAGACCAGAAAGAAGAGCATTGCAGTAATGTAATCTTGATGTGATAAAAGCATGAATCAGTGTCTCTGCACTGGCTCGAGAGAGAAACAGCCTGACGCGGGAGATGTTCTTCAGATGATAAAAAGCAGTTTTTGTTATGTTTTTAATATGGGGCTCAAAACTGAGATCTGGGTCTAAAATCACTCCCAGGTTTTTTACTTGATTTAAATGGTTGAGTGCTATTGTTTTCAGTTTGGCCTCCAGTTTCACTCTCTCAACTTCAGGTCCAATCATTAAAACTTCTGTTTTATCCTGGTTGAGCTGCAGGAAGTTTTCTGCCATCCACCCTCTGATATCTAAAATACAATCTAACAGGGAATCAATGGGCCTGTGCTCATCAGGAGTCACTGCAACATATAACTGTGTGTCATCAGCATAGCTGTGGAAATTTATGCCGTGTCTCCTGATGACATCACCAAGAGGAAGCATGTAAAGATTAAAAAGGGTGGGGCCTAAAACTGAGCCTTGGGGTACACCACAGGTCAGTCTATATCTCTTGGACGAGGATTCCTTCATGCTAACAGAGAACTCTCTATCTGTTAGATAGGATTTAAACCAGTTAAAAACAGTACCAGTGAGGCCAACCATGTCGTGGAGTCTGTTTAAAAGAATAATGTGGTCAACTGTGTCAAAGGCTGCACTGAGGTCAAGCACCACTAAGACAGAGAGTTTTTTCATGTCAGTATTGAGCCTAAGGTCACTCACAACCTTGGCCAGTGCCGTCTCAGTGCTGTGATTGGTCCTAAAACCTGACTGAAACTTGTCAAATTTATTGTGTGAGGTAAAAAAATAATTTTTTAAACAGATTTCTCTAAAATTTTGCTTAAAAACGACAGGTTGGATACTGGTCTGTAGTTGTTAAGAACTGCGGCATTTAAATTGCTCTTCTTCAGAACAGGGGTCACCATGGCTGTCTTTAGGGAGGAAGGGAAGACACCCATCTGGAGAGAGCAATTCACAATGCTCAGTAAATCCTCCTCAAAAGAGCCACAGACAGTTTTGAAAAAAGGCAGTAGGGATGGGATCTAAAATACAAGTTGCAGATCTTAACTGTGAAACAACATCCCTAAGCATTGCAGCATCAACCAGGGCAAAACTCTCCAGTGTTTCCCCACAGGTAATGAAAACCCCAGACCATTTAAAATCTGATGCAGGTCAGATCTAATTTTCTCTACTTTATCTCTGAAATGGGCTGCAAACTCCTCACACCTGGCACCAGTGGGTATATCAGCTGGATTGTTAGAAACAGGGTTAATTAGGATTGATTGTGGAGAAGAGGACACTTTATTTGTTTTTATTTTCAGTTATGAGTTTGGAGAAGTGGGCCTGTCTTGATATTCTAACAGCCTCATTGTAAATACATAAGTGTTCATGTAGAATTTGATAATTTCTTGTTAGTTTGTTTTTTTGCCACCTCCGCTCTGCTATTCTGCAATTCCTTTTTAACCTCTTGATATCTTCAGTTTTCCAGGGAGGAGCTGGTTTTGTTGTTACTTTCTTCAGTTTTAGTGGGGCCACTTTATCCAGGGTAGCAGGTAATTTACTATTAAAATGGTCAACAATAAAATCACAGGATGAAGGTGAAAAAAAAACCTGGGGCGCTGTAAAGTTGATCAGTAAAGTTTGCAGCCACTTCAGCATTAAGACAGCGTTTCCTAATAATCCGTTCAGGAATAGCTTGTTTCATAAAACCTTCAACCTTAAAAATGACACAAAAATGGTCAGAAATACCTAAATCAACAACTGATGTTATGTTGGTAGATAGTCCATAAGTAATAACAAGGTCTAACGTGTGGCCCTTGTTGTACGTGGGTACTCTGACATGCTGGGTAAAATTCATACAGTCTAAAAGATTTAAAAAGTCCTGGGGGAAAGAGTCTGACTGATTATCTATGTGCAAATTAAAATCACTTAAAATAACAATCCTCTCATACTGGTTGATTGAGAGCAGCTCTGAGAAGTCTGTTATGAATGATGAGCATCTTCCAGGAGGTGTATATACTGTTACTCCAAGGACAGGTGGGCTGCTGAAAACAATGGTGTGATATTCAAAAGAAGAGTATTCTTCAAACGAAATGTCTTTAAAACCAATGGAAAATGACAGGATAGAGGCTGTCCCACCACCCTTTCTGCCTTTCCTGGCCACATGTGTGAACATGTAGTTATGTGGTGATGCTTCAATTAGGGTGATGGAGGCATCTGTGCTGAGCCATGTCTCTGTTAAAAACATACAGTCAATGCTGTTGTCTAAAATCAGGTAATTTATAAGAAAGGACTTATTCAAAAGTGATCTGATGTTCAGTAGGGCCATATTCAGGGGACCAGAAGGAGTGTCCTTAGAAACCGGGTGTGTGTTGGGTGGGCTGTTGAGTGTCTGTATTGACGTGAGGTTAGCAGGGTTTCTGTGGGACTTTTTACTGAGTATCTGTGTTCTGTTCGTGATAATAGACTGTATGGGGAGAGACACAGGTGTAGGTGGTGATGCCAGGTGGTACTGATAGGGGGCGCTGGCAGGGGATACAGTGCTCAATGGTGCAGGTAGGGTGTTGTGGTTGGTAATTAGTCAGTCATGTGTAGAGCATGTACAGCATGCTGCATGTTTGCAGCTAGCACCCTGCTTCCCAGCGGGCTTGGGTGAACTCTGTCGCCTCTGAAGAAAGAGGCCCGGTTCCAGAAGAGGTTAAAATTGTCAATAAAACCAACCTTGTGGGCACTGCAGGAAGACAAAAGCCAGGTGTGGAGGCTAAGGATTCTGCTGAAGCGCCCCATTCCACGGGCTAGTGTTGGGATTGGACCTGAAATAAAAACAGATTTTCTGCAGCTGCTGAGAAGGTTAAAAAGGTCCCTAAAGTCCTTTTTTGTCAGCTCAGACTGCTGACAGGCTGTATCATTTGTTCCCACATAAACTATGACGCGTTCAATAGAAGATGGCATAGAGTTCAGCAGCCCAGGGAGTGGCGTTGAAAAGTTTGATGTTTCTGGTGATGGAATCTCCCAGAATTATTGTTGTTGGCGCAAACAAGGGAGGAGGAGATGTTGAGACGATGCTCTCCGGACAACCAAGTGTATGTTTTTGTACAGATATGGCCTTCCCCGTTTCACCCAAGCAGAGCGCACAGCCAGAGCTGGCTGGGTTCGCAGGAGAGAGGTGATCAGTGGTGGGCAGAGGGCCAGTGCCGGCCCCGGGAGTGCCATCTGAGTCAGCTGGCAAAAGTTTGCTGCGGGACAGAGCGGCCATGTTGCACGACTCTAGATGTCCCTCCTGCTTAAAGCCAGAGATAGGGACGTCCATCCCCAGTCTGGGCGTAAAGTGAATCGAGCCAGGCCGAACAACCACGGACCGACGTTGGCTTTTACGTTCCATAGGAGAAGCGGGTCTCATTACTGCCTTCGTGGAAGACGGAGGGGAAGCCAGGTAGCCATCACGCTTTTAAGAGGAGCCAGACAAGCTGCGATCAGGGAGAGGAGGGAAGTCTTCCTCGCTCAGGATGGAAAACTTATTTGAAGCTTGAATGGCTGACGGAGATGCGGGGCATCGCCTGATTTTGCTGCTGTGTTTCCCCTTAGTGACCGAATTCCACATCTCCTGGTTAGGAGTGGAGGCAGCCATTGAGTTAGATTTGCCCTCTTCAATCTTTTTGACTTCATGCAAAAATACAAAGACATCATTTGAATATTGTTCCCACACTGCAAAATGATCATCACTGATGGTGAGTAGCTCTGGAGGGGAGGAGTTTCTGTGAAATAACAATCCTAATGCTATCACCACTGCAGTGGAAAGCCTCTGATAGAAGAGTGGCCAATCTTCTTTTAAGACCACGTTCCTTTCCATTGACATCAGTGCTTTCTCCCTTGGAACAGAATGGAAAGACATGTATGGATTCTTGCTCCAAAAATGAAGTATGGTCTATTTTGTTGCCAAGATTTCACATGACAAATTGTGGATACCCACCTGAAAATGGAGGTTCCAAGATAGATTGGCAAAAGGTTTTCAAAGCGGCCCATTCAGTTCAGGTGGTCCATCTCGTCCGCAAACCAAGGTTGCCAAAGTTATGATGGGGGTTAAACTAAGGTGGTACTGAAGTTGAGCTTCCAGCAACAGACCCAAGAAAACTAGGACGTGATCAGAAAATGCGTTCTATCGACCATTGCCTCAAATTTGCAGCCACCGTAAAATCAGCAGCATACATGAAGCAAGCAAAGCCTTTGCCCTGTTCAATCTTTTTGACTTTGAGAAAAACTCTAAAGACATCATTAAAACACTTCTCCCACCTATAAGGTGAGATGACAAAACTTAATGCTATCGCTGCTATGATGGAAAGCTTCCCACAGAGCGGCCAACTTTCTTTTCCCGTGAAATCTGCACGTAGTCCTTTGGAACAGAATGGAAATTGATGTGTAGATTCCTGCTAGAGAACTTAAGGCACCTCTGTGCTTACAGACAGAGATTGAACACTGTAAATGGATGATAAGGTATACAACAGTGACACCACAGATTCAGAGTCACTGTGACCATGGCAGGTGGTCTTGTGCATTTGCTGAACCCCAGGATCGAACCAGGGACTTTCAGATCTTCAGTCTGACGCTCTCCCAGCGGAGATACTTCGGCTTGCAGCAGCTTTTCCAGCATTCCAAAAAGAAAAATTGTAATTGGCCAGAGGGTGTCAAACATGGTGGCATGACAGCATGGTCTTGCCATGCAGCATTGAGCAATGTCCAGATAACAACATCTAGACATAGATGTTGGAACTGAAGTGAAACATGTGTAGTTTGATGCAGACATGATAAAGAAAAATATACAATAAATATTTTCCACTGATTTGTGTTAAAAATGCATTTTCAGTATGACTCTAACACGTTTTTGACAGTTTATTAAGTAAAAATTGCCAAATTTGAGTATTTCCCGATCAAATCCAGTGCAGAAACCCCAGTGGGGGCACGAGCGAGCTGTGCCTCAGCTTTGACTGTGCCATCCAATACGAACTAGGTTTTGTGACACATGCCGTTTTCTGTTCCTCAGCATATCGCCAATATGAACTTTACAGAAATATTTGTTATACACCATGACTCTCAACAGTCTGTGTAATGTATTTAATGTATTTGTGAGAAAAATATTCCCGTTTATCGTACAATAACATGCAGAGAAAAGTCAGTAGGTGAGGGAAACAGTACTTTGCCTTACCTCAAGGGGTGCACTGCCAACTTAGCGACCTTTTTTTTTGTTTGTTTTTTTTAAAAGCGACTAGCGACAAATCTAGCGACTTTTTCAGTATTGGAGACTTTTGCAGACTGACGTATATGAAAGTAGTTTATTCTTCTCAATGAGGAGTGGGTGCTGCTGCTCAGGCCCCTCCCCTGTCCAAAAGCAATCAGAAGAGGCTTCTGGCAGCAGCAAAGCTGCATTCAGAGCAGGAGGTGGTCACCTGTTTCATGATAAAAATTAAACGTTCAAAGCTGGTGCAGGATGATCTTGCGCTGGCTTACAGTCATATATTAATGTCTATTAATGAAGCGTGTGGAGGAAAACAAGTGTTATGAAATGCTGTAGCCTCCTAATTAGAAAATAACCCACACAATAAAATTAAACTAGAATAAAACAAAATATTAACCAAAGAATTTGTTTTATTTTTATTAGTTTTGGCTTTTAAAAATTTTTTAGCTTGTCTTTTCTCTTCTATTATTCTATTCCACAGTCATTTAGCAAACGCTTTTATCCAAAGCGACTTACATTTGAGAGTAAGAACAACACAAGCATGAATTCAAACAAGATGGGACATCATAATTAAGTGATAGTCAGACTGCTTTGAGTCCAGTTGGAGCCAGGTGCTGTCATGTAGTGCTAGAGGCAGTGCATATAATAATTTAAAAAATTTTTAAAAAGTAATTTTGTTTAAATACAAGATCACGATTTCATCACACAATATCAACTTGGGCATAAGTCCACACAGTTTCTTCAGTACTTGGTTGAGCCAAAGAGCTGGACAAATTTTTCTAACTCATTCTGTTGCGTAAAATAGTTAAGCTAAGTGTGGAAATGCTCCTTAAACAACTGGTTCTTTAGCTTGCTCTCAAAAGGATAAAAGGATAAGGACTCTGCAGATCGGACGGAGTTTGGTAGATGGTTCCACCATCGGGGAACAACAGAGGAGAAGAGTCTAGCTACTGATTTTGTGCCACCTTGTGGTGGGAGCACTAGGCGTCTTTCACTGGCAGAGCGTAACTGTGGAGAGGGAGTGTAGCTCCGGATTAAGGAGTGAAGGTAGACCGGAGCCATTTGGGTTATTGTTTTGTAAGCCAGAAACAGAGCTTTGAATCTGATGTGCTGCAACTGGAAGCCAGTGGAGAGCGATTAGCAGCGGAGTGACATGAGCTCTTTTGGGCTGGTTGAAGACCAGACGTGCTGCTGCGTTCTGGATCATCTACAGAGATTTAACTGAGCATGCAGGCAGGCCAGCCAGTAAGGAGTTGCAGTAGTCAATGCGTGAAATGACCAGAGCCTGGACCAGGAGCCGGGTCGTGTGTTCAGTCAGGTAGGGTCTGATCCTCCTGATGTTGTAGAGAGCAAATCGGCAAGACCGGAAAACCGAGGCAACATGGTCCTTAAAGGTCAGCTGGTTGTCTACCATGACACCAAGATTCCTGGTAGAAGACGTAGGCACAAGTGTGATTGAGTCAAGCTGCATGCTTATCTGTGGCGGTAAGGAAGGATTGGCTGGAAAGACAATAAGCTCAGTCTTGGACAGATTTAGCTGAAAGTGGCAATCCATCATCCATACGGAGATATCAGCAACATGCTGATATTCGCATTGAGACGTTGTGTCGTCAAGTGTGAAAGAAAGGAAGAGCTGAGTGTCATCTGCATAGCAGTGGTAGGAGAAGCCATGAGAGCTAATGATGCACTGAGTGAGGAGGTGTATAATGAAAAGAGAAGAGGGACAAGCACCGAGCCCTGAGGCACCCCTGTTGTCAGCCAGCTTCAGCAGCGGGTAACCCGAGCTTGCTTGAAGGCAGAAGGAAAGACACCGGATTTAAGAGAGGAGTTGATAATATGTGGTTATTGCAGTTTTGACTGTAGGTAAAATGCTCTGCAGGATGTCGGAGGGAACAGGATCAAGAGGACAGGTTGTGGGTTTTGAGCTGACTAGAAGTTTAGAGACTTCATGCACAAGAATATTCTGACTACACATTAAATACTAGTTGCATTAAAAAGTCCAGCCAACTAACATCAAATGTGTTGAAACAAATTCTGCTAACAAGTGAATTTCTCCACTGTGAGATAATAAAGTCTAATCTAATCTAATCTAATCTAATCTAATCTAATCTAATCTAAACAGACCAGAGGTCTGTACTACGAAGCTGGATTTTCTCTTATCGGGGTAACTTCAGGGTTAACTCGGGGTTTTCTGTACTACGACGCTGGTTCACTTCTTACCAAGCTGTATCACCGCAGCAACAAACTGTCATGGTTCCTGGGTTTATGTTCTTTGGTTTGTGTTAGGTTTTTATCATGGTTTGGGTTTCTGGTTTTGTCATGTTTAGTTCAGTTTGTAGTTTCCTCTCATGTGCTCTGTTTTCTTTTTCTGGCTCGTTAGATCACCTGGTCTGATTCTCATTCTCTTCACCTGTTCCTCATTACTCATTATGTGTATATATGCCCCTTGGTTTTCAGTTGTCTTTGTCAGATCATTATGTGGTTCATCCCCTTTAACGTGTGTTTTCCTGTTCCTGAGTTTTGGGAGAATAAACCCTTTTGCCTGCACCAATTATGCCTCCTGCCTGATCTGCCTGCATCTTGGGTCCTCACCTCCTCTGCTCACAAGTGACACAGACGCTGAACGGCTAACCTGCTCCAGAGAGGTTATGTTCTGGATAAGAGATCATCGAGTATAAAAGCTCCTCCTCCTGACCAATCAGATCTCATGAAAAATGGCCTGCCCATTTTTAGAGGATCCTGTTGATGTTGGTGCACGGATAGTGAGAGGAGTGCTTAGGAGAGAAGGAGTCTTTAGAGACAGATCCAACCCGTTGGACTTTCCTGATGACAAACTGTACCAAAGGTACAGATTTTCAACAAATGGGCTGAGATACATGTCAGCTGTTGGAGCCGATGGTAGCAAACGTGACCCATCGTAGTCGGGTGCTTACTGCCCTGCAGACAGCATGCATCGCATTGAGGTTTTTTTCCACAGGTAGGCTGATCAATCTGTCAAGTTAATCCATGTATGGGCTAAAATCACAAGTTGTCAGTGGGTTTCAGAAAATGGAAATCTTATGGATGGATGGATGGATGGATGGATGGATGGATGAATTTGTGATCTTACGATCTGATCGGTGTACTTCCAGGCAGTTCATTCTTTCCTTCCAAGTAAAAATAAAAGAACAGAAACACTGCTTGTTTTTCCTATGTTTCCTTTCCTAAACCAAAACAACAAATAAGATAACAGTTCATCATCTAATGTCTGTATTGTGCTTAGAACGATAATAGAAAAAACTGACAAGCATCACAATTTTATATGTTTCTCCATCTGAGACAAGTTACGTGACCCAGAAATGATTTCTGGTCTGTAAATGCGTTCTTCACCACTCGTCCAAACCTGTGTTGACCTCATTTGTCATACATGCATATAACATGTTTAAAACTTGTCTCATATTTTTAAAACTAAATCAAGTCGAACAACTTGTGATCCTTTCTTTTCAATTTTCGTTCTGAGGACATTGGAAAACAGATAACCGTCTTTTGGTTAGGTTTAGTAGAAGGAGGAAAACAAGAGTTTTATTTTGTGTGTTTTTTAATTTTATGTTCCAAAGGAAATAAATGAACTACCTGAAAGTAAACCAACCCTTATGGAAGTTGGATTATAGTTATACCTAAAAAAAGATGATTTTTCTCTACAGTAGGGAGGATGATGAAGTTGGTTACTTACATTGTAGTTAAAAACAGGCTGATTCTCAACTTTCTGCTGATGCAGGAAAATGTTTTTCCTTCCTAGAAAATCCATGAGTGTCGCTGTTTTCCAAAATCGTTGGTGAAAAAGCTCTGAAACAAAGCAAGTGCTTTCTCTTGGTCTGGTGTGTGATTGAAATGGAACTCTGTACTATAGAACACACCGTCACATGCTCTTAGAATGTTCCGTTGCCATAGAGAATTATGATGTCATTTAACCATGTAAATTAGATTATTCCTTTGATATTTAAAAAAATGCTATTTAAATTAACACAGAATTAAATGTAACACCAAGTGCTTTACAGAGTTCAAATTTAAGAATAATGTAAAATACGACTGATGACATCATTAACTATAATCTTAGTAATAATTATAAAATAAAGATATAAACTCATGAGCCAAATACACGGAACTCTTATTTTGAAGGAGACAAACTTGACAAAGACAGTGTTGATGTAGGAGACAGATTGTTTATAGGGAAGCTTCCTTTTATCCCTCGCAGCAAATGAGAACATTTTTAATTATTTTTGGGTCATTTACGGATAAGACTTTTGAATAGGCCAATTTTAAAATACTAAAAATAAGGATATATTTGGCCATTGTTAAAACATTAGTAATATAGCGTACATATTCATTATTACAAAAAACCCAAATAAAGAGATTTTTGTGTTTTTATACTTGAATTATTAGGACACAGCCTTATAAAAAGTAAATTTGGTGTGACCATGATTTATCTGAACATCAATATATTTCTTTAACGTTGCTAATAGTTTAACAAGTATTGCTAATTAAATTGACAGTTTGAGAAGGACAGGCATGTGTGCCTTTAAACTTTTGGAAAACTATGATTCTATAAATTTTGTCTATATTGACACCATCTCCCTCGTAATGAAGTTACAATGCCCAAATTTTTATCTAAAACCCTTAATACTGTTTTTAAATGTGTACAGATAGTATCCACTTAACTATAGTATACCATTGATTAATATTTGAGCCAAAATGGATGGATATTGTGTTTTGAATGTAGTACAGTTATTTTCATTTGTTGGTTACTCCAAATGACAGATGGTCGCCCCAAATGATGAGAAAACCGCAGGTAGTTAGGTCTATTTAAAATGTACACAATACAGTTTAGACAAAAGAAAACTGAACAAACATTTTATTTAAACAACATTTAAACTATTTAACATCCGAATATCACAAACGATAAAAAAAAACATTAAAAATAATTTAAAGTGCAACACATTACATTCTTCAGGAGCTCACATTGGACAGGGATGAACAATTTTAGTAAAAAAAAATAAACAGTTGTATAGATGGAATAAAATCAGAACAATTTTCAAAGTAAACAAACACCATCAACATAGCTGCATGGATTAAATCAATGCTAAAAGGTAGATTTTTCTTTTACTTTTTCCTAAAGAGCGACAGAGTGCAAACATCTGGCCCTGTGCCCTCCTTCCTCTCCTCTCCTACAGTTATATTAGTTTACTGTATATCACCTACATTTCTTTAACCCAGGTATTTCTAAACTTTACCCAATCTTGGCAAGTGAGCTTCGAGAAGCGTGAGGTTGCTGGCTCAGGCTCTGAGATTACAGCATGCACATCTTTCCTGTAGTAGAAAATGACGTCTACAGTTTGAGGCCACATGAACAGGTTCTTGTCACCAGACTGCCTCATGCAGCTGACCTGCACTTCCTCTCCCACAACCTTGAGCACCTGGCCTACAAAAGGAGGTTAATCGTAGGTGACAATAACAAACTTGCCACACAGATCTACAACACTTTCTTGTTCCCTAGGTGCCTCAGGAGGAGAGCTTGGGGGATCCTCAGTGTGGTGCATGGTGTTCCTCAGCTCTACTGTTACTGGCTTGTAACAAGGACATGGACTCCTCTCTAAGCGCCTGCAGAAGCATGACACCTCCCTGTGAGTGATTTGTGCAGGCTGTGAAGACAAAACCTGGTGTATTTTAAATGTCCCCTTCACAGCCTCCAAGCTGTCAGGAACAAGCTCGTCACACTTTTCCACGCTCTCTCTGCTGACCCAATAGTGAGTGATGCTTGAGCCTAATCTATTGTTCAGCATCTCATACAGATCCTGTGGCGTCTGAAGCTCACCTCCTCTTTGAACGTAGAGATCCGCTTCTCTCTTTATTGCCCCACCAATCTGCTGCAGAGCTTGTTGACCAGCAGGTGCACATTTCCGTGTTCCATGCATGCACATGTGTCCCGATCTTTGGTCTTTGGCTCGGTAACATAGAAGGGGCGTCTTCTGGCAAACTGCCTGTAAGATAGGCGGAGACTCTTTTTCATCTCACCGTTGTAAAGCACATGAAGCTCTGTGAGTGGTTTTGTGAGAATTCTTCGTTGTTCTTTCATTTTGGTTTTTGTGATGGTGTCCTTCTTTCCTGGTAAAAGTCGACTGTTTTCATCTCTAGTCAGGAAACCAACAACAGCTACCTTTCTCTCGATTGCCAGTTTCTTCCCCTCTTTTGGCTTGAGCCTTTCACTCAGACCTAACCTTCCTTTTGCTCTCATCTCACTTTTTCTGGCCCTTTCTTTTTCTTTTCTTATCTCTGCTAGTTGTTTCTTCAGATGTATGTTCTGCTTTCTGAATTTACGCTTCTCAGCTTGCAGTCTTTTACAACGTTTCTCTGCTGTATTCTCTCTTTTCTCTCTGTGGTGTGGTGGGGGATACTGGTGGATTAAAATCCTCATTTAGACGTAGACAATCCACCACAGCCTGCCCTGGCCTCTCCTGCTGCTCTTCCACTACTTCTACACCTGCTGGATGTGGCAGAGTGTTCTCCATGGATGGTGGTGTCAGGTCCAGCATCACCTTTTCCATCTTTTTCCTCTCCCTGTATCCCCTGGATGCAGCCTTCCACTTGTTTCTCAGTTTTTTTTCTCCCTCTCTAACAACTCGTCTGGCTTCACATATAAAATTTTGCCCTCTTGCTTTCTTCTCTGGTAACTGGAACAACATAGAGCTGTCCATCATGACAAGACAAACATTTTACGCCTGTGCTGTTCTCCCCTAATATCTCCCCTGGTGGACTACTCTTTTAAGTTCAAAATATTGCAGAAAATATTATTCCTAATCCTACTAAAATAACTGCGTGTTACCAAGAGTTTTTTTTAACCTCTCTTTTCCTAGCAAGATATTCTGCTCTTGCTGCAGGTCTGAGTTGATCCGCTGCCTATAGCGAGCCGTCTTTTCTTTACATGTTAATGGTGCATCTAGAAAATAGGTTAAACTAGTTAAACATGATTAATAATTCCTAAATGGAATGTCATGCCATGCAGTTTTTACTTTTCTCTCATAAGATTGTACAATAATCAAAAATAAATATTTATTCCTAAATAGGAATGGAAAATGACTAAATTCTGAAAAATATATATTAAAGTACACAAAGAGTTATGCTTAAACAATGCACTTTATATGAATTAATCATGTATAAAATATAAATTTACAGAAACTAAAATAAAGGAAAAGTATTTATCATGTACACTCAGCTCAGCAGTGGTCGCCCCACATGATACTCGGTCACCCCAGAAGATGTTTTCAAATTCATTCAAATATTACAGGCTAACAGTTAGCTACAGAAACCAAGCTAGGTACATTTTAAGACATGTCACTATCAAATTTATCATCAAAATATGAATTTGTAGATAATATTTATTATTTACAGTTTAAGGACGGTCGCCCCACATGATATCCAAAAGTGGCTAGTACATTACAGTAGTTAAAACAAAGATTTATTTGCCAGTATGAGAAGAACTTACTAACCTCCCAGATGTTTTGCTGGGTCCCTCAAATGTGTCTGGCTGATGCAAGATCCTGTCCTTGAAGTGTTTTCAAAATAAAAGTTCAAAATTGTGTTTTTCTTGACGGTCACCCCGGATGATATTTCAGAAAATAAACATGTCCGGACAAAATTCATTTATATATTTTAATGGAAATGTTTATCCAAATACTTTATAATTTTATCAATGAAAGCAAAACATTTTAGAAGTTATGCCAAATAGGGCAAGGGATATATTTAAATTGATTTAAATTGATTTTAAACCAGATGTCCAAATAGCAGTGAAGGCTGGACGGTCGCCCCACATGATGTTTTGACACTTCAGAAGCAGAAAAATGACCAATAACTAAAAGGTTTGGAGACGTTAAAGTGGGTCTATATATAGGGAAGGTAGGAGACACACAGAGTATCTTTTTATGTATTTTGAGGGTTTTTTTTGCTGGAAAAACTCAGTTGGACAGAAAAAGGAGACGTCACGTCATAGACCCTTTTAAGGAGAAATTCCATCTCTTCAGCCTTTAAGGGCCAAGGACAGAGGGAACGCTGAGGCTGAGCAATGAAGTGAGAAAGATCATTTCTACACGCCTGAACAGGGACTTGAACCCTGGACCCTCAGATTAAACGTCTGATGCTCTGCCATCTGAGCTACCCAGGCCCTTGTGGTAGGATTTCGGTGAGTAAAATTTCCCACTCACCTTTACTTTTTGTACCTTTGTGTTTGTCTTTGTGGTCAAGGAGTTGGAGAACAGGGGTCCTTTATCTTCTATTACAAAGTGACACATAAAGTTTGAAAGATCCAGTTTATCAGAAAAGCCAGTGTCGCAAAAGTTGTGATGGTGCTTCAACTAAGGTGGTACTGAAGTTGAGCTAGACCCAAGAAAACGAGGAAGACACCAAGAGATGCGTTCTACTGACTGTTTGCTCCCATTTGCTGTCACTGCGAAATCACCAGAATACATGAAACGAGCAAGGCCTTTGTCCTGTTCAATCTTTGTGACTTCATGCAAAAAAAATACAAAGGCATCATTTGAATATTGTTCCCACACTGCAAAATGATCATCACTGATGGTGAGTAGCTCTGGAGGTGAGGAATCTCTGTGAAATAACAATCCTAATGCTATCACCACTGCGGTGGAAAGCCTCTGACAGAAGAGTGGCCAATCTTCTTTTTAGACGACGTTCCTTTCCATTGACATCAGTGCTTTCTGCCTTGGAACAGAATGGAAAGACATGCATGGATTCTTGCTCCAAAAATGAAGTACGGTCTATTTTGTTGCCAAGCATTCACACGACAAATTGTGTTTAACCACCTGAAAATGGAGGTTCCAAGATAGATTGGCAAAAGGTTTTCAAAGCGGCCCAAACAGTTCAGGTGGTTGATCTCATCCACAAACCAGGGTTGCCAAAGTTAGCAAGTACTAACCCCTATTCAGAGGGAGGAAACGTGGAGCTGTGGACCACTGATGCTACATGTTGGAAAGTGGTTTTCATCTGTCTGCTGGGTTTAAGACAGAGGAGGTCCTGGCTAGTTTTGTGCCCTGGGCGAACCACCTGACAGATTTTGTGTTGATGTTCAAACAACAGGAGTTCCCTTCGTTCTAAAGACGACTGCATCCTGTTCTGTTATGTACAGCATTAAATACGGTTATGAAATAAGAAAATGCTGCAATAAATATCTGTATGAGTTCAGCTTGGAGTGAAATGTGTCCTGAGATCAGCTCACATCAGTTCAACAGGCCTAGATTCAGTCGGTAAGGCTGCTGTCATTAAATATTCAGTAAAGCAGCCATTGTAGGGTTTTTAAAAATACAAAAATGGATGAAAAATATTTAATAGGATAGAAAGACAAAAACATCAATCCCTCTCATTTGTTCAGACTGATGGTAACTAAATATTTTAATATGTAGGTGTTTACAAACATGCAGTTATTGTGGTATTTATATATTTATCCAATTTACTGGTAATTTCAGTTTGATTCACAAAGTATTCTATGAAAATGTTACCACCACTTCCTTTCCCCTCAGTGGAGCTGCTCTCAAAGTAATTTTCCAAACACATGAAGTTTCTGGACAAAGCACCGGTATCAGACCCGTATCGGATCGGTATCAGACCGGTATCGGATCGGTATCAGACCGGTATCGGATCGGTATCAGATCGGTATCACACCGGTAATGGATCGGTATCGCTGATACTGGCTTGCATTTTACTTGGTATCAGATCAGAAAGAAAGCGAGTGGCATCGTACATCACTACTCCAGTACTCCTGCTGGCAGCACGCGGTGTGACGGAAACCTACGAGCCTGCGTGCTCTAGTCTGGAGCTGCTCTTAAAGGGCCAGCGTCACTAAAATACCCCACACAGTTATCACAATACCAGCTTTACAAGCAGAACGAATGTGACAGGTAAACAGTTTAAAACATAATAAGCTCTGTTTCACAATGACAGATATTTAATATTAGTTCACTTGGCTACAGATAAATATATTTAGTTCAGTAAACGGCCTCTCATTACACAGTTCTTACCTTTCAGTTTACCAAACCAAGACTTGGTGGTTCACATGTTGCAGCTGCAGAGCCGAATGTCGCCATGGCCAGGAAAGTGTCTCAGGTAAACTGCAATCACACGTCAGCTGTTTAAAAGTGGGTTGTTAATACAAGTTACTTAGACTCTGTTTTACAGAAACAAGTCATGGAAGGTGGAGATTACTGGTTCTCCGGTCAGCACTGCCATCTCAGTGGTTTCCAACCTGGGGTCCGGGACCCACAAAGAGCACAGAGTGTCCCCAAGGCTTTGGACATTCAGAGCCATTGTAATTAATGTCCACACGTTGTCCCTTCTTTAAGAAAGAAAAGTAAGGCTCTATGTTGTTAATTTAACTTTGGCTTTATCAGAAGGATGCTCCGTCTTTTTCATTAATTTAACCAGATGAGTAAAAATTGCACAAGCCAGTTCATTTAGTACCGTAACCGTTTGGTGACATCGATAGAAAAAAAAGAAAAAAACTAGGGCCACGCATCCTTAAATTGTGGGCACCCAACAACACCTCAACAACCCAGTTAGCTCAGTTAATTTTCTATAATTACTCTCAACGTTAAAATACAACCACATGAAATGATAATTGTGGGTTTAACTAATACGTTTCCTCAAGTTAATGATCTCTTCCACACGCTAATAATGCTTGATCACATGATAACTTTTTTCTATCGATCTCATCAGACGGACTCGGTAGTTTTGTGCTATTAAGTTATAAAGTTTTAAGAAACCTGTTCATTTCCTCTTCAAACAGAGCACCTCTGTTTTCTTTACAGCTGCTGTGTTAGAAACACCATGGAAACAGCAAAACACCGAACATTAAATTGTGTGGTTGATGTCACCACCGTTATTTTCAAGCCACGGATTTATTCTGAGCCGGTTAGCCTGAAACTTTTATTTGGGCTGCTTGGTAACGTTACCGGCACCAACGCTACCACATCACTGACACCAGCACCGCTACTAGCGCTGATCGTTTCTTCTGTTTTCTCTTCAGACGATGTGAGGCCAGATTTACATTTAAACCAGCTGTCCATGAATGCATCGTCTTACGGCAGGAAATCGCCAACGTTTGGTCTACCAGCGGGAGCGACGCTGCGACAGCAGAGGAAGCTCAGAGCTTAGAGAGAAGGAGAGAGATGAATCTGTAGTGGAAGTCCGCTCCCTCCTTTTACATTTATGGCTCTGATGCAAACCTTCACTACACATTCTTACACACAGCTGTCCATCACTATGACTGGGTAACACACACCTCACCAGTCTGATGCTCATTTCAGAGCTTCACCCTCCCCAAGACCAGTTTGACTTTACTGGAACTCTTATCAGATGGAAAGAGATTAAGTAGAAGAGACAGAGGAAACAATAGAGCACGGAGGGAAATGACTTATTACACTGATGCAGCTCAAACAGTCAACAAATTACAGCAACAAATCTAGTTTTTATACCTAGTATAATACTCAAATTAGAAAACTTTACTGTCACAACTAATTTTCTATTAAATGTTGTAAAAGAGACGGAAACTAACTCAGCTGAGTTCATCCATCCTGATCAATAATCCACTCAGACCAATAATCCACCGCTACAATAGTCAAAAATAATCAATAACAGACCCAATATTTATTAGTTACTTAATAAATAGCTGGTGTTTAGAAAGCATCAGCACACTTCTAATCATAGGCCTATAAAAGCCACAGTAAACTTAATAAATGAATCATCAGTAATCCTAAAGTAATCTTAAGAGTCAGTCCACAACAGCTCGATAATCTTTGTGTACCTAGCTTGAGACCACTCTGCTGATAAACATGTAAAACTAGTAGATGATTAACCTCGTAGGAGGAGAGTCTGTCAGGGTGGGATGTGAACCCACAGCTCCTTTTAGAGACCAGAATTCCCTGTTTTATAGAAGGAAACAACCGCTGTGTTTGGCGTCTTAGGCCGTTCAGCCTGAGTCGTATCTGACATGCAACATACCTGATGTTGAAAACCTCTGAAACCTGACAAGGAGTAAAGCCTTAAACATGACTGCAATAAAAATACAGTTGTCACAGAAGAATGACTTAAACGACTATTAGAAAAGCTTTTGTCACTTCATTTTTTCCATGAGATTTTGTTTCCCCTGGAAGTCTGTTTATAGTTGTTGATGTTATAATTTGTTAATAAAGAACTCTGAGCAATAAAATGCTGCAAAACTATTAATGTTTAGCAAGATTTGTGTATAGTCGTCAGTGTGTGAGAGCAGCAAGGAAAGGATGACTTCGACTCACCTAGTTTTTTATGGTTATTTGGTGTAGTTGTGTCCATGTCAAATCATAATCTGTTGCACCTGTAAACACGCTGTAAAGATTCGTAGCTGTAGATGTTCTCCAAGGAAGCGATCAGCTGAAGGTTCCTGACCAAGCATCACTTTATGATCAAAATTTCAACACCCAACGTGGGGCTCAAACCCACAACCCTGAGATTTAGAGTCTCATGCTCTACCGACGGAGCGAGCTGGGCCACATTTGAGGTAAAATGTTCAGAAAAAAACCATGAAACAAAAAGTCTAATTAGGAGATGTGTAATGGATCGCATGACGTGACTATGGCTTCTTATAGAAATGGGCCTCAGTGTACTTGGAACTCTGCAAAGAGAGGATCTTTTTTATTTTAAATGTGCACCAATACATACTGAAGTTGTCAGAAGTGGGATTTGAGCCCACGCCTCCAGAAGAGACTGCAACGGAAAAAAAGGCAATCCATGAACATGGGTCTTGGGAGGGTTTTTGGACAAACTTCACCTTCCTCGCATGGGCTCCCCAAGGGGGTGTAAAGATACACGGGGGCATTTGTGCGAGCATCCCTCCCCCCTCTAGCCTACAGGAAAGGTAAGCATGCACGTACCTCTGACCATCACTAATATAAAAAATCTTTCATATTCTTGCAACAAATTCCCTTACCCGTCAGCAAAGAGCCATTTTGTCCATTTGCAAAGCCAGCAATGTAAAAATTTGTCCAGAAACCCTGTTTTGTATTGAAAATGTGTCATTTTGTCCATTTAAGAAGCTACAACATTTCTTTTATTTGAGTCTTAATCATCCTGCAGACTGGATTTTTCTACTGATGTTCCAAGATTCAGTAAACAACAAGAAGATCTGTCAGTGATGAATGAGACTTCTTTGGAAAGGTTCTGAGCTGGTTTTTCCAGGGACAGTAACCAAAATCACACTTTATATACAGCTTTTTTAAGCGAGGCTGGAGGCCAAGCAGACATCCAGCCTGCTTGTGCATGGCTGCGGCAGGCCCATCTGATCCCCAGTTTCATCTCCAGCAACAGCTGGATCCCTACTGGACCTGTGTGGCTGCAGCATGCACAGCTGCTAGAGCTCTGTTGGGTCTCCAGCACACACGGAGAGCTGCTGGGGGTCAAGCTGGAGGTCAGGTGGGACTGCAGCAGCCAAACACAAGCATGAAGAGCCACTTGAGGTCTGCTGGGTCTCCAGTACACAGAGAGAAGCTGGTGGTTGGATGGACCTGCAGTAGCCATGCACAAGCAGGCTGGATGTCTGCTTGGCCTCCAGCCTCATATAAAAAGCTGTTACTTTATATAAAGTGTTATTTGGTCACTCATATGTCCCCGAAATGCCCAGCCCATTACCTTTCTAAAGAGGTCTCATTCATCACTCACAGATCTTCTTGTCATTTACTGGACCTTGGAACATCAGTTGAAAAAATGTTTACTTTGGGTGATGCTGCTGTAGGATATTTATCACTGCTGCAATCACACTTCAATGATAAAGGGGAAAATGTGTTTTTATCCAGATCATCAGTTTTATCAATTCCTTCATCAATGTTAGCTGTTTTTTCTTCACTCATCACATCTGGTGGTTTTATGACAGATATGATCACCATGGAGACGGTTGGTGAGATGATTATATTATATTACAGATGTTCTGATGATTGAATGGTGCTCTGGATAAATGTATTAAAACCACCTGAATTGTTTATAATCAGCATCTACTTTCTGTGGTAAACAGCTGTAATTCAGGGGCTCGTCTGGGATTTGAACCGAAGACCTCTCACACCCAAAGCGAGAATCATACCCCTAGACCAACGAGCCAGTCTGTCAGAGCGCCAATGATCATCAATTACATAACATCTAAATTTAAAACAAATTAATTTATTATAGAAAAGTCCCATTTTAATACTTTTCTTCAGTGATATTTGAATTAAAATGTTCAGAGCCAAAATAATAAATGTGAAAGGGACAGATAAAATTACCCCCTTGGTTCACTTTCTGAGATAATCAGAAAGATAAGAGATCTGATTTATTTCATTTATAAAAGATATGAAATTCAACTTTCTGAAGACACGTGTCTTTAAACTGATTTATTTGGCTGGTACTGAGCCGAACAACAACATGGCTCTAAATTGTGGTAAATAGTAAATAAAGCTAAATGTACCCTCTCTTCACACAGATGTTATGCATTCAGTGGTGCTTGTCAGACAGACCCCACAGTCACATCTCAGGGCCACAGGATGGGTGTAGGTGGGGTCCACATGGGGCTGGCAGTCGGGTAGTTTCACAGTGACCAGACGAGTCGTGTTGTAGGTACAAACCTGCTGGTAGGACTTGATGAACGGAGGCTCAAGGACCGGTTTCTGGGAATAAAAATAACATCTTTTGAAGAGGGAGAGTAAACAGAAGAGAAAAGTAGAGATTGAAGAGAAGAAGGAGACAAAGATGCACCAGATAGAAAACAACAACTAAACAACCAAAAGCCAAAGACAAAAACCAGACAATCAGCTGATACACCTGAAAAGAAACTTAACAGAAAACATCCTACAGCCTCTGTAAGAAAACAAAGCAGAGAATCATCAGGAGCACCTAGAGGAAGACAACCTGAGAAAAACATGACTGTAGGTATCAGTGAGTAAAGCTGCAGGACAACACAGCGACTGTTTAAGCATGCATGTTAGTGAGAGAGAAAGATATCAGGAATGAGTTGTGTTTAATGATGAGTGCAATCATGCAACGATGCCTCCTACAAGGATCAGAAGCAGAGAAGGACTCAGGAAACCAGCAGCCACCACTGAGTATAAAACACTGACCTCACCTCAGGGAAACTAAATGTTTTACTCTTTTGTCTCCTGATTCTGGGACCTTAGCTGGAACTTTTCTGTGTAGTTTCCATGATCTCCATGTGCCTGTGTGGGTTCTCTCCACATTTTCTGGTTTCCTTTGATGCATATTGGTTTACTTGGTAATTCCAAACTGGCTATGAGATTAAACAAACTTCAAATGGAAATGAATCCACTTTATTGCACATTTAACATTTTATGGATTATTTTGTTCCTCTTGTTTTAGTGACCAGTTACATGACTAACCTTCATTTTCTTATCAAATCATTTTTTCATGGGAATTTCTGGCCCACCTGCAAAGTCACTGTTAATGTATTCCTGTATGTATTTCATCTTATTTTGTTGCTGCTTTAAGAGAGTTTATTCTGAATTCAATTCTAAGAGGAAGTAAAAATGTAAATCTTGAAGCTAATCGGTGCCTCCCTCCCTGAGTCTCTGGACCCACTTCAGTTCACTTATTGGCCAAACAGATCCACGGACGGTGTCCCAGGAACCGCACACCACCCTCACCCACCTGGACAACGGGACACAGGGGACTATGTAAGGATGTTGTTCATTGACTTTAGTTCAGCTTTCAACACTATAGTCCCCACCACACTCCACTCCAAGCTCCCTCAGTGTCCTCAGCCCTCTGCTCTTTTCCCCGTACACTCATGACTGTGTAGCCATGGACAGCTCCATCACCATAGGAAAGTTCACGGACGACGCTGTGGTGGTTGGATGCATCAACAACAATGATGAGCGGGTGTATACAGGGGAGCTGGAGAAAGCAGAGGAACTACACCCCTCTGAGTATTAATGGGACTCTGGTGGAGAGGGTGTGCAGTTTCAAGTACCTGGGTGTGCACATCACCGAGGATCTTTCCTGGACTCTGCACATAGACAGCCAGGTGAAGAAGACGAGGCAGCGCCTTTTTCATCTCAGACAACTGAGGAAGTTCAGAGTCTGAAAATCATGAGGATGTTCTACACTGGAGTGGTGGAGAGTGTTCTGACTGGTAACATCACCCAGTGGTACGGGAACAGTACTGGTCGTGACTGGAGGGTCCTGCAGAGGGTGCTGAGGTCAGCAGAGCAAATGCCTCCCTTCTCCTCACCTCCCAGGTCTCACAGCGCCCCCAGCAGGCATCGGTGGTGATGTGCAGGCTGCCGCATCCAGGCTTCCTGGCCAGGAAAGTAAACTCCCGAACTGCACAACCAATGAAACGCCGCAGGTTGACTGCTGACACATGATTACGGGAATCTGGCTGCAGAGACATCCAGAGCAGGAAGCAGCTGAGCATCAGTCCAGACCTCCTGTGGGATGAAGAGGAGTGGAGATGAAGGAGAAAAGGCCGTTTCAAGAAAGCTTTAAGTTGTTTCAGCCAACTTTAGACTAGATGTAAATACATTAAATCCTTACCAGCTTGAAGTCAGGAGTAAAAAAATATTATATTTTCTTAATCACGATGAAGATTTTACATATGAGTGAACGTAATGCTGGGACTGACTTCTGATCAACACAGTCAGCTGATAATGTTTCTTTTTGTTCAGTTATATTAAATTTTATAGAGATGAACAGATAAATGGATGTTCTAACAATTTCTACCCCAATTTCTAATTTACTGTCCATCAAATGAGCAACATCCTGATATTAACATCACACCAAGATTTAACTTCTGCTGCTGGACCAGGGAGCAAACATCATCATGGAAATTAACATCAGCAGCAGAAGAGTTTTGACTCCAGTCGACATCGAACCACTGACTTCATGGCTTCATTCATTATTCCATAGTTCTGTATTTTAACTGAACCATTCATGAATAAAAGGTGGGCAGCTACTCCGTTCCTCTAGAAGCACATTTGTGCACTGCAGCCCTGTGGTTGTGGTGTGGACCCCGGCCTGCTCTGACCTGGGTGGTTCCTGTGGTGGCGCCCTCTGTGGTCATGGGTGGGCTGGCTTCCGGTGTGACTGGATCCCCAAGATATCGTTTCCTCACAGCAGCATCAAACCAGATGTTTTCATTTTATTATTGTTTTTTACTTACTTTCAGTTCAGAGAGTAATTAGTGATGGGAGTTCATGTTCGTACAGAATGGGGTGAGGGCGGGTGGGGGGAGGGTACATGCACTTTGTATGTGTGTGAGTTTGTGTGTGATTATGTGTGAACTATTATGAGGTGTGCCTTCTTATTTTTTGTTATTCTTTGGAGTGTGAAGGCTTTTAAATGATGTTGTTAATATGCATAATTTGGTTTTTATTATGTACAGCACTTTGTGTTGCTTTTTGCATGAAAAGTGCTCTATAAATAAAATTAGATTTAATTCATAAACATCACTGTCCATAAATGTGGACCAAGATCCACGTCTGCATTTCCTCCCTTTCATTCATTTCTTCAACTCCTTGTCTCCACAGATAATTGACCAGTACTACATGTCAGTACGACCAGACTGTATCAAAGACGTGGTGGACGAAGACGCAGATGGACATGAACGACTGTTTCTGGTGAGAAATGGAAGACTGATTAACAGTGCCACCAACGACCTCCGGCGTCTGCATGAACAGTGAGTTTATGAATCTAAATGCATTTCTTTCTAGCGTGTGATGTAAAAAGTTGGACCAAGTTTATGAGATGAAACAAAGACATTTTAGTTTCTCTTCCATTGCAGTTACAAGTTGAAAAACATCACATGCCAGGAAATCCGCCGGGCTGTTGTTATTGTGTTGTGTCAGTGCAGCAAGTAATTGAAGGTTGGTCAGAGAATGTAACTTTTCCATTGCTGCCCTCATGTTCCTTTCTTCACTTCCACAAAGCTCAAGAAGAGTGCCTTATTTATGCGCTCCATTAGATTTCTATCAATAACCAGGGTCCTCACTGCTACAGAGAGACTTCTACAGTCATGTATGAGTTGATGTTGACAGGCTTTAATTTCACTGGGAAAAAGACTGAGCTTCAGCACCAACCGGCAGGTTTCCGAAGGTGTTTGTGTCTCCTAATGAAACCACCTGACACGGTAGCGGTATGGACAGAGAAGAGCTTGTGCAGCGTTTGAATCAAGCAGGACAGAGCTGCTGAATTCAGTCAGTGACTCCAGCAAATCATCTGCATCCAGAAAATAAACAAGAAGTTTAGTCCAGTATCCAACCATTACACTATTATTTTCCCCACAAATAGATATATGAGCATTTTCACTGCCTAATTCAGGTCAGACGGCGAGATAAAAATGAAAACAGCTGACTGTATTTACCAAAACAAGCTAATAATCAGTTAGAGTTATGTCAGGAAGTCAGGTGGTTAAGTGAGGTAGAGGGAGGAGGGACTGCAGGGAGGGGACCAGATCAAGGACGGAGAAACATCCTCTTGTTCAGGCCATGAGGAAAGGTGGTTCCCAGCCTGCCAACCCAGTCCCTCTCAGCCCTCCTCTGTGCATCAGTCTAGTGTGGATTGCAGTCCAGGACTAAGGTCTGCACTGCATCCCAGCCATGGAACGCAAACTGCTGGACCAGATGTTGATGGGTGTTTAATCTCCTCTGGAAGTTCTGCTGAATTAAAAGTATTTTAGATTTTTCCCACCAGCCTCACTGTGTGGAGAGAAGGTGGTGATAAACGGGAGAGCAGCTGAGACCTGGATGGGATTTACCTGGAGAAATGTTTTAAAACAGGACCTGAGGAAGGTCCAAGAGTGCCCCCTGCTGGACAAGGTGGAGAACAGCGTTTGGGCGGCATATTTAAAATCTTCCATTTGTGTGAAGATCCAGTGGAAACTTAATACTTATGATTCAACTAATCCAGCAAAGGTGTTCTTGGGATGAAAACTGGTTTTTTATGTTCTTTTTTCCTTAAAGTAAACTTTAATGTCTAAATGGTTGTGTTGTGAGAAATTTGGTCCTTTAAACTTGGTTGTGTCCAGAAAATTAATAGAATTATTGTCTGTTGAGTGTGTGGATGAATGTGTTAATGTCCTCCTCAGAGAGGGTCCAGATCCCCAGATATCATCCAGACATCTGTAGTAGTTCAGGTGGTTTTATAAAATAAAATAAAATAAAATAAAATAAAATAAAATAAAATAAAATAAAATAAAATAAAATAAAATATAAAATTAAAGTAAAATTAGAGCTGTCAAATGATTAAAATATTTAATCAGATTAATAACAGCTTCCAAATTGCTCATGATTAATCACCATTCAGGAGTTTTTATATGCCTGAAATCTTCCTGTTTTTACTGTTTTACATCAACAAAAAGAACCAATGCTACAGATATTTACTGTTGACTGACCTTCCCTAGGATAACTGTCAGATGTACAATGGTCAGTAAATGCAGCATGTAAAGTACTTTTATCTGTTGTTCTTAATCATTTTTACCATGATCTATATCATAATTTAGAATTCATGTATCATCGTCTCACCAACCGTCTCCATGGTGATAATATCTGTCATAAAACCAGCAGATGTGACGACTGAAGTTAAACAGCCAACATTGGTGAAGAAACTCTGATAAAACTGATGATCTGAATAAAAACATGTTTTTCTTTTATCATTGAAGTGTGTTTGTGCAGCAGTGATAAAAGTCCTACAGCAGCATCACCCAAAGAAAATACTTTTTATACAAGTTTTTCTCCACTTGTTTACATTAGATGATCACTTTAGTTGTAATGATCAGTTCAATATTTCATAAAAAATATGAACATTTATAAGTGTTCCTGCCTGGCCCCCATCAGAACTTTTCTAGACCCGCCCCTGCATATGTGAAGTATAAACCCTGTCAACCACCAGCAGCTACTGTGTTAGAGAAGGTCCTGCTAAACACAAAACTTTGAAGTAAATATTGACGGTGTGGATAATGAACCGCTAGTTTTTCTACTTTTCAAATGAACAGTAAACGGGGTGAAAGTAAGCCGGTACGGTCCGGTGGTGGTAGCAGTACCAGGAAGATGGAGAGTGGCTGCTGCTATACAGGCCAGAACCAGTCACGACTGCACTCTGGGTCAGACAATAGATCCATGAGCAACATGCAGTCTTGAGAAACTACTTTGTGTTTAAAAATTCCTTCATTTGGAATTGTTTCTGGACTGTCAGTGCTGTTTTAGTCCATGCTGGACGGAGCTTTGACCGGGCATCTCCCTCTCGTCCTCAAGGCTCTTGCCCTGCTCCCTCCCACCTCCTCGGAGAGAGCCTGGTGGCCTCCTCTACGCCCAGCCTTCAAAACGTGAACCACACGTTGTCTTTATGTTCGTTGCTGAGCTTTTGATTTAATGCGCTGAGATGTTTTCCACAACTGGTCACCAGACATGAAGAGACGCCGCCTGGACGAACAGGACGAATAATAATTACACCAACAAAATTCCACACATTGTTGTGGTTGGCTAAAACACTTTAACAACATTTAAATATCTACCAGTTTTCATCTACAGACATTTTAAATAAAAAAGTTTTTGTTCGTGGCTTCATGAGCTGTTCTTAGAGACGTGTACTCTGCATGTTTATTAATGTTCCAATTAAAATAAATAATTTAGCATATCGTGGAGTGTTTTTAATTTTTCCCTGCTCCATGGGTCTATATGGAGCCTGCAGTAAAATATTGGAATAAAATACTGGAATATTTTAGCCCATATCCATTCCAAACAAGTCTCATTCATCACTCATAGGTCTTCCTGTCATTTACTGGACCTTGTAACATCAGTTGACAAATCCAGCCTGCAGGATGACATTCTGAGTCTGAGACGCACCGTCTCTTCTGTATTTTGTCAAAGTTCTGTTTGGCAGACCAGACGCACAAAAGTTGACTTTGGAAAAATTAAAAAGGGAGAAAATTTACACTAAATGTTTCTTACTGGAGTACCAAGGGCAAAAAGCAGAGTCAGTGCAGTTCTCCCCTCTCTTTAAAGTTTTCAGTGTTTCTTCCTGGAGTACCAGGAGCACGAAGGCCAGGGCCAGGTGGAGTTGCAGAGACAGTGAAGGGTGTCTCCAGCAGACATGGAGAGAAGCTGGTGGTTGGATGGGCCTACAGCAGCCATGCCGGTTTTAGAGTCACTGCATTGGCTCCCCGTGTGTTTCAGGATCGATTTTAAGGTTCTCTTACTGGTTTTTAAATGTCTTAATGGTCTTGGGCCTTCTTATCTTTCAGATTTGCTTTTACCTTATGAACCCTCGCGGCCCCTGAGGTCTTCCGGTACTGGCCTCCTGACTGTACCTAAAGTCAGGACACATACTCACGGAGAAGCAGCTTTCCAGTGGTATGGTCCTCGTCTGTGGAACAGCCTGCCGGAGGAGGTCAGGGCTGCAGAGAACGTTAATGTTTTTAAGAGCAGGCTCAAGACCCACCTTTTTAATTTAGCTTTTACTTAATATTTATTCATTTTATTTTTATTTATTTTATTCCCCTAGCCTATTTATTTTTCTATGTTAACCCATTTTTATTTATTCTATGCTTTTATTCTATTTAGCTTATTTTTAGGTTATTTCTCCAGTGTTTCCTCGGAGGGGGCTCTCTGCACCGGGGGCTTTCATCGGCTGTCCTGCAGGTTCTTTCAGTCTGGTTGGGCGGCTCCTCTGCCTCTCACTTGGCCGTGTGTCCTGGGTCGGTGTCCTGGGTCGGTGTCCTGGCGGTCGTGGCCTGTGAGCGGCTCCTGGTGCAGACGGCTCCCTGTGATAGTGTTTCCTTACCAGGCTCATCTGTGCTCAACCTCACATTACAGTAGTCTTTTAATATGTGCAAGTATGTGTGTGTGTATGCTTGCTTGTACATACTGGTATGTGAGAGGACGCGGGGAGGGAGGGGGTTGTGTGTGTGTGTGTGTGTGTGTGTGGTTGGAGGGGGGCATTGTTTTAACCATGGAAAGCACTTTGTGCTGCATTTTTGTATGAAAAGTGCTCTATAAATAAAGACTGATTGATTGATTGATGCACAAGCAGGCTGGATGTCTGCTTGGCCTCCAGCCTCTCATAAAAAAGCTGTAACTTATATAAAGTGTGATTTTGGTCTCTTATATGTCCCTGTAAAGCACAGCCCATAGCCCTTTTAAAGAAGTCTCTTTCATCACACACAGATCTTCCTGCCACTTACTGGATCTTGGAAAATCCAGTCTGCAGGATGATTAAGACTCACATATAAAAGCTGTAACTTCCCAAACACACAAAATGACACTTTTTGGACACAAAATTAACATTGCTGGCATTGCAAATGGACAAAATGCCCTTTTGCTGACAGGTAAGGGCTGGAAGCCCCTCCTGAATGGGGTGAATGCTACACTTTGTAGACGGGGAGGGCTCATGGACAAAGGGAGAGGATTTGGACAGATTCTTCATCCATCTAGTGTGTTTGTGCAGTCCTGCAATTTTAGTAAAAATATAAAAGATTTGTTGTCTCAGTGGTGGTCAGAGGTACACACACTCTTACTTTCCCTGTAGGCTAGAGGGGGGAGGGATGCTCGCACAAATGCCCCCGGTGTATCTTTACACCCCCTTGGGGAGCCCATGCAGGGAAGGTGAAGTTTGTCCAAAAGCCCTCCCTAGAATCCATGTTCAGGGGTTGCCAATGGACGTCCTTTTGTTTCTGTTGCAGTCTTTTGTGGAGGTGTGGGTTCAAATCCCACTTCTGACAACTTCAGTATGTATTTGAGCACATTTAAGATCAAAAAGCTTCTCTCTTCACAGAGTTCCAAGTACACTGAGACCCAAAATGTCATGGAAACAATGAAGCAACAAAAGCTTTTCTAATAGTTGTTTAATGCATCTCAAGACGTTCTGTGACAACTGTATTTTTATAGCTGTCATGTTTTACACTTTACTCCTTGTCAGGTTTAGATTAGATTAGATTAGACTTTATTAATCTCACAGTGGAGAACTTCACTTGTTACAGCAGCTCTTGTTATAGAATAAAGTGCAGAAAGCAGACAGAATAAGGTGAACATGCATCACAACAAGAAGGTGCAATATAAATTATTTACAAGAAAAGTCTAAGAAAAGCAAAAAGTATGTAGCATTATAAATATAAAAGATATATATATAAATATATAAATACAATTAACAGTGAAGTCAGGAACTTCATAGTAAACTTACCACATGACAAATTAGACTCAATGTGTGTCAGGATGGCCGAGTGGTCTAAGGCGCCAGACTCAAGGGCTGTTACCTTCCTGAAACAGGGATTTCTGGTCTCCAAAAGGAGACGTGGGTTCAAATCCCACTCCTGACAGACTCCCAAGGACATTCACAGTCTTTTAAGATCAAAAACTCAGCAAAGTATGTTCTGTTTAAAACATTCATGGTGTCTTTATTAGCTTGTAAAGAAGAAAACAAAAAAATAATTTTAAAAGCCTCTCATCCACTGGTTATTATTTTTAAAAATGGTGGTTACCACAGAAATTCAGCAAGAAGATCCAGATATCCCACAACACGTGATCCCAAACTGACCAATCACTGCATAGCAAGGGTGCACATCAGGCCTGGAAGAGGTGTGTGTGGAGCCTCTGCGGAGCTACGCTGAGCCTACGGTGGTTACGCAGACATTATATCCACCTATAGCCATGTGAGGCTGTTCAGCAAACCACTCTTAATTATATTTGTGTACATGTCATCCCGTTAGCAGCCTGGCTAGATCAGCTGGTAGACTATGGGAGTCTTAATCTCAGAGTCGTCTGTTTGAGCCCCGTGTCAGACGTTGACATCTTGATCAAAAACTGATACTTGGTCAAGTACCTTCAACAGATGAAGCTATGAGACTGTCTTCACAGCGTAATCACTGGTGTAACAGGAACAGAATGTAGCCAATCAGAGATCGATATGACTGGAGAGTAAGGAAGGATAAAAAGTCCATGTTCACGCTGTCTCCAGTCTGTAATTTCTTTCAGTTCTGGGGCCTCATTTATCAAACTATGCGTAGCAAAGCAAACTACAGGTGGCATCTACAGGGCAAAAAGGAAATGTGCCGCACAAAAACTTTCAGATTTATCAAAGCATGCGTGTGCAATCTTCCATTCATCATTACCTGCCACTTAACCAGAGTCTGGTTGCAGGGCAGCTGCCTAAGCAGGGAAACCCAGACTTCCCTCTCATCCTCTCATCCGGGGGGGATATCGAGGCGTTCCCAGGCCAGCCGCGAGATGTAGTCTGTCCAGCGTGTCCTGGGTCTTCCCCGGGGCCTCTTTCTGGTGGGATGTGCCCGAGCTACCTCATCTGTTATAGACAAAACAATGATGGCCTTACTATAACAGTGTTGCAGTATGTTCTTGGTCACATCTATTTAAAAGCTGGACCCAAGTGTTAATATAAACAACGATGAATCAGCTTTTCAGCGGTTTCTGTGGTGTAGCATCTATCACTGGTAACACCAGCCACCACTGAGTTCGAAACCAGGCAGAAACATTCTGTCCTTCTGAAACTACTTGCTACACACATTCATACACCTCAAATACTCTAAAAGAAATTCTTAAAAAAAAGGGCAGATTGAGCCAGAGATCACACCACCGTTCCCTGGTAACAATACCCATCTGTCAGCAAGAAGATGGGCCAACACACAGGTAACGTTTCAGAAGATACGCTGCAAACAAATGTTCAAAAAAAGCAGTTGCTTCATCAAACCCTATCTGACTGTCTCTTCTCCATTCTTCATGCATTCAAACACACAGTGCTGATATTAATATGGAAGTACTGGTGATTTTGGGACAATAGAGACTCTCATCAGACATTCTAGACATCCTGCAAACAAAGCACTAAATGTTGTAGTGTACTGAGTATGTGTCATGTCCTGCTCCATATCAGGAGTATCCAGGTGGCAATCTAAAGCATTCTGACTGTGAGAAGACATCTGCACCAGAAAAGCTGTTTGGCAAACTACAGTCTCAACACACTTTCAAGACATTGCCAAGTGTTGTGTGTGTTTTTGTGTCTGAGAAAGGGTTGGGTGGTAAGAGAATATGGCTCAGTTACAAAGACCATTCTGCTTTTGTTACAAGCTGCCAGAGCTTCATTGGAAAAGATTACACCTTCTATACTTTGTGCCACCTTTATGGTACCATAACTCTCTGTGATGTCACTGTTTGATATGTGTGTGTTCTTTATGCCACCTTTATGATGTCATATTCCTCTGTGATGTCAATGCTTGATCTGTATATGGGCTTTGTGCCACCTTTAACCTTTATGATGCCATAATCCTCTTTGATAAAACAGTTTGGTTTGTGTATATTCTTTGTGTAACATTTATAATGTCATATTCCACTTTGATTTCACTGTTTGGTCTGTGTATGTTATTAGAGCCACATTTATGATGTCATATTGTCTTGATGTCCCTGTTTGACCTTTTTTTTCTTTCAAATGAGCTTCAAACCTCAGAAATTAGTTGAAAAAACCCAAACAAATTTCGAGAACCTTTTTAACATTGTATATGCTGTTTGTGCAACCTTTATGATGTCATAATCCTCTGTTTTGTTGTTTATTTTCTGTGGTGTAATGGCTATCACAAAAGTATGTTTCAGGTGAAATGCATGTTTCCACCTGGTTTTGAACCGGTCAGTAACATTCCTTTTATGAAGATTGTTAACACTGAAACACTCCGCTACAAACATGCAATTCAGCAATGAACTGTACATTTCTAAAAATGTGCAGAATAAGGCCAAAACCCACACCACCAGCTCCAAGGTAATGACACCCATCTTTCAGAGACACAACATGACAGGTAACGTTTCAAAATATATTCAGCAAGCCAAGAACAAATGCTTCATCATACTCTGTCTGACTGTCTCTTCCCCGCTCTTCATACAGTCGAATAAACAGTGCGGATATTAATATGGAAGAACTGGTCATCTTGGGACAATAGAGATTCTCATCAGGTGTTCTACACTCTGCAAACAAAGCACTAAATCTTATTCAGTGGTATTGTTCACCATGTCCTGCTCCGTGTGAGGAGCATCCAGGTGACAAACCCCGGTCTTCTGCATGTCAGAGAGAGATACTGGTCACTATACTAACGAGGAATGCTGCATAGCTCCAAAAGCTTCATAACTGCTACCAAAGATAAACTATACAATTTGGTAGAATATTGTTTATTCCGCGTATGGAGGTCTACTTCTCCATGCTGATGTTCAATTGTTGAGTCACAGCAAAGTGCTCTTGTGTTTTGTTGCCCTGCTGCCTGAAATAAAGATTTTGACAGATAAAGTAAGTTTCTGTCAACAAGGAATGAGGATCACCATGAACTATCAGATGATGTGTGGCTATCAAGCACCATTTTGTGACATTCACCCTGTGGAGAGAGGGGGCTCCTGGCCCTTAACTGTCTGCAATGTGTCATTTAGTCCATTTACACTGCCTGTAATGTTAACTTTGTCCAGAAGCCCTAATCTTTCTCCAAAAAGTTACAGATTTTTTTTATGCCAGTCTTTCACCTCCAACCAGCTGCACCTTGCAGGACCTCCTCCATCCACCCTGGCCTCCTGCCGGCCACCGGCCATCCTACCAGCACAGCGACCCCGGGCTCTCCAGCTGAACCCGCTCACCCACCCTTAAGCACCCTTCACTCTCTCCCACAACATGCATCCCTATTTAACATAGAAGAGGAAAATAATACATAACAAAATACTTTATGCACACAACTTAGTTACTGCACTTAACTTAGTTTAAGAGATACTGTATAATCTACCACACGGCAGTAGTACCAACAACTAAAGGAGATCTGTTTGTGTGGAGTGTGCAACAATGAATTTTTTAAAATATAAACTAAATACACTGAGAACTTAATGTAACTTTTAAAGTTAAAGTTTAGTTATATTTGTTTAAACAATGTTTTCTCTGAACAACATTTATTAACTGTTAATCCATTAGTCTGACTTTTTCTTTAAATGGACATATATATAATAGTTATAATGGCTCATACTACTGTTCATTAAATAAATGATCATTCATTCCACTTTAAAAACTTTCATGGATCAATCATGACATTATGTCTGACACCAGATCAGTCTCAGGAAATGATTCAGGGATGAAGAACTGGGACACTGAGCTCTAGTCTTCTGTGTTGTTCTCCTGATGCATGATGTCTGATGTCAGACAGCCCACCGCACGCCACTGAAAACATGCGCCGACACATTTTACAATCTGTCTTGTAAACATCTCCACTGACGCTGTCCAGCTAAGGATGGAAGTATTTTCGTTTTTGAGGAATATCAGGAGTGGAGGACATTTTTAAAAAGGCGCAGGTGTTTTGAGAAGCGCTGGTATGTGGTGTCTGTCTCTAGGCAACCATAAACGCAACACACGCACAAACAATTTGTTGGGAGGAGATGTTTAATTGTCATATAAGGAATCCCGTATTTTACGGGATGGTTGGCAACCCTACCGCTACCTACAACTGCTGGCTAACCGTACCCAACCAGCTGGTAAACCTGTTAGCACCTGCTGCTAAATCAAAAAGTGCTGTCCCATGTCTAATCTATCTATTTGTTCTTCATCACCGGACTAATACCTTACTTTACAGTATAACTGCAAAAGAAATTACCTTGTCGTTGCACAGCTGCTTCATTAGCCTTCTTTTTGTACATTTTTTTCTGATCTAGATGGATAATTCCTCTTCATAACCAAGCCCATAAACCATGAAACAACCTTCTTCAGTAGGGGGCCCCCTAGTGGTGCAGGGCCCTAAGTGGTCACTTAATCTGCTTAGTAGCAGAACCAGCTCTAGTTGATTGTGCTACTTTTATGACATCATGTTCTCTGTGATGTCACTCTTTGATGTGTTTATGCTGTCTGTGCCATATTTGTGATGTCACATAACTTGATTTCAGCGTTTGATCTGTTTATATGGTTTGTGCCACTTCGATTACATCATATTCCTCTGTGATGTCACTGTTTGATCAGTGTTTGTCATTTGTGCTACTTTTAGGACATCATATACCTCTGTAATGTCAATGTTTGATCTTTTTATGCTGTTGTTGCCACCTTTGTGATGTCATATTTTATGTTTGATGTCAGTCTTTGATCTGCGTATGTTGTTTGTGCTACTTTTATGACATAGATAGATAGATAGATAGATAGATAGATAGATAGATAGATAGATAGATAGATAGATAGATAGATAGATAGATAGATAGACAACTTTATTTATCCCCGAAGGAAAATTGCGTTGTTACAGTAGTCCAGTAATAACATAAAAAAATCCAAAGTGGAATAAATTAGAGAAAAAAATATGAATACAGAGTGAATTGGCAGATAAAGTGCAGTGGCAAGATGAAGTAATAATGAAAATAGCTATCAGATATTGATATGTAAATATGACTATGTAAATAAAGGAAGTGCAAAGATAATACAGAATGTTGAATGATGTGCAAAGGATACAAATATTATATAATTGTATATCAGAGCGACAACTATAGGTTGCAGTAAGTACAGTGGTTGACTTAGTCCAGTTGTGTGATCATGGCTTTGGCAGAGGTGGATGAGTTATGGAGTCTTATTGCAGCAGGAAGGAACGATCTCCTGTACCGTTCCTTAGAGCAGCGGGGTTGGATCAGTCTGCTGCTAAAACTGCTCTTTAGCTTGTCCAGTGTGTTATGGAGGGGGTGGGAGGGGTTGTCCCTGATTGCCAGCAGTTTTGCCAGCATTCTCTCCTCCACCACCTCCTCCAGGGTGACAAGTTTAGAGCCGACAGCAGACTCTGCCTTTCTGATCAGTTTCCTCAGTCTGTTGGCGTCCTTTGCCTTGATGCCCGCACCCCAGGACACTACAGCAAAGAAGATGGCGCTCTCCACAACAGACTGATAAAACATCTGCAGCATCTTATTGCAGACGTGAAAGGACCTGAGCCTCCTTAAGAAGTAAAGCCGGCTCTGCCCCTTCTTGTAAATGGCGTCTGTGTTGGTGGACCAGTCCAGCTTATTGTTAAGTGTGACGCCTAAATATTTGTATGAGTCCACTGAGTCCACATCTGTCCCATTGATGCAGACAGGAGAGGGCAGATGCTTTTTCCTCCTAAAGTCCACCACCATCTCTCTCGTCTTCGCCACGTTCAGCAGTAGATGGTTCTCCCCACACCACCTCACAAAGCGGTCCACCAGGTCCCTGTACTCCGCCTCCCTCCCCCCCTCCACACATCCCACAATGGCAGTGTCATCAGAGAATTTCTGCAGATGACACGATTCAGTGCAGTACTTAAAGTCTGATGTGTATGTGGTGAAGAGGAAGGGAGACAGCACAGTTCCCTGGGGGGCCCCAATGTTACTGATCAGACGATCAGACACACAGCTCTGTAACCTCACAAACTGCAGTCTGCCCGTCAGATAGTCGTCTACCCAGGCGACGAGGGGAGCACTCACCCACATGTCCAGCAGTTTGGCCTTCAGCAGTCCAGGCTGGATGGTGTTAAAGGCGCTGGAGAAGTCGAAGAACATGATGCGGACTGATGTGTCAGGTCTATCCAGGGAGGAGTAGGCCCTCTGCAGCAAGTAGATGATTGCATCATCAACCCCAACATGGGGCTGATATGCAAACTGGAGGGGGTCTTGTGATTGGCTCACCAGTGGCCTGAGGTGCGCCAGAACCAGTCTCTCCATGACCTTCATGATGTGAGAGGTCAGTGCTACTGGCCTGTAGTCCTCCAGTGCAGTAGGACGTCCTTTTTTGGGCACTGGGACCAGGCACGATGTTTTCCAGAGCACTGGCACTCTCTGAAGGCGTAGGCTCATGTTGAAGAGGTGCTGGAGAACTCCACAGAGCTGACCGGAACATGCTTTCAGCACATAAGGGCTGAGTCCGTCCGGTCCAGCGGCTTTCCTCTGTCTGAGTCTCTCCAGTTCTCTCTTCACCTGGCTGGATGTGATGTGGAGTCCAGACTGGGGGGTAGGGGGTATAGCAGGTTCTGAGGTGGATGTAAGCAGTGGGCTGGGGGGTGGAGGTGACAACAGAGGTGCTAAGAGGTGTCTGCAGCCGGAGGTGGGGAAGAGCTGTGGGGGCTGTGAGGAAGTCCTGGGGGCAGGAGATGAGAACGGGTCCCAGTAGGTGGTGGTGGTGGTGTTGGTGTTGGTGGGGGGAGGTGGGGAGTTGTTGTATTGAGATTGAGATGCAGAAGAGGGCCTGCCAGTGGAGGAGGGGTTGGAGTTGAACCTATTGAAAAACATGTTCAACTCGTTGGCACGTAGCTTGTCCCCCTCGGCTGCACCCCCACCTCTCCTCTGAAAGCCTGTGATCTCTCTCATCCCCCTCCAGACGTCCCTGGTGTTGTTGTCCCCCAGTTTGCTTTCAAGTTTCCTCCTGTAGTTGTCCCTGCTCTCCCTTATGCTGTGTTTTAGTTCCCTTTGTACACGCTTGAGTTCAGCAAGATCCCCCGATCTAAAGGCTCTCTTCTTCTCATTAAGAAGGATCTTCAGGTTGCTGGTAACCCACAGTTTGTTGTTAGGGTAGCAGCGAACCTCTTTTGTGGGGATGGTGTTTTCAATGCAGAACCCAATGTAGTCAGAGACACAGTCCGTCAGGCCATCGATGTCCTCACCATGTGGCTCATACAGCGCATCCCAGTCCGTGGCCTCCAGCGCTCCACGCAGTGTTTCCATGGCCTCAGGAGACCATTTCCTCACTGTCCTCACTGTGACTGGGTGCTGTTGAACAACAGGCTTATATGATGGTGAGAGCAGGACTAGGTTGTGGTCTGACCTGCCCAGTGGTGGCAGTGCAGTGGAGCTGTATGCATCCTCAACATTTGCATACAGCAGATCCAAAGTCTTATTTTCACGGGTGGTGCATGTAACAAACTGGTGGAAGGTTGGAAGAGTGGATGAGAGAGACACATGGTTAAAATCACCTGTGATGACGATGAAGGCCCCAGGTTGTTTAATCTGTAGTCCCGCAGTTACAGAGTGGATGACGTCACACGCTGCTTCTGCGTTACCAGATGGTGGAATATAAACAGTTATGGCAATAACACTGGTAAATTCCCTCGGCAAATAATATGGGCGAAGTCCGACGGCGACAAGCTCGATGTCCGGGATGCAGAGCTGCTCTTTAATGGAGACATGACCGGGGTGACACCATCTGTTGTTTACGAACACGGCCAGGCCTCGTCCTTTCTTTTTGCCGGTCGCGGTGGTGTCTCTGTCGGCTCGGACTGTCTGGAAGCCCGGGATGGTGATGTTAAAGTCTGGTATCTGGTCGTGCAGCCACGTCTCTGTGAAACACATAATACTGGACTCTCGGTACTCCCTCTGTGTCCTGACGAGCGCTTCCAGTTCATCCACTTTATTTGCCAGTGATCTAACGTTACCAGTGATGACTGCAGGGATGTAGGGCTTAAACTTTGTTTTCTTAATCCGCCGTTTAAGCCCCGCTCTGCAGCCTCGCCGTCTCCTCTTAAGCTCCTCGGGTATGTAGGGCCTCTCTCCAGCCGAGAGAACCGGGTGTCCCAGGGCCATCAGCTGGTCGCGCGTGTAAATAATGCCGGTGGAGATGTAACAGGCATAGCTCCCAGTGATCCGGAGAGATCCAAGTGCAATTAAAAAGAATAGAAAATGTGCAATCCGTATGAAAAGCATCTCACTGTTGTGCGTGGTGATGATGCGCAGAACAGTGTAAAAATAAAGAATTAAAACGCACGAAGAACGCAATAAAAAACAATAAACTAACACAACTGCGTGGAACTACTGCAACAGGCTGCCACTAGGACGGCGCCATCTTGCCATCATATTCCTCTGTGATGTCACACTTTGATCTGGGTATGGTTTTTGTACCACCTTTGTTATGTCATATTCATTCTTTGATGTCAATGTTTAAACTGTGCATATTGTTTGTGCCACTTTTATGACTTTTATGATTTTCTTGCTAAGTTTGTGTGGTAATTGCCATATTTGAAACAAAAAAAGAGACTCTGGGGATTCAAGAGGAAAAACAATAGTTATACATTTCTGTTGGAAGAACCCTCCTTCTTGAAAATTCCAAGAACTTGCATCAAGCAACTTCACATAGTTTACTGGGACATCAGGAAAAATACAAAACGACCTAATTCATGCTATTGCTGAAGTGATGGCAGAGGAGATTAAAATGGAGATCAAGAGAGCCCCTTTGTTGCTGTCATGGTGGACGAAACCACAGACGTGGCTAACATGGCACAGCTCTCACTTGTCCTGCACTATGTGATGGCCACAGGTGTCAAGGAGCGTTTTGTCAAGTTTGTGGATGTGACCAGTGGCAGGCGAGCTGATGACCTTGCCGCTCTTATTTTTCATTTCTTTGAGGAATATGAATGTTCTCTGGACAAAGTTGTGGCACAGTGTTACGATGGCGCAGCGGTAATGGCCTCTGGACTCAATGGGGTGGCGGCTAAAGTAAAGGAGAAGGTACCTATGGCCTTATTCATTCACTGTTATGCACATCGTCTTAATCTAGTACTGACTCAAGGGGCCTCAAAGCTGAAAGAGTGAAAGGTCTTTTTTGCCAACCTGAACGGCCTCGCTGCATTCTTCTCCAGATCTCCAAAGCGCACTTAACTACGGGATGACTTGTGTAAGCGGCGTCTTCCTCACGTCGCGCCGACGAGGTGGTGATACACATCACGTTTGGTGAATATGGTCTATGAGAAGAGAGCTGTGCTAAAGGAGTTGTTTGATCACATATTGGAACACCATGATGAGTATGATCAGGACACTGTACTTTGTACAGATGGATTTATTGCACGTCTGGATGATTTTGAGTTTTGTTTTTTGCTCAACACATTCAGCGGAATATTTGAGTATGCTGATGTGCTTTTTGGAGTACTGCAGAAAAAATCGCTGGATGTACAGTTCTGCATGGCAAGGGTGAAGGAGTTTTGTGACACGGTTGAGCGAGAGAGGGACAGATTCTGTAAGATATACGAAGCACTTTCAGACATACAGGAAAAAATTCCCCCAAACGGCCTTCTCCAGCTTAAGACTGAGCCACGGTGTACTGTTTGATCTTCCCCGACTTAAAACAGAACAGATCGGTCATTCTCGGCATTAAAGCGCATTAAAACTTATGCCAGAAATACGACCGGGCAGACACGGCTTTCAGTGTTAGCCTCCATGTCCATAGAAAACGACTTATTAATGAAACTGAAACACACAGATAAACTGTACAACAGAGCCATTGAAGTCTTCTTGAGAAAGGAAAGGAGGATGGATTTTATTTTCTAATAACCAGGGTCTGTGGAGGAAATCTGCATTGGTGAGTGCAAGCGTTTTATTTTATTTTATCTTTTAAAATTGTTTTTTATTTTGGAGTTTTGACAATATCCGTGATCTTAGTTTCCCGCTCTTAATTGTGAATGTGTGCTTATTGGTTGAAAACATAGACTATCATCACCAAGGGCCCTGGACACAAATTTGCCATGGGCCTCTGCCTATTTCCATAAGTGCATGTAGATCGAGTAGCACCATGGACAGCGCTGTGTGCCTTGTAAACACTGCGCACATCACACACACTGTAAATATCAGACGTCTCTGGTGCAGTTGGGCTTGAAATTAGCATCCCGCTGATCGACTGAGCAGTTAAGTGTAGTACTACTGCCACCGCTGTTATGAATAGGCTTAAAAAGGGTGCTTCCGTATGTATTCTTGAGCCATGGTGTCATATTGATGTTATTATGAGGTGCATTAATGTAGGCTGGACTAAGTGACACGGTATTGAAGGCCTAGGTGTGATATGCACGACCCACCACTGGGTGGAGATTGCAGTTTTTCCTCAGTCGCTTTGGTGCATTTCTCACACCAGACTTTACATTTGCATAGCAGTTAGTGCGTTTCTCTAAACAATTAGTGCAAACTGCAGAAGCTTGTGGATAACCTGCAAAAGCATGTCACTTGCTAAAAATAGATAGTTCATTCCTCAAAAGCAAATATTTATGTCAATGAAACTATCAGAGCCATTGGGGGGTGGGGGGGAGAAGAAAAGAGAGAAAGAAAGGAAAATAGAGACAATCAATGCAAATCTCTGTGTAATGAATGTGTATTTAGTGCCTTAAACACAAATGGGAATGTTTTAACCGGGACGCAAACCAGCGACGGGTCATTGTGGACGGCATGGAAGATCACGTGACATGGCGTCCATCGTGTTAATATAATAGACATGATATTTCCTCATATGGAGGGATACTTTTATGGACACATGTGTCTGTAATTGTAAGTAAAGACTATTAACAATATTTCAATAACATAGCTCTGCTTTTAGTTCTAATATATTACAATAGTAAATTCACTTTCTATTTCTCTCTCTTCTCTCCAGGAATCAGAAGAGATGCAGAGCCAGCGAGTCATAGCAGGATTTGGATGGCTGACCTCCTATTTCAGAATTTATTAACCTTTTAAAGACCCTTTTAATGGAGTGGAATACATCACTCACACACACACACATATGTATATATTTATAGATTAATATGTTCACTAGATTATTCCTCATCAGGGAATTTAATTTAGTTTAATGTCACAATGTGGGTCTTTCTTACCAGTTTTGAGTTAATTTACATATTTTCATCATAATGAAGACAGTAATCATTTAAAACTCACTGTTTAATTTACAATGTCATTAAGACCAAAAACAAACATTGTTTTCTAGTTTAAAAGAGAATTGTTTTTCAATAAATACTGTTAAACAATAATTAAAACTATTAACAGCTATTCAGTAATACTGTTGTGCTGTTCAATGTTACTCTTAACTATGAGAAATTTTGCTTTTACATAGAAAATTAATAATAATTTTAAAACACTCAATCAGAACTATGTATAAATAGTTGGCCTGTGGCTTTCAGCTTCCTGTTGGTCCTAGTGTGGCAGACCGGGCAAAAATGCAGCTGAAGCCTACGTCATCGATGCTGCCTGGGATCCTGGGATGCAGGAGCCGCCTGGGATGACAATATTCTACCAAATTGTATAGTTTATCTTTGGTAGCAGTTATGAAGCTTTTGGAGCTATGCAGCATTCCTCGTTAGTATAGTCGCCAGTATGTCTCTCTGACATGCAGAAGACCGGAGTTTATCACCTGGATACTCGTCACACGGAGCAGGACATGGTGAACAATACACCAGAAGATTTAATGCTTTGTTTGCAGGATGTAGAATTTTTGTGTTAGGTGAATGTGATAGCCATTACACCACAGAAAATAAACAACAAAACAGAGGATTATGACATCATAAAGGTTGCACAAACAGCATATACAATGTTAAAAAGGTTCTCGAAATTTGTTTAGGTTTTTTCAACTAATTTCTGAGGTTTGAAGCTCATTTGAAAAAGAAAAAAGATCAAACAGGGACATCAAGACAATATGACATCATAAATGTGGCTCTAATAACATACACAGACCAAACAGTGAAATCAAAGTGGAATATGACAGTATAAATGTTACACAAAGAATATACACAAACCAGTTTTATCAAAGAGGATCATGGCATCATGAAGGTTAAAGGTGGCACAAAGCCCATATACAGATCAAGCATTGACATCACAGAGGAATATGACATCATAAAGATGGCACTGACAACATACCCAGATCAAACAGTGACATCACAGAGGAATATGACATCATAAAGGTGGCATAAAGAACACACACATATCAAACAGTGACATCACAGAGAGTTATGGTACCATAAAGGTGGCACAAAGTATAGAAGGTGTAATCTTTTCCAATGAAGCTCTGGCAGCTTGTAACAAAAGCAGAATGGTCTTTGTAACTGAGCCATATTCTCTTACCACCCAACCCTTTCTCAGACACAAAAACACACACAACACTTGGCAATGTCTTGAAAGTGTGTTGAGACTGTAGTTTGCCAAACAGCTTTTCTGGTGCAGATGTCTTCTCACAGTCAGAATGCTTTAGATTGCCACCTGGATACTCCTGATATGGAGCAGGACATGACACATACTCAGTACACTACAACATTTAGTACTTTGTTTGCAGGATGTCCAGAATGTCTGATGAGAGTCTCTATTGTCCCAAAATCACCAGTACTTCCATATTAATATCAGCACTGTGTATTTGAATGCATGAAGAATGGAGAAGAGACAGTCAGATAGGGTTTGATGAAGCAACTGCTTTTTTTGAACATTTGTTTGCAGCGTATCTTCTGAAACGTTACCTGTGTGTTGGCCCATCTTCTTGCTGACAGATGGGTATTGTTACCAGGGAACGGTGGTGTGATCTCTGGCTCAATCTGCCCTTTTTTTTAAGAATTTCTTTTAGAGTATTTGAGGTGTATGAATGTGTGTAGCAAGTAGTTTCAGAAGGACAGAATGTTTCTGCCTGGTTTCGAACTCAGTGGTGGCTGGTGTTACCAGTGATAGATGCTACACCACAGAAACCGCTGAAAAGTTGATTCGTCGTTGTTTATATTAACACTTGGGTCCAGCATTTAAATAGACGTGACCAAGAACATACTGCAGCACTGTTATAGTAAGGCCATCATTGTTTTGTCTATAACAGATGAGGTAGCTCGGGCACATCCCACCAGAAAGAGGCCCCGGGGAAGACCCAGGACACGCTGGACAGACTACATCTCGCGGCTGGCCTGGGAACGCCTCGATATCCCCCCCGGATGAGAGGATGAGAGGGAAGTCTGGGTTTCCCTGCTTAGGCAGCTGCCCTGCAACCAGACTCTGGTTAAGTGGCAGGTAATGATGAATGGAAGATTGCACACGCATGCTTTGATAAATCTGAAAGTTTTTGTGCAGCACATTTCCTTTTTGCCCTGTAGATGCCACCTGTAGTTTGCTTTGCTACGCATAGTTTGATAAATGAGGCCCCAGAACTGAAAGAAATTACAGACTGGAGACAGCGTGAACATGGACTTTTTATCCTTCCTTACTCTCCAGTCATATCGATCTCTGATTGGCTACATTCTGTTCCTGTTACACCAGTGATTACGCTGTAAAGACAGTCTCATAGCTTCATCTGTTGAAGGTACCTGACCAAGTATCAGTTTTTGATCAAGATGTCAACGTCCAACACGGGGCTCAAACAGACAACTCTGAGATTAAGACTACCATAGTCTACCAGCTGATCTAGCCAGGCTGCTAACGGGATGACATGTACACAAATATAATTAAGAGTGGTTTGCTGAACAGCCTCACATGGCTATAGGTGGATATAATGTCTGCGTAACCACCGTAGGCTCAGCGTAGCTCCGCAGAGGCTCCACACACACCTCTTCCAGGCCTGATGTGCACCCTTGCTATGCAGTGATTGGTCAGTTTGGGATCACGTGTTGTGGGATATCTGGATCTTCTCGCTGAATTTCTGTGGTAACCACCATTTTTAAAAACAATAACCAGTGGATGAGAGGCTTTTAAAATTATTTTTTTGTTTTCTTCTTTACAAGTTAGAAAAGACACCATGAATGTTTTAAACAGAACATACTTTGCTGAGTTTTTGATCTTAAAAGACTGTGAATGTCCTTGGGAGTCTGTCAGGAGTGGGATTTGAACCCACGTCTCCTTTTGGAGACCAGAAATCCCTGTTTCAGGAAGGTAACAGCCCTTGAGTCTGGCGCCTTAGACCACTCGGCCATCCTGACACACATTGAATCTAATTTGTCATGTGGTAAGGAAGCTTACTATGAAGTTCCTGACTTCACTGTTAATTATATATATATATTTCTTTTATATTTATAATGCTACATACTTTTTGCTTTTCTTAGACTTTTCTTGTAAATAATTTATATTGCACCTTCTTGTTGTGATGCATGTTCACCTTATTCTGTCTGCTTTCTGCACTGTATTCTATAACAAGAGCTGCTGTAACAAGTGAATTTCTCCACTGTGAGATTAATAAAGTCTAATCTAATCTAATCTAAACCTGACAAGGAGTAAAGTGTAAAACATGACAGCTATAAAAATACAGTTGTCACAGAACGTCTTGAGATGCATTAAACAACTATTAGAAAAGCTTTTGTTGCTTCATTGTTTCCATGACATTTTGGGTCTCAGTGTACTTGGAACTCTGTGAAGAGAGAAGCTTTTTGATCTTAAATGTGCACCAATACATACTGAAGTTGTCAGAAGTGGGATTTGAACCCACACCTCCACAAAAAACTGCAACAGAAACAAAAGAACGTCCATTGGCAACCCCTGAACATGGATTCTAGGGAGGGCTTTTGGACAAACTTCACCTTCCCTGCATGGGCTCCCCAAGGGGGTGTAAAGATACACCGGGGGCATTTGTGCGAGCATCCCTCCCCCCTCTAGCCTACAGGGAAAGTAAGAGTGTGTGTTCCTCTGACCACCACTGAGACAACAAATCTTTTATATTTTTACTAAAATTGCAGGACTGCACAAATACACCAGGTGGATGAAGAATCTGTCCAAATCCTCTCCCTTTGTCCATGAGCCCTCCCCGTCTACAAAGTGTAGCATTCACCCCATTCAGGAGGGGCTTCCAGCCCTTACCTGTCAGCAAAAGGGCATTTTGTCCATTTGCAATGCCAGCAATGTTAATTTTGTGTCCAAAAAGTGTCATTTTGTGTGTTTGGGAAGTTACAGCTTTTATATGTGAGTCTTAATCATCCTGCAGACTGGATTTTCCAAGATCCAGTAAGTGGCAGGAAGATCTGTGTGTGATGAAAGAGACTTCTTTAAAAGGGCTATGGGCTGCGCTTTACAGGGACATATAAGAGACCAAAATCACACTTTATATAAGTTACAGCTTTTTTATGAGAGGCTGGAGGCCAAGCAGACATCCAGCCTGCTTGTGCATCAATCAATCAATCAGTCTTTATTTATAGAGCACTTTTCATACAAAAATGCAGCACAAAGTGCTTTCCATGGTTAAAACAATGCCCCCCTCCAACCACACACACACACACACACACACAACCCCCTCCCTCCCCGCGTCCTCTCACATACCAGTATGTACAAGCAAGCATACACACACACATACTTGCACATATTAAAAGACTACTGTAATGTGAGGTTGAGCACAGATGAGCCTGGTAAGGAAACACTATCACAGGGAGCCGTCTGCACCAGGAGCCGCTCACAGGCCACGACCGCCAGGACACCGACCCAGGACACCGACCCAGGACACACGGCCAAGTGAGAGGCAGAGGAGCCGCCCAACCAGACCAAAAGAACCTGCAGGACAGAGCCCCAGCAGCCACAGCCGATGAAAGCCCCCGGTGCAGAGAGCCCCCTCCGAGGAAACACTGGAGAAATAACCTAAAAATAATATCAAGAATCAAGAGTCTTTATTGTCATTGTGCAAGGCACAACGACATTTTGTTTCAGAAGTTCTCGGCTTAAAAGGAACACTGTAACACACGAAGATAAAAGTATGGAAAGGAAATATACCTTTAGATAAATATATATATATATATATATATATATAAAAGAGTAAAAGGAATAACAGTGCAAATCAAACAAGTATTTAAAGTGACTGGCATGGAAGTGATCCACATATTGCAGCATATTGTCCCAAAGTGCAGTCTGAGTGCTTCTGCCTGTCTGCAGGAGTTTAGTGTTCAGTCTATGGATGGGGGATGGGGGGTGGGGGGAGATGGGGTGATGGATTCACAGCTCTGGGGAAGAAGCTGTGTTTCAGTCTGTTGGTGTGGGCTTTGATGTTTCTGTATCTCTTTCCAGAGGGAAGAGGTACAAACAGTTCGTGTCCTGGGTGGGTGGGTCTGCAGCTATACGACTGGCCCTTCTCTGGACCCGGCTGTCGTATATTGAGTCCAGGAGCGGGAGAGGACTCCCCACCATCCCCTGTGCTGTTTTCACCACCCAGGCCAAGACCTTCCTGTAGTGTGCAGTGCAGCTCCCGTACCACACTGTTGCACTCAGACAGAGAATGCTCTCTATGGTGGCTCTGTAGAAGTTTGTCAGAAGCTGAGAGGAGAGTCCAGTCCTCTTGAGCTTCCTGAGGAAGAAGAGCCTTTGTTTGGCCCTCTTCACCAGGTGCGATGTGTGTGTCAGAACAAGGTTGTTGTCTGAACACCATCCTGTCAGGTGCTGGATCTCCGCTCTGTAGAGGGTCTCATTGTTGTCCGATATGAGACCCACCACGGTGGTGTCATCTGCAAACTTCAGAACCATGTTTGTGGGATGGATAGCAAAACAGTCATGTGTGAATAGGGTGAAGAGGGCCGGGCTAAGCACACATCCCTGTGGTGTGCCTGTGCTCAGGAACCGTGTGGATGATGTGCGGTCCCCAATCCTCACCACCTGAGGCCTATTTGTGAGGAAGTCCCTGATCGAGAAGCATAGTGGGTTAGACAGTCCGAGGTTGTGGAGTTTCGGTGTCAGCTTGTCCGGGATCACCGTGTTGAAAGCTGAACTGAAGTCCACAAATAACATCCTGACGTAGGTGTTAGGATGCTCCAGGTGGGTCAAAGCCGTGTGCAGTGCCAGTGAGACTGCATCCTCTGTCGATCGGTTCTCCCTGTAGGCGAACTGATATCTGTCCAGAGTAGCAGGAATGACGTCCTTGATGTGACTTAAGACGATCCTCTCAAAGCACTTCATGATTACTGGGGTGAGAGCGACCGGGCGGTAGTCATTGAGGCAGGTGACAGTAGATTTTTTCGGCACAGGCACAATGATAGAGGACTTGAGGCACACAGGAACTGAAGCAAACTGCAAGGACAGGTTGAAAATGTCCAGAAAAACTCCAGCCAGCTGTTGTGCACACAGCTTCAGAACCCGACCTGATACCTTGTCTGGTCCTGCTGCTTTGCTGGTGCTGATCCTCCTCAGGGTGGAGCTAACCTGGTGTTGCTGCAGGACGAGAGGCTGCTCCTCACGCTGTGGAAGATAAACAGTCTCTCTGCTGCCAGGTGTGTCGAAGCGTGCAAAGAAACTGTTGAAGGTGTCAGGTAGGGTGGGGTCATGGCTGATCTGCTGGTTGCTATTCCTGTAGTCTGTTAAGGTTTTGATGCCTCTCCACATTTCACGTGGGTTGTTGTCAGTGAAATGCTCCTCAATGCGCTGTCTGTACCTGTGTTTGGCCTGCTGGATGCCCTTCTTCAGTTCTGACCGGGTCCTGCTGTAGGCCAGCCTGTCACCTGACCTGTAGGCTGCATCCCGAGCTTTGAGCAGAGACTCCACTGTGCTGTCACACCATGGTTTCTGGTTTGGAAACACCTTGATGGACTTTGTGGGTAGAACAGCATCAGTGCAGAACTGCACGTAGTCCAGGACAGATGATGTGTAGGCCTCCAGGTCTGAGTCATCTTTAAACACTTCCCAGTCAGTGAGTTCAAAACAGTCCTGTAGGGCTGAAGAAGCCTCCTCAGTCCATACTTGAACTGTTCTGGTGGTTGGTTTTGTCCTGTACATCAGAGGTTTATATGTTGGAATCAGCCTCACAGAGATGTGGTCTGACATGCCCAGGTGAGGAGCTGCTGCCGCCTTGTATGCTCCTGGGATGTTGCAATAAACCTGATCCAGTATGTTATTGTCTCTGGTGGGAAAGTGTATGAACTTCTTGAATTCTGGAAGCATAGCTTTGAGTTCCACGTGATTGAAGTCTCCAGCCACAATCACAGCTGCCTCGGGGTTGGAGTTCATCTGCCTGGTGATCAAACAGTAGAGCTCCTCTAGTGCTAGCTTAGCGATAGCTCGCGGTGGAACGTAAACAGCTATGATCAAAATGGAGCACAACTCTCTCACCGTCTTGAATGGCCTGCATTTCACAGCCAGATATTCCAGGTCGGGTGTGCAGTGCGTTCCGATGGTGTGTGTGGCTGTACACCAGGAGTTATGGATGTAGTGCGCGAGCCCTCCACCTCTGCTTTTAGCCGAGGCTGCAGACCCGCTAGCTCCACCGCTGTGTTGGGTGTATTGCAGTCCAGCCAGGTTTCCGTAATGATGGCCACACAGCTGTCCATCCTCCATGAGACGATCCTCAGCCGAATCTCTTCGATTTTGTTGGCTAGTGATTGAGCATTTGTCAGGAAGAGACTGGGAAGAGCTGGTCGGTGTGGGTCGGCTTTTAGCCTAGCACACGCCCCGCTCCTCTTACCCCGCTTTTGTTTACATTGTCTCCTCCGTCTCCTAGGCCACAGTGGAGGGATGGTGAAAGCCGTGGTGGTTCTAAGGACCTCTGGTGGTATAAAATCCGGCTCAGGGTGTGCGTAAAGTTGGCAGTTTCTTCCGAAGTTAATTAATTCAGTCCTGCCATACTGAATTAATGCCTCCAGCGACTGGAGCAACAACAAAAACACGAACAAAACAAACAAAAGCCGAGAGCCCTGAGCTGCTGCATGCACACGCGCCGCCATCAGATGCAAAATATATAATATATAATAATAATAATAATAATAATATATATTATATAAATAGAATAAAAGCATAGAATAAATAAAAATGGGTTAACATAGAAAAATAAATAGGCTAGGGGAATAAAATAAATAAAAATAACATGAATAAATATTAAGTAAAAGCTAAATTAAAAAGGTGGGTCTTGAGCCTGCTCTTAAAAACATTAACGTTCTCTGCAGCCCTGACCTCCTCCGGCAGGCTGTTCCACAGACGAGGACCATACCACTGGAAAGCTGCTTCTCTGTGAGTATGTGTCCTGACTTTAGGTACAGTCAGGAGGCCAGTACCGGAAGACCTCAGGGGCCGCGAGGGTTCATAAGGTAAAAGCAAATCTGAAAGATAAGAAGGCCCAAGACTATTAAGACATTTAAAAACCAGTAAGAGAACCTTAAAATCGATCCTGAAACACACGGGGAGCCAATGCAGTGACTCTAAAACCGGCATGGCTGCTGTAGGCCCATCCAACCACCAGCTTCTCTCCATGTCTGCTGGAGACACCCTTCACTGTCTCTGCAACTCCACCTGGCCCTGGCCTTCGTGCTCCTGGTACTCCAGGAAGAAACACTGAAAACTTTAAAGAGAGGGGAGAACTGCACTGACTCTGCTTTTTGCCCTTGGTACTCCAGTAAGAAACATTTAGTGCAAATTTTCTCCCTTTTTAATTTTTCCAAAGTCAACTTTTGTGCGTCTGGTCTGCCAAACAGAACTTTGACAAAATACAGAAGAGACGGTGCGTCTCAGACTCAGAATGTCATCCTGCAGGCTGGATTTGTCAACTGATGTTACAAGGTCCAGTAAATGACAGGAAGACCTATGAGTGATGAATGAGACTTGTTTGGAATGGATATGGGCTAAAATATTCCAGTATTTTATTCCAATATTTTACTGCAGGCTCCATGTAGACCCATGGAGCAGGGAAAAATTAAAAACACTCCACGATATGCTAAATTATTTATTTTAATTGGAACATTAATAAACATGCAGAGTACACGTCTCTAAGAACACCTCATGAAGCCACGAACAAAAACTTTTTATTTAAAATGTCTGTAGATGAAAACTGGTAGATATTTAAATGTTGTTAAAGTGTTTTAGCCAACCACAACAATGTGTGGAATTTTGTTGGTGTGATTATTATTCGTCCTGTTCGTCCAGGCGGCGTCTCTTCATGTCTGGTGACCAGTTGTGGAAAACATCTCAGCGCATTAAATCAAAAGCTCAGCAACGAACATAAAGACAACGTGTGGTTCACGTTTCGAAGGCTGGGCGTAGAGGAGGCCACCAGGCTCTCTCCGAGGAGGTGGGGGGGAGCAGGGCAAGACCCTTGAGGAAGAGAGGGAGATGCCCGGTCAAAGCTCCGTCCAGCATGGACTAAAACAGCACTGACAGTCCAGAAACAATTCCAAATGAAGGAATTTTTAAACACAAAGAAGTTTCTCAAGACTGCATGTTGCTCATGGATCTATTGTCTGACCCAGAGTGCAGTCGTGACTGGTTCTGGCCTGTATAGCAGCAGCCACTCTCCATCTTCCTGGTACTGCTACCACCACCGGACCGTACCGGCTTACTTTCACCCCGTTTACTGTTCATTTGAAAAGTAGAAAAACTAGCGGTTCATGGTTCACACCGTCAATATTTACTTCAAAGTTTTGTGTTTAGCAGGACCTTCTCTAACACAGTAGCTGCTGGTGGTTGAGAGGGTTTATACTTCACATATGCAGGGGCGGGTCTAGAAAAGTTCTGATGGGGGCCAGGCAGGAACACTTATAAATGTTCATATTTTTTATGAAATATTGAACTGATCATTACAACTAAAGCGATCATCTAATGTAAACAAGTGGAGAAAAACTTGTATAAAAAGTATTTTCTTTGGGTGATGCTGCTGTAGGACTTTTATCACTGCTGCACAAACACACTTCAATGATAAAAGAAAAACATGTTTTTATTCAGATCATCAGTTTTATCAGAGTTTCTTCACCAATGTTGGCTGTTTAACTTCAGTCGTCACATCTGCTGGATTTATGACAGATATTATCACCATGGAGACGGTTGGTGAGACGATGATACATGAATTCTAAATTATGATATAGATCATGGTAAAAATGATTAAGAACAACAGATAAAAGTACTTTACATGCTGCATTTACTGACCATTGTACATCTGACAGTTATCCAAGGGAAGGTCAGTCAACAGTAAATATCTTTAGCATTGGTTCTTTTTGTTGATGTAAAACAGTAAAAACAGGAAGATTTCAGGCATATAAAAACTCCTGAATGGTGATTAATCATGAGCAATTTGGAAGCTGTTATTAATCTGATTAAATATTTTAATCATTTGACAGCTTTAATTTTACTTTAATTTTATATTATATTATATTATATTATATTATATTATATTATATTATATTATATCATATTATATTATATTATATTATATTTTATTATATTATATTTTATTCTATTTTATTTTATTATATTATATTTTATTTTATTTTATTTTAATTTATTTGATTTTATTATATTATATTATATTATATTATATTATATTATATTATATTATATTATATCATATTATATTATATTATATTATATTTTATTATATTTTATTATATTATATTATATTATATTATATTATATTTTATTATATTATATTATATTATATTATATTATATTATATCATATCATATTATATTATATTATATTATATTTTATTATATTATATTATATTATATTATATTATATTATATTATATTATATTATATTATATTATCATACAGATGTTTTTATGGCTGAATGGGAGACTGCTGCTCTGGATAAATGTAAAACCACCTGAACTACTACAGATGTCTGGATGATATCTGGGAATCTGGACCCTCTCTGAGGAGGACATTAACACATTCATCCACACACTCAACAGACAATAATTCTATTAATTCTCTGGACACAACCAAGTTTAAAGGACCAAATTTCTCACAACACAACCATTTAGACATTAAAGTTTACTTTAAGGAACAAAGAACATAAAAAACCAGCTTTTATCCCAAGAACACCTTTGCTGGATTAGTTGAATCATAAGTATTAAGTTTCCACTGGATCTTCACACAAATGGAAGATTTTAAATATGCCGCCCAAACGCTGTTCTCCACCTTGTCCAGCAGGGGGCACTCTTGGCCCTTCCTCAGGTCCTGTTTTAAAACATTTCTCCAGGTAAATCCCATCCAGGTCTCAGCTGCTCTCCCGTTTATCACCACCTTCTCTCCACACAGTGAGGCTGGTGGGAAAAATCTAAAATACTTTTAATTCAGCAGAACTTCCAGAGGAGATTAAACACCCATCAACATCTGGTCCAGCACTTTGCGTTCCATGGCTGGGATGCAGTGCAGGCCTTAGTCCTGGACTGCAACCCACACTAGACTGATGCACAGAGGAGGGCTGAGAGGGACTGGGTTGGCAGGCTGGGAACCACCTTTCCTCATGGCCTGAACAAGAGGATGTTTCTCCGTCCTTGATCTGGTCCCCTCCCTGCAGTCCCTCCTCCCTCTACCTCACTTAATCACCTGACTTACTGACATAACTCTAACTGATTATTAGCTTGTTTTGGTAAATACAGTCAGCTGTTTTCATTTTAATCTCGCCGTCTGACCTGAATTAGGCAGTGAAAATGCTCATATATCTATTTGTGGGGAAAATAACAGTGTGATGGTTGGATACTGGACTAAACTTCTTGTTTATTTTCTGGATGCAGATGATTTGCTGGAGTCACTGACTGAATTCAGCAGCTCTGTCCTGCTTGATTCAAACGCTGCACAAGCTCTTCTCTGTTCATACCGCTACCGTGTCAGGTGGTTTCATTAGGAGACACAAACACCTTCGGAAACCTGCCGGTTGGTGCTGAAGCTCATTTTCCCAGTGAAATCAAAGTCTGCAAATATCAGCTCACACATGACTGTAGAAGTCTCTCTGTAGCAGTGAGGACCCTGGTTATTGATAGAAATCTAATGGAGCGCATAAATAAGGTGCTCTTCTTAAGCTTTGCGGAAGTGAACAAAGGAACATGAGGGCAGCAATGGAAAAGTTACATTTTCTGACCAACCTTCAATTACTTGCTGCACTGACAACACAATACTTCAAAAAGTTGATTCTGGAAGGATTGTTTACCAGCCGTAGGGCTGCAGTGCAGTGAGGCAGATTTCCGCCTGAGGTGTCTTATAGCAACCAAAGCATGACGCGTTACATAATGATTGACAGACTAGAAATATATCACGTCACCTCTTTATTTGTTTGAGTCTCAATATTTTATGTACGTTTTACAGCAGAATCTTGAACTTTGTTTTGTGGTGTTTAAGGTTGAACTGTTGAATTCCCCACCTGAAGGATTTTTTTCCTCATCCCATAGTCAAAAAAGTAGTTCCTCGTTTACTTCCAGATCCGTCATTGCTCTGAAAAAGATGACGTGTTGTGATCCTTCGGGAAACTGCATTAAGCAGATTTCAGGCCTTACGTTTGTGTCCCATTTGGAGTGATTGATAATCCTCCCAAAAGTCTCCATGTCAGGGTGGCACAAGCATGGGACGTTGTGGGCATCAACACAGAGTTCCTTAGAGCCAGCCTTAAAGAAGAAGGAATAATCTGTGTCACTACTTCTGTTGGCCATCCTTCTTCTCCCCTCTGCGCCTGTGATAAGCGCTCCATGATAATCACACAAGATGGAGTTCTTCGGGAAGCGTTTCGTGGTTACCACTCCTGTGGGTCAGAGGCAAGAACATTAGTTTTCTTCATGTTTTTCTACGTAGCTTAACCATAAGTGCCTGGATGATGAGATTGGTTGTGGCATAAATACAGAAGTGAAGGAGTTTTACATGCACAGAATAAAACAGTGTTACCTTTCCCCTCGCCAGCCCATGGCGATGGTTCAACAACAGCCAGATGTTTCCACTTCTGCGTACGAACCAGCTTCATGAGTGAGACGCTGGACTCCACTTCCTCCTTCTCCGGTGGACTCCACTTGCTCATGATGGCCTGAGCTGTTGGGCAGTTGGAATACCACCGTTCTTTTTGGATAACGCTGTCGATCTTTGGGATGGTGGGGGGGCGCCTTGTCCATTTTGCTGTGAAATAGATCAAATATAAATTGAATATGATAATATTCTTTTAAAATAGTGTAGGTAATGATCATCACAGATATATATGACTTGTTTATTATTCCCCACACTGACCCAGCAGGTGTTTCTCCCTCATCTTGAACTGCAGAGCTCTCCACTTGTCATACAGAACCCTGTCAGCACTGAAGCCAGCTGCAGTTCTTCTGACTTTGCTGGGTGGCTTCCCATCCAGGGTGACCGGGAATGTCACTTGAAATTTAGTAAAATCTTCTTCTTCGGGGGCCTCTCTTGCTCTTTTTGATGCAGGACAAGGCTGGTTGTCTCTTGATTCATCAGAACTGCAGAAAGAAGAGACCTGAGTGAAAAAGTGAACATGAAGCAGCTGGGAGAGACTCTAAATGTTTCACCTTATTGACCTTTGTGTTAAGAAGTGCATCAAGTTGGCAGTGTTCACAATGTTTTCTGGGTCTCTCATTCGGTAGTGGTCTTTAACAACCTTCTCCGTGTGCGCCAGATAATGGGCCAAACCAGTTTTCTGCTCATCCGTCAGCATGCTGTTGCATTCTGTTTCCACAGCCCGGCGGATTTCCTGGCTTGTGATGTTTTTCAACTTGTAACTGAAATGGAAGAGAAATCAACATGTCTTTAGTTCATCTCATAAACTTGGTCCAACTTTTTACATCACACGCTAGAAAGAAATGCATTTAGATTCATAAACTCACTGTTCATGCAGACGCCGGAGGTCGTTGGTGGCACTGTTAATCAGTCTTCCATTTCTCACCAGAAACAGTTGTTCATGTCCATCTGCGTCTTCGTCCACCACGTCTTTGATACAGTCTGGTCGTACTGACATGTAGTACTGGTCAATTATCTGTGGAGACAAGGAGTTGAAGAAATGAATGAAAGAGAAGAAAAGCAGACGTGGATCTTGGTCCACATTTATGGACAGTGATGTTTATGAATTAAATCTAATTTTATTTATAGAACACTTTTCATGCACAAAGCAACACAAAGTGCTGTACATAATAAAAACCAAGTTATGCATATTAACAACATAATTTAAAAGCCTTCACACTCCAAAGAATAACAAAAAATAAGAAGGCTCACCTCATAAAAGCTCACACATAATCACACACAAACTCACACACATACAAACAAAGCGCATGTACCCTCCCCCCACCCGCCAGACCCCATTCTGTACGAACATGAACTCCCATCACTAATTACTCTCTGAACTGAAAGTAAGTATAAAAACAATGATAAAATGAAAACATCTGGTTTGATGCTGCTGTGAGGAAACGATATCTTGGGGATCCAGTCACACCAGAAGCCAGCCCACCCATGACCACAGAGGTGCGCCACCACAGGAACCACCCAGGTCAGAGCAGGCCGGGGTCCACACCACAACCACATGGCTGCAGTGCAGGACCTCCTGCCACCCAGACAAGGGCAGTCACCATGGCAACAGCCCCGCAGACAGAGCAGGCTACTGGTGTGAAGGATCCCCAGGAGGAAACACTGGAGTTAAACAGTGAAAACAAGATTAAATAAACTTAGAAACAATAACGGATAAAAGCCACAAGAATAAAAATACAGATAAAAGAGTTCAGAAAAATAATAAAAATAAAATGAAGGCCTCTATAAAAACTGTACTTGGGTAAAAATAAAATAAAACAGAAAGCCATATAAATAGGTGGTAAAAATAATAGAAAGATACATTACTAAATAAGCAAAATTTTAAACAATAACTATTTAAATTTAACTATAAGTTAAGCTACAAAGACCAGCCTTTAATGTTACTTACTGCAGCTTCTTCCTGTGTCAGGGCAAATGGAGCCACCTGATTGTTGGCCAAGACGACCCGTCCGTTGCAATATTCCTTCTGAAGCCATTCTGTGACCTGAGAAACAATCATGAACACATTAATGGTCTGAACAAAGTAGCTTGTCTGTTTTAAGATGTCCACTGCATGCTGAGAAAAACCTGGCCTGGAAAAGCACTTACTGTCAGTTCCTCCACTGCTCCAGGCTTCTGGAAATGACCCAGGAGGAGGATGGCTTCACAGTAATAACGGTACTGCGTCTTTTCTTCTTCTGTAACAGGTTCATGACTGAGAAGTCGCCTGTAAATTCCAAGAGCATCCTTCTTGGCCTCTCAGAGGACTTTCTGGCAGCTATGAACTGCCTTCTTCGGACCAACAAAGTAGTCATGTCTGAAAGATGAGACGGGCCAGAACACCAGTGAGAAGGAGAGGCTGAATTATTTGTATAACCTTTAAACACCAGACAGAAAATTAAGTTTGGGGGAAGTTAAAAACTCACCTTATACTGCAGAGGTCTCTGTTGTGTGTCTTTGAAATTGGCTTTCTCAGAACAGTCAGAAACTCCAGGTAATGACTGCAGCTGTTTACTAAGCCTTGGTCAGATGAGCCATGCTCCAGCTTCAGGAACTTGATGAATTTGATCATGCTTTTAATGTAGTTGATCCTGGTGGCTGCTGACTGCCCCACTCTCTTCAACTCATTGAAGTAGTCCCCCAGCATTGTGGTGTCCTGGAGGAAGTCCAAGCTGACCTCATTTCCAGTTGGCTGCATGTACCTCAGCATTCTGGACACGTTGTCTACCTGTAAAGACACAGCAATTAAAAACAAATCAGGCTGCAGTTAGTGTCTGAGTGAAGCCTCCATACATATGGTAATGAACATGCAGAGAGAGGAGCAGAAACCAGCCTGGTCTGCAAAAAAGAAAACAATAGAAAACAGACGCCTACCTCCTGCTGGCAGTTTGGAATCTGAAGCACAGAAACCAAATGATTTCTAAACTGCTGCAACACTGATGTCTCAGGAGGAAACTTGGCATACAGGTTTTCTTCCTGCATCCGGATTCTCAAAGATGTGGAGAACTGGGGAGTTGACCTGAGAAAGCACAGAGAAATGTAGTTCATACATGTCCACAGAGGAGACCAGTAATTCAGTCCTGTCTGTGTGGAAGTTGATGGACTCACCTTTGCCTGGTGGGATCACTGGAGCTGCCTTCCTCTGCTTCAGAGGCTTGGATGGGGCTGCATTCACCGGTGTTGTTTTCTGCAGAGGGAAGTGGGGGAGCAGAGGTTGATGGCTGCTCAGCTACTGTTGTCTCCTCTGCTTCTGCAGAGTCTATGTCTTTGGACATGTTTGGGACAAAGAAACCTCTTCTTTTCAGCTCTTTTACAAGAGCATACCGGGAAGGACCATGAGGACACCACTGGCAGATTTGATCATAATCCCAGGTCCTCCCCTCACGAGTCCAGGCCTTGGTTGACTCTTTGGCCTTCAATAATTCCTGTTGCTGCTCCTCTGGTGTGTTTGTTTTCATGCAGACCCTGGCGAGGTGCACAGAGAGGGTCTCACATGGCTTAAAGCACTTCAGGCAGTGAACCACACGGCGATCGTAGCTCCTGTAACAAAGAGATGACACACATTGTTCATGTACAGATAACTACACTGCTGTTTTCCACAGGTATGTGACTATAAAACATGTTTAACAATAAAATACAGGAAATAAGAGCAGTGAAAAGGTTTGGTCTGACTTACTTGTTGTCTTGAGCCATAGCAAAAAGCCTTGACGAAGCAAAAGCAAAATGAGGAAAAAATCCAGCGATGTCCAGCAGCGTACTCTGTGCCTCTCAGGAAACAATGAGCAAGGTTTATAAAATCAGACCAGTTTAAACTAAACTCTGCCATTGTGATGTACCTGGGTTACGCCCACCCATCAGAGGCCCATTTAGAGGTCTTTGTCTCAGAGCAGAGCAGCAATCTCAGCCGTGGCTTCTCTAACTGAAGGTGCTTTCACTGATAGCTGGCAATAAGGAAAGGAATTTGAATCTTGGCCTTAACTGTTTCAAGTTGTGGAGAATTCAAAGTTTTACTTGCATTGAACTGTGTTTATCCAAGAGATGCTTCAGTTTTATCTGGGTAATAAAATACTCAGTCATCTGCAGCAGAAATGATTATACTTGTTTCTGAGTCTGTATCGTGGATGATTTAATTTGAGTCAGTGAAGGCAGCTCAGCTGGTTGAAGTTTAAATACAGTCTTCCTTCAGAAATACAGTTGTTAAGGGGCTGGGCCCGTCCGGATGTGCCGTGCCAGGGGTTGGTCCGTGCCCTGGTGCTTGGTCGCAGCCCCGGAACCTGGGTGGGGGTGTGTTTGTATATAGGTGGGTGTGTGTGTGTGTGTGTGTCTGTAGGTATGCTGGTGTGTGGGTGGGTGTAGAGGGATGTGTGTGCTATATGTGTGTGGGTGTGTATGAAGGTCTAGGTGTGTGCGTGTATGTGTGTGTGAGTGGTGTGCGGGTGTGTGTGTGGAGGTCTATGTGGGAGGTGTGTGTGGGTGTGTGTGAAGGTGCGTATATATGAGTGTGTGCACGTGGAGGTCGAGGTGTGTGTGGAGGAGTGAAGGAGTGGGTGGAGGCGTGAGTATGTATGGAGGTGCTTGTGTGTATATGCAGGTATGTATGTGAGTGCGTATGTAGTGGTGTATGTGTATGGAGGGGTATGAGAGTGTGTGTGTATGTGGGCACCGGTGTGTGTGTTTATAGGTATGTGCGTGAAGTGTGTGTGTGGAGGTATGTGCACGTATTGAGGTGTTGGTGTATAGAGGTGTGTGAGAGGGTGTGTGAGTGGCTGGGGGGAAAAAAAAAAAAAAAAAAAAGTGTGTGTGCGTTTGCAGGGGGTTAGGACGTGTCCTCTGGGGGGCGCCCTGGCCGGGTGTTGGGGGCGTGGGCCTGGGGTTCCCTTCCTTTGCCTCGCCCCCTCCCACTCAGAAAGAGGAAAGTGGCCCCTTGGGCTGGTGGCTGGCCCCTGGGGGGGTTCGTGGCGTGCCTGGGTTAGGGTGCCTGCTCCGGGCCAGTGACGCCCTTCGGGGCCGGCGGGGGACGGGGGCGCCCTAGGCCACTGGCGGGTCGTCTTCCAGGGGGGAGGCCTACTCCCCTCTGGACCTACATCTCCTGACCCCTCCCCTCCCCCACTCTTCACTACATACACAGGTAGGGCTGTGGGAGGTGTGCTTGTTGCGCTGGGTGGGGGAGTGGTGTGGGTGGTGGAGGGATGGTGTGTGGGAGGGTGGGGTGTGTGGAGGTGGATGCGTGGTGTGTGGGAGGGGGGGTGGTGTGGGTGTGGGAGGATGAATGGTGGAGGGATGATGTATGTGTGGGAGGATGGGGTATGTGTGGGAGAATGTATGGTGCAGGGATGGGGGAGTGTGTGGGAGGATGGATGGTGGAAGGATGGTGTGTGTGCGGGAGGATGGATGGTGTATGGGAGGGAGGATGGTGTGTGTGTGGGGGAGTGGTGTATGTTTGGGAGAGTGGGTGATGGAGGGGTGGTGTGTGTGTGTGGGAGGATGGGGTACGTGAAGGTGGATGTTTGGTGTAGGAGAGGGAGGACGGTGTATGTGTAGGAGAATGATGTATGTGTGGGAGGATGGGTAGTGGAAGGATGGTGTGTGTGTGTGTGTGTGGGAGGTGTGAAGGTGGATGAATGGTGTATGAGAGGGAGGATGGTGTATGTGTGGGAGGATGAGTAGTGGAGGGATGATGTGTGTGTGGGAGGATGGGGTAGGTGTGGGAGAGTGTATGGTGGAAGGATGGTGAGTGTGTGGGAGGAAGGATGGTGTGTGTGTGGAAGGATGGATGGTGGAAGGATGGTGTGTGTGTGGAAGGATGGATGGTGGAAGGATGGTGTGTGTGTGTGGGAGAACAGAGTATGTGAGGGTTGAATGGTGTATGCGTGGGAGGATGAATGGAGGAGTGGAAGGAGAGTGTGTGTGTTTGTGTGTGTGTGTGTTGGTCTGGGGGGGGCAGGACTGGTTCTCGGGGTGTGCGGCTGGGCGCTGGGGTGTGGGGCTGGCCTCTGGTGGTGGCCGTCTGGGCGGCCCGGGTCCCCCCGGGTGGCGTGCTGGCCCTCGGCCTGTGGGGGGGGGGGGCACTGTAAGGCATATCCTGGAGAATATTCCAAACACAGGTGAAGAGTATGTTGTCCAGTGCTGTCCAGGTCTTCCTTTGACAGCACTGCATATCTTAATGGCCGAGTTATGCTAGGTGGCTAGTTAGCATGTCCTCATTCAGAGTTGTGACTGTCAGTTATCTGGTTGCTGTCGCGTTAGACCTAACCCTTATCATAGTCTCTGCTGAGGCCAGTATAATATTGAAGAAGCCAGCTGCTTCACTTAGTCATCATAAACTCATGGACACATGAATAGAATTAAACAGTCCCACTGCCACTGAACAGAAGCAACACCTGCTATGCTTTCTGCAAACAAGATGACAAGTTGAAAATGTCTGTGTCCCGGAAACAAATTTTAATATACCGTTATAAATACAATAACACAGTTACTATATATACTATATAATACAGTATAGTATATAAGAGAATTTCAATATTGTATATAAGAGGCAGTTTCAGTATAGTGTATGAGAGGTTTTACTATAACGTGTGAATGATCTCAGTATGATATACGAGAGGTTTCAGTATAATGTGTGAATGACTTAAATTTCACATGTGTCTGTGAGAGGGTAATTCTGAATAATGTCTCAACCGGCCCCTCATACTTGTGCATGACCACTGATAGAGATGGAAATTCTAGTTTCTGATACGTCATTCATTAAAGAGCTGTTAGCTACGAAATAATCATAGAGTATGAGTGGTGCACTGATGAAAAGGAGGAGTTTGATTTAAAATGTTTAAAATGTCTGGGCTGCTGTAGCCCGTCTGCTTCAAGGTTGGACGTGTTGTGTGTTCAGAGATGCTATTCTGCAGACCTTGGTTGGAACCAGTTGGGGGAGGTTCGAACAGTTTGCCTTTCATTGTGGAGTTTGCATGTTCTCCCATGCGTGGGTACAAAGACATCCCACCGTACAAAGACATGCGTGTTAGGAATGGATGTGAGTGGGTGTTTGTCTCTCTGTGTTGGTTTTGTGATGGACTGGCCACCTGTTCAGGTCCATCTTCCTCTCACCTGTTAATTCCTTATGAGCCTAACATTGCTAACCCTAACACGTCATCCGTGCTGTCTGTAATAAGTAATCAAATGAGGTAGCAAGTAATAAAATAAGTAATAAGGTAGCCACAGCCTAAGTAACAGCTAGCTTGTATTTTCTGTCTGAATATATGCTATGATGTCACTGACAAAAACGTGAAGCTAAATGAGAAACAGGCAATAAGTGTGGGTGAAATTGTTGCAGCTACATGTGAGAACAGGAACATGGCCGGTTTCTGGAGCCAGCTAATTGAGCTTGCATGAGTGAGAGTAGACAGGGGTAGAAACAGTGTTTGAGTGTGTTCTTCCACTTCTTCTGTGTGAATGACTATCAACAAAAGGACAGAATCTTTCCCTAATTAAGGTAATGGAGTGGGAAGAAGCTGGTGACTAACCTGGATGTGCAGTGACAGGTATGAAGGCCCTCCTGGGGGTTCATGGAGCTGGGAGAAGAGGAGGAGTGAGGTGAGGACTTCAGCTGTTGGCTGTCATGACATGAGATGATAAAAAGTCCTGGTTTGCACCGTCAGCTCCATCAGCAGTTAGTTCAGGACTGAGGAACACACAGCAAGAGAGTAGCTTTGGAACAAACTCTAACATCTGAGAATTAAAAATTATCAGTGGCTGCTCATTAGACAGAAACTTCAACTACTTTTTATAGTGTTGTCAGATTATTTTTTATTTTGAATCAAACAGCAACGTGAGTTACAGCTGAGATGACCCTCCTAAGGAAAAAGCAACCTGGGTGAGTGATACAGAAAATAATGTAGCAAAGTACAGATGATTTTTACTGATTTAACACAAGTAACCAGGAAAACATTTACACTGAAGAAACTCTGCAGTAAGGATTCATTGTTGTATTACCTCTGACACTTTTGTTTACTATCTAACTGATTCTTGGCCGAGTTACCAAAAATGTAAACCAATATTAATCTTAAGTTCCTTTAGAAAACTCTGAGTTAAAAGATGCATTTTCCTTTTATTGTTTTAAAGACAACATATTGTAAACGTTTGATATTTGACCTGAAGACATTTTCTCCTTCATCTCCACTCCTCTTCATCCCACAGGAGGTCTGGACTGATGCTCAGCTGCTTCCTGCTCTGGATGTCTCTGCAGCCAGATTCCCGTAATCATGTGTCAGCAGTCAACCTGCGGCGTTTCATTGGTTGTGCAGTTCGGGAGTTTATTTTCCTGGCCAGGAAGCCCGGATGCGGCAGCCTGCACATCACCACCGATGCCTGCTGGGGGCGCTGTGAGACCTGGGAGGTGAGGAGAAGGGAGGCATTTGCTCTGCTGACCTCAGCAGCCTCTGCAGGGCCCTCCAGTCACGACCAGTACTGTTCCCGTACCACTGGGTGATGTTACCAGTCAGAACACTCTCCACCACTCCAGTGTAGAACATCCTCATGATTTTCACACTCTGAACTTCCTCAGTTGTCTGAGGTGAAAAAGGCGCTGCCTCGTCTTCTTCACCTGGCTGTCTATGTGCAGAGTCCAGGAAAGATCCTCGGTGATGTGCACACCCAGGTACTTGAAACTGCACACCCTCTCCACCAGAGTCCCACTAATCCTCAGAGAGGTGTAGTTCCTCTGCTTTCTCCAGCTCCCCTGTATACACCCGCTCATCATTGTTGTTGATGCATCCAACCACCACAGCGTCGTCCGTGAACTTTACTATGGTGATGGAGCTGTCCATGGCTACACAGTCATGAGTGTACGGGGAAAAGAGCAGAGGGCTGAGGACACTGAGGGAGCTTGGAGTGGAGTGTGGTGGGGACTATAGTGTTGAAAGCTGAACTAAAGTCAATGAACAACATCCTTACATAGTCCCCTGTGTCCCGTTGTCCAGGTGGGTGAGGGTGGTGTGCGGTTCCTGGGACACCGTCCGTGGATCTGTTTGGCCAATAAGTGAACTGAAGTGGGTCCAGAGACTCAGGGAGGGAGGCACCGATTAGCTTCAAGATTTACATTTTTACTTCCTCTTAGAATTAAATTCAGAATAAACTCTCTTAAAACAGCAACAAAATAAGATGAACTACATACAGGAATACATTAACAGTGACTTTGCAGGTGGGCCAGAAATTCCCATGAAAAAATGATTTGATAAGAAAATGAAGGTTAGTCATGTAACTGGTCACTAAAACAAGAGGAACAAAATAATCCATAAAATGTTAAATGTGCAATAAAGTGGATTCATTTCCATTTGAAGTTTGTTTAATCTGATAGCCAGTTTGGAATTACCAAGTAAACCAATATGCATCAAAGGAAACCAGAAAATGTGGAGAGAACCCACACAGACACATGGAGATCATGGAAACTACACAGAAAAGTTCCAGCTAAGGTCCCAGAATCAGGAGACAAAAGAGTAAAACATTTAGTTTCCCTGAGGTGAGGTCAGTGTTTTATACTCAGTGGTGGCTGCTGGTTTCCTGAGTCCTTCTCTGCTTCTGATCCTTGTAGGAGGCATCGTTGCATGATTGCACTCATCATTAAACACAACTCATTCCTGATATCAAATTAATTAGTTTTAAATTTAGATTGTTTTCCACATGGAGGTCATGTTATGTAATTGATGATCATTGTCCCTGCGATGTTCTCTGTGTAATCTTAATCTGCAGAGTTTATATGCTGAATGTGCAGTTGTGAGAGTTCATTAAACTTGCTTCACTTCACAGTTTTAAAGATCTAACCACCTTTGTTTGTATAATTTCTTTATAAATAAAGCAAAAACTGAGCATTTTAAATGTTGCAGCATTAATCAGTTTTTCCCCCGAGTGCTTGAAATGATCACTATTTAGGAGGAAAAGGTTGATGTAATCCGCCACGTAGTCACATGATTCTGAGGAGCTGCAGAACTGAGAGGGAACCAGAACTACAGGAAAGTGCATCAGTCCTTCCTGTGATAAAAGATCAACCAAAAAAGTAGTTTCTTTACATCTGAGTTACTTTCAGTTAAAAAGACAACACAAACTCTTTACTAAGAAACTTTTCTTTCTAATGTGTTTTTCATGAGCATCTATGTGGCTGAAAAAGTTTAGTGCATCCCAGCTTTTTCTATATTAACATTTTGATGTAACATTATAGACGTTACGACCTTTAGAAAAATGTTATTTGGGGGAGGTGGGGGAGTGCACTGTAGGCTCATGTGCCACAGTTTAAGTTTTAATCTTTAATGGTATCTTTTCACCCTGGCAACACTTTTACTTTTATACTTTAAGTAATTTTAAACCAGTACTTTTACACTTTTACTTAGGTAAAAACTTGGAGTTGATACTTTTCTTCTACAGAAGTCTTTTTAAACCTGAGTAATGAATGTGCGTAACACCGGAGCAGGAGAAATCCTCCATCTGCTCCTGACTGGAGCAAGTTGCTTCCATCTTCACCTGCTGAGAGACTTTAGGAAACTCTTATTTTTGTCATATTTTCAGCTGGTGTTTTCCAACGAATGCACTCTGTCCTCTGACGGAAACCTGTGTGTGCGTGCACGTGTGTGTGCTTACTGCCATGGACACACGGAGCAGCTATGACATGCCGTCATGTAAAACAGATCAATAGCATCAGACTGTTTTTATAAAAAGGAGGACGTGTAAACTTGTTGTAGAGGAAATGTGACTTTAAATGATCATGTCGGATTAATTTTAGAGTACATACGTGTGGTGACATTGTTATACCCCTGAATTAGGGAAGAAAAAATCACGCGAGCGATTAATACTGCTTCCCTCATGCAGTGGGTTCATTGCAATGTACAAATAAACAATATTGAACAAATATACATTGCTGTTCTTCTGCCATTACAATCAATGGGAGAGAAAAACAAGACATATTGTATAAAAACTACAAATAAAGTTGTAAAAAAAATAAGTAGGCTACTGCTATATATACTGATCTATATATATTTATATATATATATATTTATATTTATATATTATGGCTGGGCGCTTTAACGCAATGCTTAATTAATAGCATTAAGCAGAAACATACCTTTACTGAACCTTTTTTAAACTGACCTTGGACCTTAGAGTTGGCTGCAAGGGGTGAAAATTCAGCATTCTCAAATTGGCACCATTTTCACACTACAGCTTCCTGCTCCCCCCTGAGGTCCCTATTTTCAATCTTGAGCCCAATTGTACAAAGTGCAGGCACCTTATGTCCTCTGTATACTTGCCCACTAAAGTTGTCCAAAGTTGTTACGGCCCCTGGCCTGTTACGCTGGAGCCGTGTATGCAAATCCTGCTGAGCTGGAGCGACTCAAGTATTGACTGTGAAATCTGCACCGATACTCCTCCCTCCTCCATCGGGATTGGTTAACTACAGTTCCAGATCATTTCAGCTGAGTCAAGCGGATGGACTCCTCGCCCATATAAGCCCGTGATCAGCTACAGTTGTGGCAGATATGTACCCTTCGGCACACAGTTAGTAGAGATGGGATTTATGGGTCTTTGAAGGGAGCCTGATCTTGAGGAGCCGTTCCTTTCAAAGAGCCATTCAAAAGACTGGCTCATTCTCACAATATCTTACAAAATTTCACAATATATAAGAATGACAAACAATCAAAATATGTACCTATATGAAATCTACTATACAAGATTAAAAAATTATAGAAAAAATATAAATAAAAAAAAGGATAAACCTGAGCAGTCAGTGCAAATTCTTGTTTTGGATAGAACTCACAGTTTTTGTTTCCAAACAATACTCTCTGCCTACAGATGCTTCACATGAATGGAGCGTGATGTCTATGATGTCACAAATGTTATTTATTATAATTTTATTTTACTCAACTGTACTACTTCTTATTTACTTATTTATTCATTCATTCAGTAATTTTTTGCTGGAAAGGGGGGATAGAGATATGCACTGAGATATGCATAAATGTTTTTAATCATGTAAAGAACTTTGTGTTGCCTATGGCATGAAAAGCGCTTTATAAATAAAGTTTGATTTGATTTGATGAAGGCAGTGTCAAAAATTTGTATATAAAAAGAATGGCTCACAAATGAACGGCTCACAGCTGTGAATCTGGAGACAGCCCTGCAAATATCACTGGTGATATATCTACTTTGTCATATAACAGCAGCTCCTGCATCCCAGGTGTCTGTAAAAAGGCTGGGTGGTAAGAGAACACCACTGAAATTAAGAAGAAACACTCCCCATCGGGGAATCAAACCCCAGTCTTTTTCGTGACAGGCAGAGATACTGGCCACTATACTAATGAGGAATGCCATGTGGCTCTGAAAGAGTCATGGACAGCTGCTTCGTCATGGTGATGTTCAACGGTTGAGTTGCGGGAGAGAGTGAAGGGTGCTTAAGGGTGGTTGAGGGGATTCGGCTGGTGAGCCTGGGGCCGCTGTAGTGGTAGGCTGTCTGATGGTCGGCAGGAGGCCAGGGTGGATGGAGGAGGTCCTGCAAGGTGCAGCTGGTTGGAGGTGAAAGACTAAAAAAAAATAAAAATCTGTAACTTCCCAGATGGCCAAAATGACACTTTTTGGAGTAAAATTAGGGCTTCTGGACAAAGTTAACATTACAGGCAGTGTAAATGGACTAAATGACACGTTGCGGACAGTTAAGGGCCAGGAGCCCCCTCTCTCCACAGGGTGAATGCCACAAAATGGAGCTTGATAGCCACACATCATCTGATAGTTCATGGTGATCCTCATTCCTTGTTTATCTGTCAAAATCTTCATTTCAGGCAGCAGGGCAAAAAAACACAAGAGCACTTTGCTGTGACTCAACAATTGAACATCAGCATGGAGAAGTAGACCTCCATACGCAGAATAAACAATATTCTACTAAATTGTATAGTTTATCTTTGGTAGCAGTTATGAAGCTTTTGGAGCTATGCAGCATTCCTCATTAGTATAGTGACCAGTATCTCTTTCTGACATGCAGAAGACCGGAGTTTGTCACCTGGATACTTCTCACACGGAGCAGGACATGGCGAACAATACCACTGAATAAGATTTAGTGCTTTGCTTGCAGGATGTAAAATGCCTGATGAGAATCTCTATTGTCCCAAGATGACCAGTTCTTCCATATTAATATCCGCACTGTTTATTTGACTGTATGAATAGCGGGGAAGAGACAGTCAGACAGAATATGATGAAGCATTTGTTCTTGGCTTTCAGAATATATTCTGAAACGTTATCTGTCATGTTGTGTCTCTGACAGATGGGTATCATTACCTTGGAGCTGGTGGTGTGGGTTTTGACCTATTTCTGCACATTTTTAGAAATGTACAGTTCATTGCTGAATTGCATGTTTGTAGCAGTGTGTTTAAGTGTTAACAATCTTCATCAAAGGTATTTTTCTGCCCAGTTCAAAACCGGGCGGAAACATAGATTTTGCCTGAATCATACTTTTTGTATTAGCCATTACACCACAAAAATAAACAACAAAACAGAGAATTATGACATCTAAAAGTTTACACAAACAGCATATACAATGTTACAAAAATTTGTTTGGGTTTTGTTTGTAATTTCTGAGGTTTGAAGCTCATTTGAAAAAGATCAAACAGTGAAATCAAAGTGAAATATGACAGTATAAATGTTACACAAAGAATATACACAAACCAGTTTTATCAAAGAGAATTATGGCATCATAAAGGTTAAAGGTGGCAGAAAGCATTGACAGGAGAATATGACATCACAAAGGTGGCACTGACAACATACGCATATCAAAGAGTGACATCACACTGATAAATATTACATTATAACTGTGGCACAAAGACAATATGCAGATAAAACAGTGACATCACAGAGGAATATGACATCATAAAGGTGGCATAAAGAACACACAAATATCAAACAGTGACATCAAAGAGAGATATGACACCATAAAGGTGGCACAAAGTATACAAGTTGTAATCTTTTCCAATGAAGCTCTGGCAGCTTGTAACAAAAGCAGAATGGTCTTTTTAACTGAGCCATATTCTCTTACCACCCAACCCTTTCTAAGACACAAAAACACACACAACACTTGGCAATGTCTTGAAAGTGTGTTGAGACTGTAGTTTGCCAAACAGCTTTTCTGGTGCAGATACCTTCTCACAGTCAAAATGCTCTAGATTGCCACCTGGATACTCCTGATATGGAGCAGGACATGACACATACTCCGTACACTACAACATTTAATGCTTTGTTTGCAGGATGTCCAGAATGTCTGATGAGAGTCTGTATTGCCCCAAAATCACCAGTACTTCCATATTAATATCAGCACTGTGTATTTGAATGTATGAAGAATGGAGAAGAGACAGTCAGATAGGGTTTGAGGAAGCAACTGCTTTTTTTGAACATTTGTTTGCAGTGTATCTTCAGAAACGTTACCTGTGTGTTGGCCCATCTTCTTGCTCTGAAAGATGGGTATCATTACCAGGGAACGGTGGTGTGATCTCTGGCTCAATCTGCCCACTTCTTGTAAGAATTTCTTTTAGAATATTTCATTTGTATGTGTGTAGTGGTTTCAGAAGAACAGAATGTTTCTGCCTGGTTTCGAACTGTTGGCTGATAGATGCTACACCACAGAAACCGCTCGAAAGCTGATTCGTCGCTGGTTACTTTAACACTTTGGTCCAGCTTTCAAATAACACTGTTATAATAAGGCAATCACTGTTTGGTCTATAACAGATGAGGTGGCTCAGCTACGTCCCACCGGAAAGAGGCCCCGGGGAAGACCCAGGACACACTGGACAGACTACATCTCGCGGCTGGTCTGGGAACGCCTCGATATCCCCCCCGGATGAGCTGGTGAATGTGGCTGGGGAGAGGGAAGTCTGGGTTTCCCTGCTTAGGCAGCTGCCTCCGCGACCCGACTCTGGTTAAGTGTCAGATAATGATGGATGTAAGGTGTAGGACGTGCGTGTGCATGCTTTAATAAATCTGAAAGTTTTTGTGCGCCACATTTCCTTTTTGTGCTCTAGATGCCACCTGTAGTTTGCTGTGCTATGGACAGTTTGCTGTGCTATGGACAGTTTGATGTGCTATGGACAGTTTGATGAATGAGGCACCAGAACTGAAAGAAATAACAGACTGGAGACAGCGTGAACACGGACTATATATCCTTCCTTGCTCTCCAGTCATCTCAATCTCTGATTGGCTAAATTCCGTACCTGTTGCACCTGTGAGTACGCTGTAAAGACAGTCTCACAGCTTCATCCGTTGAAGGTACCTGACCAAGTATCAGTTTTTGATCAAAACTTGTACACCTGACGTGGGGCTCAAACCCACGACTATGAGATTAAGAGGCTCATGCTCTACCAACTGAGCTAGCCTGGCTGCTTATGAAGCAGTATATTCGGAGTAAAGCTCATAAAACAAAACATATAATTAGGAGGGGTTTGCTGAACGGCCTCACATGACTCTAAGTGGATTTATGGTTGTCTGCGTAACCGCCGTAGGCTCAGCATAGCTCCGCAGAGGCTCGACACACACCCCTGGTAATTGATCAGTTTGGGATCACGTGTTGCCGGATATCTGGATCTTCTCGCTGAATTTGTGTGGTAACCACCATTTTTAAAAACACTAGCCAATGGAAGAGAGGCTGATCAAATTATTTCTTTGTTTTCTTCCACAAGCTAATAAAGACGCCATTGCTGTTTAAAACAGAACATACTTGGCAGAGATTTTGATCTTAGATTACAATAAACATCCTAGGAAGTTTGTCAGGAGTGGGATTTGAACCCACGTCTCCTTTTGGAGACCAGAAATCCCTGTTTCAGGGAAGGTAACAGCCCTTGAGTCTGGCGCCTTAGACCACTCGGCCATCGTGACACACATTGAGCCAAATTTGTCATGTGGTAAGGAATCTTCTGAATAGTGTCTGATTTGTAACTATGAAGTTACTGACTAAACCTGACAAGGAGTAAAGTGTAAAACATGACAGCTATAAAAGTACAGTTGTCACAGAACGTCTTGAGATGCATTAAATGATTATTAGAAAAGCTTTTGTTACTTCATTGTTTCCATGACATTTTGGGCCTCAGTGTACTTGGAACTTCACTTACTGTGAAGAGAGAATCTTTTTGATCTTAAATGTGCACCAATACATACTGAAGTTGTCAGAAGTGGGATTTGAACCCACACCTTCACAAGAAACTGCAACAGAAAACAAAAGATGTCCATTGGCAACCCCTGAACATGGATTCTAGGGAGGGCTTGGATAAATTTTACTTTCCCTGCATGGGCTCCCCAAGAGGGGGTTAAAGATACACCGGGGACATCTGTGCGAGCGTCCTCCCCCCTCTAGCCTACAGGGAAGGTAAGAGTGTGTGTACCTCTGACCACCACTGAGACAAAAAATCTTTGATATTTTTACTAAAATTGCAGGACTGCACAAATACACCAGGTGGATGGAGAATCTGTCCAAATCCTCTCCCTTTGTCCATGAGCCCTCCCCGTCTACAAAGTGTAGCATTCACCCCATTCAGGAGGGGCTTCCAGCCCTTACCTGTCAGCAAAAAGGCATTTAGTCCATTTGCAATGCCAGCAATGTTAATTTTGTGTCCAAAACGTGGCATTTTGTCCAAAAAGTGTCATTTTGTGTGTTTGGGAAGTTACAGCTTTTTATATGTGAGTCTTAATCATCCTGCAGACTGGATTTTCCAAGATCCAGTAAGTGGCAGGAAGATCTGTGAGTGATGAAAGAGACTTCTTTAAAAGGGCTATGGGCTGCGCTTTACAGGGACATATAAGAGACCAAAATCACACTTTATATAAAGTTACAGCTTTTTTATGAGAGGCTGGAGACCAAGCAGACATCCAGCCTGCTTCTGCATGGCTGCTGCAGGCCCACCCAACCACCAGCTTCTTTCCATGTCTGCTGGAGACCCAGCAGAACTCCAGTGGCTCTCCATGCCTGTGTGTGCCTGCTGCAGGCCCATCTGGCCCCCAGTTTCACCCCCAGCAACAGCCGGGACCCTACTCGGCCACCAGCACACCTTCAGCAGCTCCTGCATACCTGCAGGAACACCAGCACACATCCATCAACCACTGAATCCCTGTTAGACCATCAGCCTGCTTCAACCCTGCCAGACCTTGAGTACACCTTTGGCCCAGTGCATCCCTGCTGGACATACCAACCCCTTGCTGCTTCCTCTCCTACTGATTTAAATCTGAGCATTCAGCAACAAATATAAAGACATGTGGTTCACATTTCCAAGGCTGGGCATAGAGGAGGCCACCAGGCTCTCTCCGAGGAGGTGGGGGGGAGCAGGGCAAGAGCCTTGAGGAAGAGAGGGAGATGCCCGGTCAAAGCTCCGTCCAGCATGGACTAAAACAGCACTGACAGTCCAGAAACAATTCCAAATGAAGGAATTTTTAAACACAAAGTAGTTTCTCAAGACAAGCATGTTGCTCATGGATCTATTGTCTGACACAGAGTGCAGTCGTGACTGGTTCTGGCCTGTATAGCAGCAGCCACTCTCCATCTTCCTGGTACTGCTACCACCACCGGACCGTACCGGCTTACTTTCACCCCGTTTACTGTTCATTTGAAAAGTAGAAAAAATAGCGGTTCATGGTTCACACCGTCAATGTTTACTTCAAAGTTTTGTGTTTAGCAGGACCTTCTCTAACACAGTAGCTGCTGGTGGTTGACAGGGTTTATACTTCACATATGCAGGGGCGGGTCTAGAAAAGTTCTGATGGGGGCCAGGCAGGAACACTTATAAATGTTCATATTTTTTATGAAATATTGAACTGATCATTACAACTAAAGTGATCATCTAATGTAAACAAGTGGAGAAAAACTTGAATAAAAAGTATTTTCTTTGGGTGATGCTGCTGTAGGACTTTTATCACTGCTGCACAAACACACTTCAATGATAAAAGAAAAACATGTTTTTATTCAGATCATCAGTTTTATCAGAGTTTCTTCACCAATGTTGGCTGTTTAACTTCAGTCGTCACATCTGCTGGTTTTATGACAGATATTATCACCATGGAGACGGTTGGTGAGACGATGATACATGAATTCTAAATTATGATATAGATCATGGTAAAAATGATTAAGAACAACAGATAAAAGTACTTTACATGCTGCATTTACTGACCATTGTACATCTGACAGTTATCCAAGGGAAGGTCAGTCAACAGTAAATATCTGTAGCATTGGCTCTTTTTGTTGATGTAAAACAGTAAAAACAGGAAGATTTCAGGCATATAAAAACTCCTGAATGGTAATTAATCATGAGCAATTTGGAAGCTGTTATTAATCTGATTAAATATTTTAATCATTTGACAGCCCTAATTTTACTTTAATTTTATATTATATTATATTATATTATATTATATTATATTATATTATTATATATTATGTTTTATTATATTATATTATATTATATTATATTATATTATATTATATCATATTATATTATATTAGATTATATTATATTATATTTTATTTTATTTTATTTTATTTTATTTTATTTTATTATATTATATTATATTTTATTATATTATATTATATTATATTATATTATATTTTATTATATTATATTATATTATATTATATTATATTATATTATATTATATTATATTATATTATATTATCATGCAGATGTTTTTATGGCTGAATGGGAGCCTGCTGGCCTGGATAAATGTATTAAAACCACCTGATCAACTACAGATTTCTGGATGATATCTGGGGATCTGGACCCACTCTTTGGAGGACATTAACACATTCATCCACACACTCAACAGACATAACCCCTCCATCAAACTCAATTTCAGAAATGAACACAAGTACTAGGGGGCACTCTTGGACCTTCCTCAGGTCCTGTTTTAAAACATTTCTCCAGGTAAATCCCATCCAGGTCTCAGCTGCTCTCCCATTTATCACCACCTTCTCTCCACACAGTGAGGCTGGTGGGAAAAATCTAAAATACTTTTAATTCAGCAGAACTTCCAGAGGAGATTAAACACCCATCAACATCTGGTCCAGCACTTTGCGTTCCATGGCTGGGATGCAGTGCAGGCCTTAGTCCTGGACTGCAATCCACACTAGACTGATGCACAGAGGAGGGCTGAGAGGGACTGGGTTGGCAGGCTGGGAACCACCTTTCCTCATGGCCTGAACAAGAGGATGTTTCTCCGTCCTTGATCTGGTCCCCTCCCTGCAGTCCCTCCTCCCTCTACCTCACTCAATCACCTGACTTCCTGACATAACTCTAACTGATTATTAGCTTGTTTTGGTAAATACAGTCAGCTGTTTTCATTTTTATCTCGCCGTCTGACCTGAATTAGGCAGTGAAAATGCTCATATATCTATTTGTGGGGAAAATAATAGTGTAATGGTTGGATACTGGACTAAACTTCTTGTTTATTTTCTGGATGCAGATGATTTGCTGGAGTCACTGACTGCATTTAGCAGCTCTGTCCTGCTTGATTCAAACGCTGCACAAGCTCTTCTCTGTTCATACCACTACCATGTCAGGTGGTTTCATTAGGAGACACAAACACCTTCGGAAACCTGCCGGTTGGTGCTGAAGCTCAGTCTTTTTCCCAGTGAAATTAAAGCCTGTCAACATCAACTCATACATGACTGTAGAAGTCTCTCTGTAGCAGTGAGGACCCTGGTTATTGATAGAAATCTAATGGAGCGCATAAATAAGGCACTCTTCTTGAGCTTTGTGGAAGTGAAGAAAGGAACATGAGGGCAGCAATGGAAAAGTTACATTCTCTGACCAACCTTCAATTACTTGCTGCACTGACACAACACAATAACAACAGCCCGGCGGGTTTCCTGGCTTGTGATGTTTTTCAACTTGTAACTGCAATGGAAGAGAAACTAAAATGTCTTTGTTTCATCTCATAAACTTGGTCCAACTTTTTACATCACACGCTAGAAAGAAATGCATTTAGATTCATAAACTCACTGTTCATGCAGACGCCGGAGGTCGTTGGTGGCACTGTTAATCGGTCTTCCATTTCTCACCAGAAACAGTCGTTCATGTCCATCTGCGTCTTCGTCCACCACGTCTTTGATACAGTCTGGTCGTACTGACATGTAGTACTGGTCAATTATCTGTGGAGACAAGGAGTTGAAGAAATGAATGAAAGGGAGGAAATGCAGACGTGGATCTTGGTCCACATTTATGGACAGTGATGTTCAAATCAAATTTACAGCGTTTTCAGACCCTTCTAGCATCTCAAATTAGTGTCTAGTGACAAATCTAGTGGATTTTTCTGGTATTATTGGAGACTGACGTGAAAGCATGTTTACTTCTTCTCAATGAGTAGCGAGTGCTGCTGCAGGCCCCTCCCCCATCCAAAATAACACAGGAGGCTTGGAGCCAAAGCAGCACCCAGCTCCCAGCTGCAGTCAGAACAAATGTTCACCTTTGCTCCAGGACCAGAATCAAAGCTGCTGCTGGCTGATCCTGTCCTGGCTTACCGTCAGATATTATTGCCTATTAATGACGAGTGTGGAGGAAAAAATTAAAGAATTTAAAAGATCTGTAACATGTTCCAGGCTCTTAATCAGAGAACAGCTGGAGCTGCAAGTTAAAGTACTTAGAGTGACACTTTAACTTTAGGTCTGTTCATTTTGGGCCAGGAATATTTTTTCCTTTTCAACTGTTTTGAAATTAAATGCATTTTAATACATTTTTCCAGATATCACTAGAGCTTAAGGTTACAATATTAATGTCTGTGTCTATTATTTGACTCATTTGTCTACTAAAATAAATTTAAATAAAAAATTATAAATAAATTATAAATAACACTTTTTTAGGGGACAAAATGTGGCAATTAAAAGAACAGCATGTGTTATCATTGTGTGTATATAAAACATAAAAGTTTATTTCTTTAGCAGCATTGTGCTGTGAGCCATATAAACACTTCATTTGCTGCTTTTTGTGAACTTTCTATCTAAATTAGATGTTTCTGCTTATATCAGCCTCATACAGCTAGCAGATGGCTAAAAGCTAGCAGGTGGCTAACAGCTAACAGGTTCATGAACTGTGTAACAGTGTTTGTATGTGTGAATGTGTTTCAATGTTGACCAGTTGTATTATTCTCGCTTTGGGTGATTTATGAGCCCTCACAAAACTCAGAATCCTTGTAGGAAAGAAGTACCACTTCAGCGACCACCCATGTATTTTAAATTTAGAGCAACCATTTAACAAATCCCATATGCATTCAAACAGCACCGGTGGTTTCACAAAACCCCCATCCCAATTTCAGCCCTTCATACCTGTCTTATGTTTAAGTTTCTGTTGTATATACTTATTGCCAATCTTGTCAGCAGCACATTTCCAGGACCACCACACAGAAACCTTTCTTGTCACAAATCTATCTAATATCTTATCACCTAAAACATTTTTTTTACCATGGTGCATGCTTCATCCACACTGAAACTCTTAAGACAAACACTTGTTCCCTAATTCAGCTGCTAGCTCATACCAGATATGTTTTCAAGGACTTTGGGGATAAATAGAAGGTAATAATATCTCTGCAGTTGGCAAGAAGCTAAGAATATCAACATGGGGCTGTTAAAGCATTGGATCCATTACAATCACGTTAAAGGCCTGCATTACATAACCAGAAGACATGGTCAAGCACAGAAGTGACAATGAGGGTATCAACAAAACTGTACAAGGCTCCAATCTGCCATAAGAGTCTGACAATCCACATAATACTGACTGTGTCCTCCTTATACCCCTAAAGGAGCTTTGTCCAGTCAGCTTCATCTTGCAGGCAGACGGACTGGCTCGTTGGTCTAGGGGTATGATTCTCGCTTCGGGTGTGAGAGGTCCCGGGTTCAAATCCCGGACGAGCCCCTAAATTACAGATGTTTAACATAGAAAGTAGATGCTGATTATAAACAATTCAGGTGGTTTTAATACATTTATTCAGAGCACCATTCAGTCATCAGAACATCTGCAGTATAATATAATCATCTCACCAACCGTTTCCATGGTGATCATATCTGTCATAAAACCACCAGATGTGATGAGTGAAGAAAAAACAGCTAACATTGATGAAGGAATTGATAAAACTGATGATCTGGATAAAAACACATTTTTCCCTTTATCATTGAAGTGTGATTGCAGCAGTGATAAATATCCTACAGCAGCATCACCCAAAGTAAACACTTTTTTCAACTGATGTTCCAAGGTCCAGTAAATGACAAGAAGATCTGTGAGTGATGAATGAGACTTCTTTAGAAAGGTAATGGGCTGGGCATTTCGGGGACATATGAGTGACCAAATAACACTTTATATAAAGGAACAGCTTTTTAATGCGAGACTGGAGGCCAAGCAGACATCCAGCCTGCTTGTGCATGGCTACTGCAGGTCCATCCAACCACCAGCTTCTCTCTGTGTACTGGAGACCCAGCAGACCTCAAGTGGCTCTTCATGCTTGTGCATGGCTGCTGCAGTCCCACCTAATCTCCAGCTTGACCAGCAGCAGCTCTCCGTGTGTGCTGGAGACCCAACAGAGCTCTAGCAGCTGTACATGCTGCAGCCACACACAGGTCCAGTAGGGATCCAGCTGTTGCTGGAGATGAAACTGGGGATCAGATGGGCCTGCCGCAGCCATGCACAAGCAGGCTGGATGTCTGCTTGTCCTCCAGCCCCGCTTAAAAAAGCTGTATATAAAGTGTGATTTTGGTTACTGTCCCTGGAAAAACCAGCTCATAACCTTTCCAAAGAAGTCTCATTCATCACTGACAGATCTTCTTGTCATTTACTGAATCTTGGAACATCAGTAGAAAAATCCAGTCTGCAGGATGATTAAGACTCACATAAAAGAAATGTTGTAGCTTCTTAAATGGACAAAATGACACATTTTAAATACAAAACAGGGTTTCTGGACAAATTTTTACATCGCTGGCCTTGCAGATGGACAAAATGGTACTTTGCTGATGGGTAAGGGAATTTTTTGCAAAAATATGAAAGATTTTATATATTAGTGATGGTCAGACGTACGTGCATGCTTACCTTTCCTGTAGGCTAGAGGGGGGAGGGATGCTCACACAAATGCCCCCGGTGTATCTTTACACCCCCTTGGGGAGCCCATGCGAGGAAGGTGAAGTTTGTCCAAAAACCCTCCCAAGACCCATTTTCATGGATTGCCTTTATTTCCATTGCAGTCTCTTCTGGAGGGGTGGGTTCAAATCCCACTTCTGACAACTTCAGTATGTATTGGTGCACATTTAAAATAAAAAAGATCCTCTCTTTGCAGAGTTCCAAGTACACTGAGGCCCATTTCTGTAAGAAGCCATAGTCACGTCATGCGATCCATTACACATCTCCTAATCAGACTTTTTGTTTCATGGCTTTTTTCTGAACAGTTTACCTCAAATGTGGCCCAGCTCGCTCCGTCGGTAGAGCATGAGACTCTAAATCTCAGGGTTGTGGGTTTGAGCCCCACGTTGGGTGTTGAAATTTTGATCATAAAGTGATGCTTGGTCAGGAACCTTCAGCTGATCGCTTCCTTGGAGAACATCTACAGCTACGAATCTTTACAGCGTGTTTACAGGTGCAACAGATTATGATTTGACATGGACACAACTACACCAAATAACCAGAAAAAACTAGGTGAGCTGAAGTCATCCTTTCCTTGCTGCTCTCACACACTGACGACTATACACAAGTCTTACTAAACATTAAAAGTTTTGCAGCATTTTATTGCTCAGAGTTCATCATTAACAAATAACAACATCAACAACTCATAACTTCACATCAACAACTATAAACAGATTTCCAGGGGCAACAAAATCTCATGGAAAAAATGAAGTGACAAAAGCTTTTCTAATAGTCGTTTAAGTCATTCTTCTGTGACAACTGTATTTTTATTGCTGTCATGTTTAAGGTTTTACTCCTTGTCAGGTTTCAGAGGTTTTCAACATCAGGTATGTTGCATGTCAGATACGACTCAGGCTGAACGGCCTAAGACGCCAAACACAGCGGTTGTTTCCTTCTATAAAACAGGGAATTCTGGTCTCTAAAAGGAGCTGTGGGTTCAAATCCCACCCTGACAGACTCTCCTCCTACGAGGTTAATCATCTACTAGTTTTACATGTTTATCAGCAGAGTGGTCTCAAGCTAGGTACACAAAGATTATCGGGCTGTTGTGGACTGACTCTTAGATTACTTTAGGATTACTGATGATTCATTTATTAAGTTTACTGTGGCTTTTATAGGCCTATGATTAGAAGTGTGCTGATGCTTTCTAAACACCAGCTATTTATTAAGTAACTAATAAATATTGGGTCTGTTATTGATTATTTTTGACTATTGTAGCGGTGGATTATTGGTCTGAGTGGATTATTGATCAGGATGGATGAACTCAGGTGAGTTAGTTTCCGTCTCTTTTGCAGCATTTAATAGAAAATTAGTTGTAACAATAAAGTTTTCTAATTTGAGTATTATACTAGGTATAAAAACTAGATTTGTTGCTGTAATTTGTTGACTGTTTGAGCTGCATCAGTGTAATAAGTCATTTCCCTCCGTGCTCTATTGTTTCCTCTGTCTCTTCTACTTAATCTCTTTCCATCTGATGAGAGTTCCAGTAAAGTCAAACTGGTCTTGGGGAGGGTGAAGCTCTGAAATGAGCATCAGACTGGTGAGGTGTGTGTTACCCAGTCATAGTGATGGACAGCTGTGTGTAATAATGTGTAGTGAAGGTTTGCATCGGAGCCATAAATCTAAAAGCAGGGAGAGGACTTCCACTACAGATTCATCTCTCTCCTTCTCTCTAAGCTCTGAGCTTCCTCTGCTGTCGCAGCGTCGCTCCCGCTGGTAAACCAAACGTTGGCGATTTCCTGCCGTAAGACGATGCATTCATGGACAGCTGGTTTAAATGTAAATCTGGCCTCACATCGTCTGAAGAGAAAACAGAAGAAACGATCAGCGCTAGTAGCGGTGCTGGTGTCAGTGATGTGGTAGCGTTGGTGCCGGTAACGTTACCAAGCAGCCCAAATAAAAGTTTCAGGCTAACCGGCTCAGAATAAATCCGTGGCTTGAAAATAACGGTGGTGACATCAACCACACAATTTAATGTTCGGTGTTTTGCTGTTTCCATGGTGTTTCTAACACAGCAGCTGTAAAGAAAACAGAGGCGCTCTGTTTGAAGAGGAAATGAACAGGTTTCTTAAAACTTTATAACTTAATAGCACAAAACTACCGAGTCCGTCTGATGAGATCGATAGAAAAAAGTTATCATGTGATCAAGCATTATTAGCGTGTGGAAGAGATCATTAACTTGAGGAAACGTATTAGTTAAACCCACAATTATCATTTCATGTGGTTGTATTTTAACGTTGAGAGTAATTATAGAAAATTAACTGAGCTAACTGGGTTGTTGAGGTGTTGTTGGGTGCCCACAATTTAAGGATGCGTGGCCCTAGTTTTTTTCTTTTTTTTCTATCGATGTCACCAAACGTTTTCGGTACTAAATGAACTGGCTTGTGCAATTTTTACTCATCTGGTTAAATTAATGAAAAAGATGGAGCATCCTTCTGATAAAGCCAAAGTTAAATTAACAACATAGAGCCTTACTTTTCTTTCTTAAAAAAGGGACAACGTGTGGACATTAATTACAATGGCTCTGAATGTCCAAAGCCTTGGGGACCCTCTGTGCTCTTTGTGGGTCCTGGACCCCATGTTGGAAACCACTGAGATGGCAGTGCTGACCGGAGAACCAGTAATCTCCACCTTCCATGACTTGTTTCTGTAAAACAGAGTCTAAGTAACTTGTATTAACAACCCACTTTTAAACAGCTGATGTGTGATTGCAGTTTACCTGAGACACTTTCCTGGCCATGGCGACATTCGGCTCTGCAGCTGCAACATGTGAACCACCAAGTCTTGGTTTGGTAAACTGAAAGGTAAGAACTGTGTAACGAGAGGCCGTTTACTGAACTAAATATATTTATCTGTAGCCAAGAGAACTAATATTAAACATCTGTCATTGTGAAATAGAGCTTATAATGTTTTAAACTGTTTACCTGTTCACATTCGTTCTGCTTGTAAAGCTGGTATTGTGATAACTGTGTGGGGTATTTTAGTGACGCTGGCCCTTTAAGAGCAGCTCCAGACTAGAGCACGCAGGCTCGTAGGTTTCCGTCACACCGCGTGCTGCCAGCAGGAGTACTGGAGTAGTGATGTACGATGCCACTCGCTTTCTTTCTGATCCGATACCAAGTAAAATACAAGCCAGTATCAGCGATACCGATCTGATACCGGTCTGATACCGGTCTGATACCGATCCGATACCGGTCTGATACCGATCCGATACCGGTCTGATACCGGTCTGATACCGATCCGATACCGGTCTGATACCGATCCGATACTGGTCTGATACCGGTACTTTGTCCAGAAACTTCATGTGTTTGGAAAATTACTTTGAGAGCAGCTCCACTGAGGGGAAAGGAAGGGGTAGTAACTTTTTCATAGAATACTTTGTGAATCAAACTGAAATTACCAGTAAATTGGATAAATAAATACATAAATACCACATTAACTGCATGTTTGTCAACACCTACATATTAAAATATTTAGTTACATCAGTCTGAACAAATGAGAGGGATTGATGTTTTGTCTTTCTATCCTATTAAATATTTTTCATCCGTTTTTGTATTTTTAAAAACCCTACAATGGCTGCTTTACTGAGTATTTAATGACAGCAGCCTTACCGACTGAATCTAGGCCTGTTGAACTGATGTGAGCTGATCTCAGGACACATTTCACTCCAAGCTGAACTCATACAGATATTTATTGCAGCGTTTTCTTATTTCATAACCGTATTTAATGCTGTACATAACAGAACAGGATGCAGTCGTCTTTAGAACGAAGGGAACTCCTGTTGTTTGAACATCAACACAAAATCTGTCAGGTGGTTCGCCCAGGGCACAAAACTAGCCAGGACCACCTCTGTCTTAAACCCAGCAGACAGATGAAACCACTTTCCAACATGTAGCATCAGTGGTCCACAGCTCCACGTTTCCTCCCTCTGAATAGGGGTTAGTACTTGCTAACTTTGGCAACCCTGGTTTGCGGACGAGATCGACCACCTGAACTGAATGGGCCACTTTGAAAACCTTTTGCCATTCTATCTTGGAACCTCCATTTTCAGGTGGTTATCCACAATTTGTATTGTGAATGCTTGGCAACAAAATAGACCATACTTCATTTTTGGAGCAAGAATCCATACACGTCTTTCCATTCTGTTACAAGGCAGAAAGCACTGATGTCAATGGAAAGGAACGTGGTCTTAAAAGAAGATTGGCCACTCTTCTGTCAGAGGTTTTCCACCACAGTGGTGATAGCATTAGGATTGTTATTTCACAGAGACTCCTCACCTCCAGAGCTACTCACCACCAGTGATGATCATTTTGCAGTGTGGGAACAATATTCAAATGATGTCTTTGTTTTTTTTTTTGCATGAAGTCAAAAAGGTTGAACAGGACAAAGGCCTTGCTCGTTTCATGTATTCTGGTGATTTCGCAGTGACAGCAAATTGGAACAAACGGTCAGTAGAACACATCTCTTGGTGTCTTCCTCATTTTCTTGGGTCTAGCTCAACTTCAGTACCACCTTAATTAAAGCCCCATCACAACTTTTGCGACATTTTGCGGCTTTTCTGATAAACTGGATCTTTCGAACTTTAAGTGTCACTTTGTAAAAGATAAAGGACCCCTCTTCTCCAGCTCCTTGATCACAAAGACAAACACAAAGGTACAAAAAGTAAAGGTGAGTGGGAAATTTTACTCACCGAAATCATACCACATGGGCCTGGGTAGCTCAGATGGCAGAGCATCAAACTTTTAATCTGAGGGTCCAGGGTTCAAGTCCCTGTTCAGGTGTGTAGAAATGATCTTTCTCACTTCATTGCTCAGCCTCAGTGTTCCCTCTGTCCTTGGGCCCTTAAAGACTGAAGAGATGGAATTTCTCCTTAAAAGGGTCTATGACGTGACGTCTCCTTTTTCTGTCCAACTGAATTTTTCCAGCAAAAAAACCCTCAAAATACATAAAAAGATACTCTGTGTGTGTCCTACCTTCCCTATATATAGACCCACTTTAACTTCTCCAAACCTTTTAGTTATTGGTCATTTTTCTGCTTCTGAAGTGTCAAAACATCATGTGGGGCGACCGTCCAGCCTTCACTGCTATTTGGACATCTGGTTTAAAATCAATTTAAATCAATTTACATATATCCCTTGCCCTATTTGGCATAACTTCTAACATGTTTTGCTTTCATTGATAAAATTATAAAGTATTTGGATAAACATTTCCATCAAAATATATAAATGAATTTTGTCCGGATATGTTTATTTTCTGAAATATCATCCGGGGTGACCGTCAAGAAAAACACAATTTTGAACTTTTATTTTGAAAACACTTCAAGGACAGGATCTTGCATCAGCCAGACACATTTGAGGGACCCAGCAAAACATCTGGGAGGTTAGTAAGTTCTTCTCATACTGGCAAATATATCTTTGTTTTAACTACTGTAATGTACTAGCCACTTTTGGATATCATGTGGGGCGACCGTCCTTAAACTGTAAATAATAAATATTATCTACAAATTCATATTTTGATGATAAATTTGATAGTGACATGTCTTAAAATGTACCTAGCTTGGTTTCTGTAGCTAACTGTTAGCCTGTAATATTTGAATGAATTTGAAAACATCTTCTGGGGTGACCGAGTATCATGTGGGGCGACCACTGCTGAGCTGAGTGTACATGATAAATACTTTTCCTTTATTTTAGTTCCTGTAAATTTATATTTTATACATGATTAATTCATATAAAGTGCATTGTTTCAGCATAACTCTTTGTGTACTTTAATATATATTTTTCAGAATTTAGTCATTTTCCATTCCTATTTAGGAATAAACATTTATTTTTTATTATTGTACAATCTTATGAGAGAAAAGTAAAAACTGCATGGCATGACATTCCATTTAGGAATTAATTAATCACGTTTAACTAGTTTAACCTATTTTCTAGATGCACCATTAACATGTAAAGAAAAGACGGCTCGCTATAGGCAGCGGATCAACTCAGACCTGCAGCAAGAGCAGAATATCTTGCTAGGAAAAGAGAGGTTAAAAAAAACTCTTGGTAACACGCACTTATTTTAGTAGGATTAGGAATAATATTTTCTGCAATATTTTGAACTTAAAAGAGTAGTCCACCAGGGGAGATATTAGGGGAGAACAGCACAGGCGTACAATGTTTGTCTTGTCATGATGGACAGCTCTATGTTGTTCCAGTTACCAGAGAAGAAAGCAAGAGGGCAAGATTTTATATGTGAAGCCAGACGAGTTGTTAGAGAGGGAGAAAAAAACTGAGAAACAAGTGGAAGGCTGCATCCAGGGGATACAGGGAGAGGAAAAAGATGGAAAAGGTGATGCTGGACCTGACACCACCATCCATGGAGAACACTCTGCCACATCCAGCAGGTGTAGAAGTAGTGGAAGAGCAGCAGGAGAGGCCAGGGCAGGCTGTGGTGGATTGTCTACGTCTAAATGAGGATTTTAATCCACCAGTATCCCCCACCACACCACAGAGAGAAAAGAGAGAATACAGCAGAGAAACGTTGTAAAAGACTGCAAGCTGAGAAGCGTAAATTGAGAAAGCAGAACATACATCTGAAGAAACAACTAGCAGAGATAAGAAAAGAAAAGGAAAGGGCCAGAAAAAGTGAGATGAGAGCAAAAGGAAGGTTAGGTCTGAGTGAAAGGCTCAAGCCAAAAGAGGGGAAGAAACTGGCAATCGAGAGAAAGGTAGCTGTTGTTGGTTTCCTGACTAGAGATGAAAACAGTCGACTTTTACCAGGAAAGAAGGACACCATCACAAAAAACAAAATGAAAGAACAACGAAGAATTCTCACAAAACCACTCACAGAGCTTCATGTGCTTTACAACGGTGAGATGGAAAAGAGTCTCCGCCTATCTTACAGGCAGTTTGCCAGAAGACGCCCCTTCTATGTTACCGAGCCAAAGACCAAAGATCGGGACACATGTGCATGCATGGAACACGAAAATGTGCACCTGCTGGTCAACAAGCTCTGCAGCAGATTGGTGGGGCAATAAAGAGAGAAGCGGATCTCTACGTTCAAAGAGGAGGTGAGCTTCAGACGCCACAGGATCTGTATGAGATGCTGAACAATAGATTAGGCTCAAGCATCACTCACTATTGGGTCAGCAGAGAGAGCATGGAAAAGTGTGACGAGCTTGTTCCTGACAGCTTGGAGGCTGTGAAGGGGACATTTAAAATACACCAGGTTTTGTCTTCACAGCCTGCACAAATCACTCACAGGGAGGTGTCATGCTTCTGCAGGCGCTTAGAGAGGAGTCCATGTCCTTGTTACAAGCCAGTAACAGTAGAGCTGAGGAACACCATGCACCACACTGAGGATCCCCCAAGCTCTCCTCCTGAGCCACCTAGGGAACAAGAAAGTGTTGTAGATCTGTGTGGCAAGTTTGTTATTGTCACCTACGATGAACCTCCTTTTGTAGGCCAGGTGCTCAAGGTTGTGGGAGAGGAAGTGCAGGTCAGCTGCATGAGGCAGTCTGGTGACAAGAACCTGTTCATGTGGCCTCAAACTGTAGATGTCATTTTCTACTACAGGAAAGATGTGCATGCTGTAATCTCAGAGCCTGAGCCAGCAACCTCACGCTTCTCGAAGCTCACTTGCCAAGATTGGGTAAAGTTTAGAAATACCTGGGTTAAAGAAATGTAGGTGATATACAGTAAACTAATATAACTGTAGGAGAGGAGAGGAAGGAGGGCACAGGGCCAGATGTTTGTACTCTGTTACTCTTTAGGAAAAAGTAAAAGAAAAATCTACCTTTTAGCATTGATTTAATCCATGCAGCTATGTTGATGGTGTTTGTTTACTTTGAAAATTGTTCTGATTTTATTCCATCTATACAACTGTTTATTTTTTTTTACTAAAATTGTTCATCCCTGTCCAATGTGAGCTCCTGAAGAATGTAATGTGTTGCACTTTAAATTATTTTTAATGTTTTTTTTTATCGTTTGTGATATTCGGATGTTAAATAGTTTAAATGTTGTTTAAATAAAATGTTTGTTCAGTTTTCTTCTGTCTAAACTGTATTGTGTACATTTTAAATAGACCTAACTACCTGCGGTTTTCTCATCATTTGGGGCGACCATCTGTCATTTGGAGTAACCAACAAATGAAAATAACTGTACTACATTCAAAACACAATATCCATCCATTTTGGCTCAAATATTAATCAATGGTATACTATAGTTAAGTGGATACTATCTGTACACATTTAAAAACAGTATTAAGGGTTTTAGATAAAAAATTGGGCATTGTAACTGCATTACGAGGGAGATAGTGCCAATATAGACAAAATTTATAGAATCATAGTTTTCCAAAAGTTTAAAGGCACACATGCCTGTCCTTCTCAAACTGTCAATTTAATTAGCAATACTTGTTAAACTATTAGCAACGTTAAAGAAATATATTGATGTTCAGATAAATCATGGTCACACCAAATTTACTTTTTATAAGGCTGTGTCCTAATAATTCAAGTATAAAAACACAAAAATCTCTTTATTTGGGTTTTTTGTAATAATGAATACGTACGCTATATTACTAATGTTTTAACAATGGCCAAATATATCTTTATTTTTAGTATTTTAAAATTGGCCTATTCAAAAGTCTTATCCGTAAATGACCCAAAAATAATTTAAAATGTTCTCATTTGCTGCGAGGGATAAAAGGAAGCTTCCCTATAAACAATCTGTCTCCTACATCAACACTGTCTTTGTCAAGTTTGTCTCCTTCAAAATAAGAGTTCCGTGCTGGAGTAACTTGGGTGCACCGTGTTGCTCTTTCTAACTTCCTGATGCCTTAACCAATCATATGCGACTCCCCACGGTTGCCTAACAACAACAAGGCAGCGTTTGGTATTTTATGTCGGCAAAAAAGCAGCAGCGTGCAGGTATGAAAGCTAGTAAAAGAAGCAGACCAGAAATAGTTTCAGAAAAACCTAAAAAGCCTCAGCATCCTGCTAAATAAGCAAACGACCAAAACTGGAATAAAACGAGGATCAATATTGGAGAATCTTTTGAAAGGTGGAGAAGTCTGAGCTGGCAAAGTTTCTTATGTATTAGTGGAGTAAATTGGTGGCCTATTAGTTTACAACAACAAATGTAATGATGTTTGGACCAAGTGAATACTGTGTTTGTCCTTATAAACTTATGAAATTAGTAGCAAATTAATTCATTAAGTGAGACTAAGGGAAAACTGCCGCTGTGTGGCATTTGTTGATTAATGTGGGCTTTGTTTACACTATTTCATGCTAACATAAATTAGCGCTTGAAGTTAGCTCTAGCATTGCAAGGCATAGCAACTTACTGTGTGTGTGAATCATCTTTGTTCCACATCATGATGTTTGCTGGCGCTATGTTCTCCCTCCTTCATAGACTGTATATAAAAGAACCATCCACGCACAAACCGGCAACCTACGTGAAACTCTCCGAGGGGGAGGAGGAGAAGAAAGCTCTCCGTGTTTTTCTCTTTCGACTGCAGTTCTGATTTGAAACAGTAGGTGTCAGTGCTCCTTATTTCGCCTTTAAAGCATATGCTGTGCACATTCCAAACACTTCTAAGTGATCAAAGTCTCGTCCATTTGTAAGTAGCCTTTTTTTTTTACAAGGTGTGAAAAGTTTTTCCTACCATCATACAACAGACATATGACACAAGACCATTGTCCCTGACCTGTTGTGGATTGTTGGTCCTAAGCCCCGCCCACTTAAAACAGGAAGTGCCTTTTTCAGACACCGGGGTGCCTCTCCTCAGAAATGAACCTCACATACTCAAAAGTGCTTCAGATCATCCCAAACCCTTTTATGATACTACAGAAAAAAAACTCAATTTCCTTCGTCAAGAAGAACCATGGCAAATGGCGTCCACCGCCATGAAACAGGAAGTACTTGTAACTGACCCAATGTACTACTGATCTCCACCAAACCTGGCAGGGAGGACAGTGGTCAGGCTTGGAATTCATTCAAATTGACATATGCTGGTTATATGGCTCTATAGAGCCCCCTATGATTATTTAATTTATCCTCTCCAACCACTGCATTGACTGACATTGATGAAATTCAGCATATTAATATAACATGCCAGGACAAAAAAAGGCCTCTTCTTGTCCAGATGTTGTCAACGCCATAGCCCCACCCCCTGGAAACAGGAAGTCCCACCATTTTAACCCTTTAATACCTGTAAAACTAATTCAAACTCATTAATATCATCCTTCGTGAACTCATGGTTGAAAATATGATTAACTTCTTGCAGTATCATCATCAAAATGGCTTCCTGTGATGGTTATATCATTTGCCATGAAGCAGGAAGTTACTCTAACCCTGCCGTCAGTTGACCAATGGAGGTGATATTTTCCTGTTCTTTTAGTGGCGGAGCGGCGCCATAGGTGCGAGGGCCTTCATTGCTGCTTGCAGCTTTAATTAATAATACTCCTGGATCAATGGCTGGGGATGCAGGTGGAAACTGTAGTTTCATTCATGGTTTATCTATCAGCCTGTCCTCAATTCAGACCATCATTTAAGTCTAACAATGACCCCGTTTTCAGCACATTTTCGGATGAACACAAAAGTTTCAGTAGCCTAAAGTTAATGTTATTTGGCTCATGAGTTTGCATCTTTATTTTATAATTATTACTAAGATTATAGTTAATGATCTCATCGGTCGTATTTTACATCATTCTTAAATTTGAACTCTGTAAAGCACTTGGTGTTACATTTAGTTCTGTGTTAATTTAAATAGCATTTTTTTAAATATCAAAGGAATAATCTAATTTGCATGTTTAAATGACATCATAATTCTCTATGGCAACGGAACATTCTAAGAGCATGTGACCGTGTGTTCTATAGTACAGAGTTCCATTTCAGTCACACACCAGACCAAGAGAAAGCACTTGCTTTGTTTCAGAGCTTTTTCACCAACGATTTTGGAAAACAGCGACACTCATGGATTTTCTAGGAAGGAAAAACATTTTCCTGCATCAGCAGAAAGTTGAGAATCAGCCTGTTTTTAACTACAATGTAAGTAACCAACTTCATCATCCTCCCTACTGTAGAGAAAAATCATCTTTTTTTAGGGATAAATATAATCCAACTTCCATAAGGGTTGGTTTACTTTCAGGTAGTTCATTTATTTCCTTTGAAACATAAAATTAAAACACACAAAATAAAACGCTTGTTTTCCTCCTTCTACTAAACCTAACCAAAAGACGGTTATCTGTTTTCCAATGTCCTCAGAACGAAAATCTAAAAAAAAGGATCACAAGTTGCTCGACTTGATTTAGTTTTAAAATATGAGACAAGTTTAAACATGCTATATGCATGTATGACAAATGAGGTCAACACAGGTTTGGACGAGTGGTGAAGAACGCATTTACAGACCAGAAATCATTTCTGGGTCACGTAACTTGTCTCAGATGGAGAAACATGTAAAAATTGTGATGCTTGTCAGTTTTTTCTATTATCGTTCTAAGCACAATACAGACATTAGATAATGAACTGTTATCTTATTTCTTGTTTTGTTTAGGAAAGGAAACATAGGAAAAACAAGCAGTGTTTCTGTTCTTTTATTTTTACTTGGAAGGAAAGAATGAACTGCCTGGAAGTACACCGATCAGATCGTAAGCTCACAAATCCATCCATCCATCCATCCATTCATCCATCCATCCATCCATCCATCCATCCATCCATAAGATTTACAGTTTCTGAAACCCACTAACAACTTGTGATTTTAGCCCATATATGGATTAATTTGACAGATTGATCAGCCTACCTGTGGAAAAAAACCTCAGTGTGATGCATGCTGTCTGCAGGGCAGTAAGCACCCGACTACGATGGGTCACGTTTGCTACCATCGGCTCCAACAGCTGACATGTATCTCAGCCCATTAGTTGAAAATCTGTACCTTTGGTACAGTTTGTCATCAGGAAAGTCCAACGGGTTGGATCTGTCTCTAAAGACTCCTTCTCTCCTAAGCTCTCCCCTCACTATCCGTGCACCAACGTCAACGGGATCTTCTAAAAATGGGCAGGCCATTTTTCATGAGATCTGATTGGTCAGGAGGAGGAGCTTTTATACTCGCTGATCTCTTATCCAGAACATAACCTGCTCTGGAGCAGGTTAGCCGTTCAGCATCTGTGTCACTTGTGAGCAGAGGAGGTGAGGACCCAAGATGCAGGCAGATCAGGCAGGAGGCATAATTGGTGCGGGCAAAAGGGATTATTCTCCCAAAACTCAGGAACAGGAAAACACACGTTAAAGGGGATGAACCACATAATGATCTGACAAAGACAACTAAAAACCAAGGGGCATATATACATAATGAGTAATGAGGAACAGGTGAAGAGAATGAGAATCAGACCAGGTGATCTAACGAACCAGGAAAAGAAAACAGAGCACATGAGGGGAAACTACAAACTGAACTAAACATGACAAAACCAGAAACCCAAACCATGATAAAAACCTAACACAAACCAAAGAACATAAACCCAGGAACCATGACAGTTTGTTGCTGCAGTGATACAGCTTGGTAAGAAGTGAACCAGCGTCGTAGTACAGAAAACCCTGAGTTAACCCTGAAGTTACCACCATAAGAGAAAATCCAGCTTTGTAGTACAGACCTCCGGTCTGTTTAGCAGAATTTGTTTCAACACATTTGATGTTAGTTGGCTGGACTTTTTAATGCAACTGGTATTTAATGTGTAGTCAGACTATTTTTGTGCATCATATTAACAAGCAGTAAGTTGAGAAATTTGTAAAATACATGTTTTTGAACATTTAAGTAGTAATTCCTTGTAATCTTTTGGAAAATTGGTCTACTTGCAATAATTATTGGAGATAAGGGGGATAATTTGAACATATTAGTCTAATTAACTTGCTATTTTAAGTTCAGTTGCTGTCAGAAAAACATGACTTTATTTATCTTGTAAAGTTAACTTGTATGAATTTAGATATTTACTACTACTTCAAAATATAAGTTGCAAGGATATGTAATTGTATGTTTTTGACAAGAGGGAGTATGTTTTCTTAAATTGATAATGTAGTGTTGGACGGGGGATCCTGTAAGAAACAGGAAGTCCTCTTACAGCATGCTGTAACGCGAGACCTGACCAACTCAGCCTTACCAAACCAGCTACTGGTGCCTCACTCTGTTCTTTCCGCTGTCTAAATGAGGACGAAGTCTCTAAACTTCTAGTCAGCTCAAAACCCACAACCTTTCCTCTTGATCCTGTTCCCTCTGACATCCTGCAGAGCATTTTACCTACAGTCAAAACTGCAATAACCCATATTATCACCTCCTCTCTTAAATCCGGGGGTGCCTCAGGGCTCGGTGCTTGTCCCTCTTCTCTTTTCATTATACACCTCCTCACTCAGTGCATCATTAGCTCTCATGGTTTCTCCTACCACTGCTATGCAGATGACACTCAGCTCTTCCTTTCTTTCACACCTGACGACACAACCGTCTCAATGCGAATATCAGCATGTTGCTGGTATCTCCGCATGGATGATGGATCGCCACCTTCAGCTAAATCTGTCCAAGACTGAGCTTATTGTCTTTCCAGCCAATCCTTCCTTACCGCCACAGATAAGCATGCAGCTTGACTCAATCACACTTGTGCCTACGTCTTCTACCAGGAATCTTGGTGTCATGATAGACAACCAGCTGACCTTTAAGGACCATGTTGCCTCGGTTTCCCGGTCTTGCCGATTTGCTCTCTACAACATCAGGAGGATCAGACCCTACCTGACTGAACACACTGCACAGCTCCTGGTCCAGGCTCTGGCCATTTCACAAATTGACTACTGCAACTCCTTACTGGCTGGCCTGCCTGCATGCTCAGTTAAACCTCTGTAGATGATCCAGAACGCAGCAGCACGTCTGGTCTTCAACCAGCCCAAAAGAGCTCATGTCACTCCGCTGCTAATCGCTCTTCACTGGCTTCCAGTTGCAGCACATCAGATTCAAAGCTCTGCCTCTGGCTTACAAAACAATAACCCAAATGGCTCCGGTCTACCTCCACTCCTTAATCCAGAGCTACACTCCCTCTCCACAGTTACGCTCTGCCAGTGAAAGACGCCTAGTGCTCCCACCACAAGGTGGCACAAAATCAGTAGCTAGACTCTTCTCCTCTGTTGTCCCCCGATGGTGGAACCATCTACCAAACTCCGTCCGATCTGCAGAGTCCTTATCCTTTTATCCTTTTGAGAGCAAGCTAAAGACTCAGTTGTTTAAGGAGCATTTCCACACTTAGCTTAACTATTTTACGCAACAGAATGAGTTAGAAAAATTTGTCCAGCTCTTTGGCTCAACCAAGTACTGAAGAAACTGTGTGGACTTATGCCCAAGTTGATATTGTGTGATGAAATCGTGATCTTGTATTTAAACAAAATTACTTTTTAAAAATTTTTTTAAATTATTTTATGCACTGCCTCTAGCACTACATGATAGCACCTGGCTCCAACTGGACTCAAAGCAGTCTGACTATCACTTAATTATGATGTCCCATCTTGTTTTAATTCATGCTTGTGTTGTTCTTACTCTCAAATGTAAGTCGCTTTGGATAAAAGCGTTTGCTAAATGACTGTAGAATAGAATTATAGAAGAGAAAAGACAAGCTAAAAAATTTTTAAAAGGCAAAACTAATAAAAATAAAACAAATTCTTTGGTTAATATTTTGTTTTATTCTAGTTTAATTTTAATAAGTGTGGGTTATTTTCTAATTAGGAGGCTGCAACATTTCATAACACTTGTTTTCCTCCACACGCTTCATTAATAGACATTAATATATGACTGTAAGCCAGCGCAAGATCATCCTGCACCAGCTTTGAACGTTTAATTTTTATCATGAAACAGGTGATCATCTCCTGCTCTGAATGCAGCTTTGCTGCTGCCAGAAGCCTCTTCTGATTGCTTTTGGACAGGGGAGGGGCCTGCGCAGCAGCACCCACTCCTCATTGAGAAGAATAAACTACTTTCACATACGTCAGTCTACAAAAGTCTCCAATACTGAAAAAGTCGCTAGATTTGTCGCTAGTCGCTTTAAAAAAAAACAAACAAAAAAAAGATCGCTAAGTTGGCAGTGCACCCCTCGAGGTAAGGCAGAGTACTGTTTGCCTCACCTACTGACTTTTCTCTGCACTTTATTGTATGATAAACGGGAATATTTTTCTCACAAATACATTAAATACATTACACAGACTGTTGAGAGTCATGGTGTATAACAAATATTTCTGTAAAGTTCATATTGGCGATATGCTGAGGAACAGAAAACGGCATGTGTCACACAACCTAGTTCGTATTGGATGGCACAGTCAAAGCTGAGGCACAGCTCGCTCGTGTCCCCACTGGGGTTTCTGCACTGGATTTGATCGGGAAATACTCAAATTTGGCAAGTTTTACTTAATAAACTGTCAGAAACGTGTTAGAGTCAGGGGCGTCTCCAGCTTTTGAGGACACCCTGTGCTTAGCCCGGGGAGCTTGATATATATATATATATATATATATATATATATATATATATATATATATATATATGTGTGTGTATATTCAGGAGTATTATATTTTAATATAAAATTGTTGATCACACGCAAGAGTTTTAATAATTTTTGACAAAATGCACAACTTAGATATTGACCTGTAGTTGGTTAAAACTGGCCTCCTTTTAAAAGAGGAACAACAAAAGCTGACTTCCATTCCAATGGAATTTCTTTACTTTCAATCGAAATATTAAAAAGTATTGTAAGAGGCTGTGCAACAAAATTAGCAGCCTTTTTCAAATAATAAGGCTCTATCAAATCTGGTCCAGGAGGTTTTCTGTGAGTTAAACATTTGAGGCCTTATGCACTTGCTGCACAGTAAAAGGTACAAAATGAAAACATTTGAGGGTTTTTACAGGGAGTCGTTGAGGCAGCTCCTATAAATTCAAACAAAGAACCAGATGCCACAAAATGCTTATAAAGTTATCTTTCTTTAGCTGAGCTAAATAACTATTACCAATGTCCATGTCTGATTCGGATGTCTGCTACTGGCTCCTCCTTTGTCTGTAACTAATCTTTACTACCGTCTACAATATAATGAAATCAAAAATCAGAAAACAAGCTGATAATAATACAATGTTGTAATATAATACAATTTTTTTAAATCAACATATTCCAGCACAATGAAAGCATGAACCTTTCCTGGCTATCTAGAGCCATCATTCAGAAATGGGAAGAGTACTATGGAGTACACAGGAGGTACATGAGATAAATACAACACCAGGTAATGAAAACTTTGAGTAATTAATAATTAAAAAAAATGACATGAAAGAACAAAATAATATTTCCTAGAAAACATTACTATTGAAGTATTTCCCATGTCATTTTTTTCTTGACAAGGGGTTTGCCCTGATCCGGTCCAGGGTACAAGACTGGAAAAAAAATATTCCAAAAGGGGTAAAGTATTGAAAAAGAACCCCTGCTAGAGCATAAGCAATCATGACTCAAGATATGATAACTTAACATGTTTTTATTAAAATTTGGACTTAAATGTGCAGCTTTCATTTGTGTTGAGATATTGCAGTTCAGTTGCATTAATTAATAACTAAGGATAACTAATGATAACTAATTCTAACTAATGATAACTAATGCTAACTAAGGATAACTAATGCTAACTCAGGATAACTAATGCTAACTCAGGATAACTAATGCTAACTAAGGATAACTAATGCTAACTAAGTATAACTAATGCTAACTAATGCTAACTAAGGATAACTAATGATAACTAATGCTAACTAAGGATAACTAATGCTAACTAAGTATAACTAATGCTAACTAATGCTAACTAAGGATAACTAATGATAACTAATGCTAACTAAGGATAACTTTTTTTTTTTTTTTTTTTTTTTTTTTTTTTAAACCTGTCTTGTCCAGCATCGTTGCAAACAGAATGATTGTCTGGCTGCTGTCTGGTGCTGGGCAATTTTACTCTATCCAGCAGGGATTTATACTACATGTATAAAGTCCCTCTTGATGACATGAAAAACTTTATTAAATCAGACTCTTAATGCTGGACTCGACCGGAGGGGACAGAGAGAGAGAGAGATAGAAAAGAAAGTAGAGAGAAGAGGGAGGGGAGAGAGAGGGACAGAAAGGGTGTGGGGAGTGCGGGTGGGGACTTGAAACATCATACAGAAGACCATGTAATCCATACTACTTGCAACATATATAGCTAAGATCATCCTGGCCAGTAGGTCATTACACAACTAGTTGATAATAGTAACAATAATAATAATCACAATAATAGTAATAATAATAATAGTAGTAGTAATAATAATAAGAGTAAGAGTAATAATAATAATAAGAAGAAACGAAATAATAAAAAAAAAGAAAAAAAAAATGATAATAGATATAAGTGAAACTGCTGTATTTAAGAACACGCGCAGAGAAACCTGTGTGGATATGCTGGAGAACTCGGCCACATGGCGACGCAAAGACTGTGTGGAGACGTTCAGGAAGGAGTGACCATGCAGAGTGATCATGCAGATGCCACCTCACTTGAACAGAGGCCAGAGTCAGGCCAGCGGTCCCGAGACCCAGGCCACCAGCCCCCCCGTAGGCTACAGATCCCGACCGGTCCACAGAGACGACCACTCGCCCGCCCAGGAAGGCAGCAGCAGGAGACCCCAGCAGGAGCCGCCCCGCGGACACAGGGCACCGGCCCCGGCAGGCCGAGGCCAGCAGTCCCCGACCCCCCCGGGCACCGGCCGCCCGGGACAGACGGGGCAGAGGGCCCGGGCCCAGGAGCGCAGGGACACCCCCCACCCCCACAGGCCAAGGGCCAGCACGCCACCCGGGGGGACCCGGCCCGCCCAGACGGCCACCGCCAGAGGCCAGCCCCACACCCCAGCGCCCAGCCTCACACCCCGAGAACCAGTCCTGCCCCCCCCCCCCCAGACCAACACACACAAACACACACACTCTCCTTCCACTCCTCCATTCATCCTCCCACACATACACCATCCAACCCTTACATACTCTGTCCTCCCACACACACACACCATCCTTCCACCATCCATCCTTCCACACCTACCCCATCCTCCCACACACACATCATCCCTCCACCACTCATCCTCCCACACATACACCATCCTCCACCTTCACACCTCCCACACACACACACACACACCATCCTTCCACTACCCATCCTCCCACACATACACACACCACCCCTCCATCACCCACTCTCCCAAACATACACCACTCCCCCACACACACACCATCCTCCCTCCCATACACCATCCATCCTCCTGCACACACACCATTCTTCCACCATTCATCCTCCCACACACTCCCCATCCCTGCACCATACATTCTCCCACACATACCCCATCCTCCCCCACATACATCATCCCTCCACCATTCATCCTCCCACACCCACACCACCCCCCCTCCCACACACCACACATCCACCTCCACACACCCCACCCTCCCACACACACACACCATCCCTCCACCACCCATCCCCCCACACACACACCACTCTCCCACACCCCCCCCCCCACATACACACACACACACACACAAACACCATCCCCCCACCACCATCCTCCCGCCACCCCACGCCGCGGGGGGACAGCCCCAGCCAGGAGGCGAGGAGACACGAGCCAGGCCCCCACCCCCCCCACCCCGCCCCAGTCCCCCACTCCCCACCCCCAAAACAGCACCTTCCCCCCAGGGCCAGCAGCCAAACCCCCCGGGACAGCCCGCCCACGCCCCGGGCCAACGCGACAGGCCACCCGGCCCGCCCCGCCCCCGGGCCATCCATGGAGACTAACTAAGGATAACTAATGATAACTAATTCTAACTAATGATAACTAAGGATAAGTAATGCTAACTCAGGATAACTAATGCTAACTAAGGATAACTAATGATAACTAATGCTAACTAAGTATAACTAATGATAACTAATGCTAACTAAGGATAACTAATGATAACTAATTGTAACTAAGGATAACTAATGCTAACTCAGGATAACTAATGCTAACTAAGTATAACTAATGATAACTAATTCTAACTAAGGATAACTAAGGATAGCAGCTTAGGTAGCACTAGCATACCTAAACTAAAATGCTATATAAGTCAGAATGATTGTTGGCTATTGTAAACGCTTACATTTCCAAACCCTGATTATAAGACAACCCCCAAGTTTCCATAACTAATCTTCAGAAAAAGACTATCAGTATTTCCCCTAACATTATACCCCTACCAGATCAAACTGAACTATTCTGATTTCTATGTAATAGGAAGTCACAGCAGACGTCCTTTAAGTCTCATTTGCTTACGGTAATAATAAACGGTTTATACTGAGTTATTTTTATTAAAAACTAAACAGTGTGGTGTTATTTAGCTGATATGCACCTAGACTGTATAGGATATACATGACATGTCAGAGGATCTCTCTGTCGCGCTCTCGGAGTTTCCCCCAAGATGCGCGCACACACTGACACCTGCGCGCGTGTAACATAATGTAATGTCTTGTGTAGCGACCCCCGACGGTGATCTGCTTGTGTCAAACAAAAGATACACATATCTGGGACAATACTGTATATCTTACCCTTTACTTTTCTTCTAAAAAAGCTAAGGAGTTGTAGCTGCTTTATTTTGTCCATTTTATTAGCTCTGGTTTGCCGCGCTCTGACTGCTGCTCTCTTCTCTGCACATGCGCACACAGAGCCCCCTGGTTATCGGCTGTGAGTTTGTAGCGCTATGGAAGCAACGTACTGTCATCTGACACCCAGTAACGTAATTTTACGTTAGTGACAGGGCTAATCAGACCCTCCAAACCACAGTCCAGCCCTGCTCAGCCCAGCGTTGCTCTGGATGTGAGCATAAGTGTGTGTGTGTGTGTGTGTGTAACCTGCGGCTGTTGAGAAATAACGGAGCTGAGCGGCTGGAGGAGCGGGCGGCAGTTAAGTTTAACAGCATCGGTCTTTGCTGCCGGGGCTAGACTCAAAAGACCCGGGGCTAAAGCCCCGGAAAAATCGGCTGACGACGCCACTGGTTAGAGTCATACTGAAAATGCATTTTTAACACAGATCAGTGGAAAATATTTATTGTATATTTTTCTTTATCATGTCTGCATCAAACTGCACATGTTTCACTTCAGTTCCAACATCTATATCTAGATGTTGTTATCTGGAGATTGCTCAATGCTGCATGGCAAGACCGTGCTGCCATGCCACCATGTTTGACACCCTCTGGCCAATTACAATTTTTCTTTTTGGAATGCTGGAAAAGCTGCTGCAAGCCGAAGTATCTCAGCTGGGAGAGCGTCAGACTGAAGATCTGAAAGTCCCTGGTTTGATCCTGGGGTTCAGCAAATGTACAAGGCCACCTGCCATGGTCACAGTGACTCTGAATCTGTGGTGTCACTGTTGTATACCTTATCATCCATTTACAGTGTTCAATCTCTGTCTGTGAGCACAGAGGTGCCTTAAGTTCTCTAGCAGGAATCTACACATCAATTTCCATTCTGTTCCAAAGGACTACGCGCAGATTTCATGGGAAAAGAAAGTTGGCCGCTCTGTGGGAAGCTTTCCATCATAGCAGTGATAGCATTAAGGTTTGTCGTCTCACCTTATAGGTGGGAGAAGTGTTTTAATGATGTCTTTAGAGTTTTTCTCAAAGTCAAAAAGATTGAACAGGGCAAAGGCCTTGCTAGCTTCATGTATTCTGCTGATTTTACGGTGGCTGCAAATTCGAGGCAATGGTCGATAGAACGCATTTTCTGATCACTTCCTAGTTTTCTTGGGTCTGTTGCTGGAAGCTCAACTTCAGTACCACCTTAGTTTAACCCCCATCATAACTTTGGCAACCTTGGTTTGCGGACGAGATCGACCACCTGAACTGAATGGGCCGCTTTGAAAACCTTTTGCCAATCTATCTTGGATACCTCCATTTTCAGGTGGGTATCCACAATTTGTCATGTGAAATCTTGGCAACAAAATAGACCATACTTCATTTTTGGAGCAAGAATCCATACATGTCTTTCCATTCTGTTCCAAGGGAGAAAGCACTGATGTCAATGGAAAGGAACGTGGTCTTAAAAGAAGATTGGCCACTCTTCTATCAGAGGCTTTCCACCGCAGTGGTGATAGCATTAGGATTGTTATTTCACAGAAACTCCTCCCCTCCAGAGCTACTCACCATCAGTGATGATCATTTTGCAGTGTGGGAACAATATTTAAATGATGTCTTTGTATTTTTGCATGAAGTCAAAAAGATTGAACAGGGCAAAGCTAACTCAATGGCTGTCTCCACTCCTAACCAGGAGATGTGGAATTCGGTCGCTAAGGGGAAACACAGCAGCAAAATCAGGCGATGCCCGGCATCTCCGTCGGCCATTCAAGCTTCAAATAAGTTTTCCATCCTGAGCGAGTAAGACTTCCCTCCTCTCCCTGATCGCAGCTTGTCTGGCTCCTCTTAAAAGCGTGATGGCTACCTGGCTTCCCCTCCGTCTTCCACAAAGGCAGTGATGAGACCCGCTTCTCCTATGGAACGTAAAAGCCAACGTCGGTCCGTGGTTGTTCGGCCTGGCTCGATTCACTTTACGCCCAGACTGGGGATGGACGTCCCTATCTCTGTCTTTAAGCAGGAGGGACATCTAGAGTCGTGCAACATGGCCGCTCGGTCCCGCAGCAAACTTTTGCCAGCTGACTCAGATGGCACTCCCGGGGCCGGCACTGGCCCTCTGCCCACCACTGATCACCTCTCTCCTGCGAACCCAGCCAGCTCTGGCTGTGCGCTCTGCTTGGGTGAAACGAGGAAGGCCATATCTGTACAAAAACATACACCTGGTTGTCCGGAGAGCATCGTCTCAATATCTCCTCCTCCCTTGTTTGCGCCAACAACAATAATTCTGGGAGATTCCATCACCAGAAACATCAAACTTTTTAACGCCACCACACACTGTTTTCCTGGAGCCACGGTCCTGGACATCCTCGACAAGCTCCCTGGGCTGCTGAACTCTATGCCATCTTCTATTGAACGCGTCATAGTTTATGTGGGAACAAATGATACAGCCTGTCAGCAGTCTGAGCTGACAAAAAAGGATTTTAGGGACCTTTTTAACCTTCTCAGCAGCTGCGGAAAATCTGTTTTTATTTCAGGTCCGATCCCAACACTAGCCTGTGGAATGGGGCGCTTCAGCAGAATCCTTCGCCTCCACACCTGGCTTCTGTCTTCCTGCAGTGCATACAAGGTTGGTTTTATTGACAATTTTAACCTCTTCTGGAACCGGGCCTCTTTCTTCAGAGGCGATGGAATTCACCCAAGCCCGCTGGGAAGCAGGGTGCTAGCTGCAAACATGCAGCATGCTGTACATGCTCTACACATGACTGACTAATTACCAACCACAACACCCTACCTGCACCATTGAGCACTGTATCCCCTGCCAGTGCCCTATCAGTACCACCTGGCATCACCACCTACACCTGTGTCTCTCCCCATACAGTCCATAATTACGAACAGAACACAGATACTCAGTAAAAAGTCCCACAGAAACCCTGCTAACCTCACGTCAATACAGACACTCAACAGCCCACCCAACACACACCCGGTTTCTAAGGACACTCATTCTGGTCCCCTGAATATGACCCTACTGAACATCAGATCACTTTTAAATAAGTCCTTTCTTATAAATGACCTGATTTTAGACAACAGCATTGACTGTATGTTTTTAACAGAGACATGGCTCAGCACAGATGCCTCCATCACCCTAATTGAAGCATCACCACATAACTACATGTTCACACATGTGGCCAGGAAAGGCAGAAAGGGTGGTGGGACAGCCTCTATCCTGTCATTTTCCATTGGTTTTAAAGACATTTCGTTTGAAGAATACTCTTCTTTTGAATATCACACCATTGTTTTCAGCAGCCCACCTGTCCTTGGAGTAACAGTATATACACCTCCTGGAAGATGCTCATCATTCATAACAGACTTCTCAGAGCTGCTCTCAATCAACCAGTATGAGAGGATTGTTATTTTAAGTGATTTTAATTTGCACATAGATAATCAGTCAGACTCTTTCCCCCAGGACTTTTTAAATCTTTTAGACTGTATGAATTTTACCCAGCATGTCAGAGTACCCACGCACAACAAGGGCCACACGTTAGACCTTGTTATTACTTATGGACTATCTACCAACATAACATCAGTTGTTGATTTAGGTATTTCTGACCATTTTTGTGTCTTTTTTAAGGTTGAAGGTTTTATGAAACAAGCTATTCCTGAACGGATTATTAGGAAACGCTGTCTTAATGCTGAAGTGGCTGCAAACTTTACTGATCAACTTTGCAGCGCCCCAGCTTTTATTTCACCTTCATCCTGTGATTTTATTGTTGACCATTTTAATAGTAAATTACGTGCTACCCTGGATAAAGTGGTCACCTTATTTCTTCACTAAAACTGAAGAAAGTAACAACAAAACCAGCTCCTCCCTGGAAAACTGAAGATATCAAGAGGTTAAAAAGGAACTGCAGAATAGCAGAGCGGAGGTGGCAAAAAAACAAACTAACAAGAAATTATCAAATTCTATATGAACACTTATGTATTTACAATGAGGCTGTTAGAATATCAAGACAGGCCCACTTCTCCAAACTCATAACTGAAAATAAAAACAAACCACGTGTCCTCTTCTCCATAATGAATTGCCTAATTAACCCTGTTTCTAACAATCCTTCTGATATACCCACTGATGCCAGGTGTGAAGAGTTTGCAGCCCATTTCAGAGATAAAATAGAGAAAATTAGATCTGACCTGCATCACCATCACATTGTAGATTTTAAATGGTCTGGGGTTTTGATTATCTGTGGGGAAACACTGGAGAGTTTTGCCCTCGTTGATGCTGCAATGCTTAGGGATGTTGTTTCACAGTTAAGATCTGCAATTTGTATTTTAGATCCCATCCCTACTGCCTTTTTTCAACTGTCTGTGGCTCTTTTGAGGAGGATTTACTGGGCATTGTGAATTGCTCTCTCCAGATGGGTGTCTTCCCTTCCTCCCTAAAGACAGCCATGGTGACCCCTGTTCTGAAGAAGAGCAATTTAAATGCTGTAGTTCTTAACAACTACAGACCAGTATCCAACCTGTCGTTTTTAAGCTAAATTTTAGAGAAATCTGTTTTTTATCAGATAAATTATTTTTTTACCTCACACAATAAATTTGAGAAGTTTCAGTCAGGTATTAGGACCAATCACAGCACTGAGACGGCACTGGTCAAGGTTGTGAGTGACCTTAGGCTCAATACTGACATGAAAAAACTCTCTGTCTTAGTGGTGCTTGACCTCAGCGCAGCCTTTGACACGGTTGACCACACTATTCTTTTAAACAGACTCCGCGACATGGTTGGCCTCACTGGTACTGTTTTTAACTGGTTTAAATCCTATCTAACAGATAGAGAGTTCTCTGTTAGCATGAAGGAATCCTCGTCCAAGAGATATAGACTGACCTGTGGTGTACCCCAAGGCTCAGTTTTAGGCCCCACCCTTTTTAATCTTTACATGCTTCCTCTTGGTGATGTCATCAGGAGACATGGCATAAATTTCCACAGCTATGCTGATGACACACAGTTATATGTTGCCGTGACTCCTGATGAGCACAGGCCCATTGATCCCCTGATTGTATTTTAGATATCAGAGGGTGGATGGCAGAAAACTTCCTGCAGCTCAACCAGGATAAAACAGAAGTTTTAATGATTGGACCTGAAGTTGAGAGAGTGAAACTGGAGGCCAAACTGAAAACAGTAGCACTCAACCATTTAAATCAATTAAAAAACCTGGGAGTGATTTTAGACCCAGATCTCAGTTTTGAGCCCCATATTAAAAACATAACAAAGACTGCTTTTTATCATCTGAAGAACATCTCCCGCGTCAGGCTGTTTCTCTCTCGAGCCAGTGCAGAGACACTGATTCATGCTTTTATCACATCAAGATTACATTACTGCAATGCTCTTCTTTCTGGTCTTCCAAAGAAGTACCTGAACCAGCTGCAGCATGTACAGAACGCAGCTGCATGTCTGTTGACAAAGACCAGAAAAAAGGCCCATATTACACCAATTCTAAAGTCTCTGCACTGGCTCCCTGTCAGCTTCAGAATTGATTTTAAGATTCTTTTATTGGTTTTTAAGTCTCTTAAAGGTCTTAGCCCACCTTATTTATCTGATTTGCTTTTATCTTAGGAGCCCACTAGACCCCTCTGGTCCTCTGGTACTGGCCTTTGAACTGTTCCCAGAGTAAAAACAAAAACCCACGGCCAGTCCTCCTTTTATTTCTACGGCCCTCGTATGTGGAACAGCCTGCCTGAGGACGTGAGGGGAGCACCTAGTGTGGATATTTTTAAAAACAGACTCAAGACCCAAATTTCTTTTTCTACTACTATTGTATTTATTCATTTATTTATTCTTAACACAAAGGCTGTATTTTGCTTCTATTCCTCTATCATTTATGTATTTGTTTTATCATTTTGTATTCTCTTATTTTGCGGGTTTTCTTATTTTATGGGACTGAGAAATATTATTTTTATTCTCAGGGTTGGTTTTTTAGATTGTTTAGATTTGGTTTTACAGTGTTTTATCTCAGTGTTTCCCCACACTACAAGACTCCAGAATTTATGATAGCGTTTCCTCTTAACTTCTCTTAACACTCTTAACACTCTTAACCTCTTAACACACACACAACACAGAGGGTAAAAACCCTCTGTGTTGTGTGTGTGCTGAATGGAAGGGGTGGGGGGTGGCCTTCTTGTTTTTGGGTTGGGGTTCTGGGGATTTTATTTCACTCTCTGTAAAGCACCTTGAGTTGCTATTTTTATGTATGAAAGGTGCTATATAAATAAAGTTTGATTTGATTTGATTTGCTCGTTTCATATATTCTGGTGATTTCGCAGTGACAGCAAATGGGAGCAAACGGTCAGTAGAACCCATCTCTTGGTGTCTTCCTCGTTTTCTTGGGTCTAGCTCAACTTCAGTACCACCTTAGTTGAAGCCCCATCACAACTTTTGCAAAATTGGCTTTTCTGATAAACTGGATCTTTCAAACTTTATGTGTCACTTTGTAAAAGGAGATAAAGGACCCCTCTTCTCCAGCTCCTTGTTTATTATTTTATTATTTTAATAAAGGGACAATGCATATTGATTACAGAGGCCTGGGGGACAAATCCCATACCTGTAAATATGCAGGATTATAGCCAGTGCTAATTTCCATCCTTTGTCCCATTGCTGGAGAAAAAAAATCCAGCAACACCACAGCTTATAAAAACAACGAACGCAAAATACACAGTATAAAATACAAACGCTTTGTCACATCTTAAAAACTCATCCATACACCACCACCCTCAGATCATAGGTCTCTCACAAACTTATAGCACATACATTCACAACACAGTCCATTCATACACCACATCTAGCAAACTACATTTACAATTCCATTTACAGTACATATACAAAACAGAAAAACAGCATTACCATTAAACTCCATTCTGGTTAGTAATTGTGTGGACAAATTTGATTGTCTAAGAGCCATGATTTGAGTTGTGCTGAAAATGAGCTGAGAGTGGGCAGCTCACGTATTGCTCCTGGGATAGTATTCCAAGTTTGAGTAGCTCGAAAGGAGAAAACATTCTGTCCAAAAGTGCTTTTTCTGGAAGGAATTGTACAGTCACCTCTGGAACCTGCTCTTGTAGATCTAATTTCATGTTTTTTTACAAACTCTTGCAGAACTGTAGGAGCCAACCCGTGCAGAATTTTATACACAAGTGTGCAGTCTGCCAGTTTGATCATATTGTCATATCCTAATATGTTATGTTGTTTTAGAATTAGACAATGATGATATGACTTTGGTTTTTTGTCTAAAATTTTGAGGGCCTGTTTATAAACCGTTTCAACAGGTTTCAGAGTGGTCTTACATGCTGAAGCCCAACTTGTCATACAGTACATCATATGAGGGACAATCATTGCATTAAAGTAAAGTTTAGAAGAATCCAGTGTTAAATTAGCTCTAATATGTCTAAAATTTGACAGATTAAATTTCATTTTGTTCACTACTTTTTTAACATGCTGTTTGAAATTAAGTTTTGAATCAATCATTACTCCAAGATATTTAAATTCATTAACCGTTTCAATCATTGTTCCGTTTATCAATACAGGGGGATTATTATCATAAACTGCCTTCTTAGAAAAGAACATACAGACCGTTTTAGATACATTCAATACTAGCTGTTGCCTCTGTAACCATTCTGAAACCTTGTTCAAGGCAGATGTTAGTTCCTGAGCTGCAAGAGTTTTATTTTTTGCATGGACATAAATAATTGCATCATCTGCATATAACTGACACTGTACATTAGATGGGCAACTGTGTGGAAAGTCATTAATGTAGAGACAAAATAATAATGGAGATAGAGCTGAGACTTGAGGAAGGCCAAGCTGGTTGACCACAAAGACAAACACAAAGGTACAAAAAGTAAAGGAAACTACCTCATAAGGGCCTGGGTAGCTCCCCAGGGCACTTGTTGGTCGAGGTAATTCTTGGTAATTCTTGGTAGTGATGGCCAATCACATGTTGGCTTGTAACCAAGAATTGACCAAGAATTGAGCTCATCCACCAATCGCATCTCGGGGACCGGTCTGAAGTCCCGCCCAGGTCTACCAAGAATGGACCAATCAGAGAGCTCCCTTCATTCTTGGCTAGCGGAATCGGACTTAGTAGCGTACATTTATTTTTCTACGGCATCGTTCTATCTTATACTGACATCTACGAGGTAAGTACGTTTAACATACCGTATCTATACACTTTTTGTATCAATTGTTGGCGTGGGTGACTGTCTGGCGGTAGCTTTTAAATTATATCCACGCTAGTAATAACGAGACTACTACCTGGGCCAACCCCCACTCAGGTTATTTTCCTGGGGTTGTTTTCGCACTTTAACCCGCTGTCTACCATTGTTGAAGTCGTGGCTAAGTGGTAAAATAAATTTTCCGGCGGCATATTTTGCTAGTTTAGTTCATCAATGAACTAAATGTTATATAATGTTATATAATGTTACAAACAGACGTATGTATATTTTTTGGATGGACATGGTCACTATTACTACAGTAACTTAGCGGGCTTACATTAGCTCTGGTAATTTGACAACTAACCTAAACTTATATATTACCCTTATTTTGTAGATGGGTCTATATTGTTCATTCATTTTTTCATTCAATTTATTCATTCATTCATTCATTGCTCTGACATTTTCCCTTTACAGGGCAAATATATATAGATAGTTCAGCACTTATTTAAATTTATTTGAGGTTTGCAGCTAAACCTTTTAACAAGTTGCCCTTTCTAAGTTAACTGTAGTAAAATAATACATTAATTGTAAGTCATTGTGTATATGTAGTGTCTGCAAATTTTTTTTTGTAATACATAATAATTTGCTCATCTATTACAACTAAGCAGCAGAGTGCTGAAATGGTCTTTTACTGATTTATTTTTGATGCAGTCACATAAAGAGCCCTCATCCACTGTCAGTCACCCTCCTGCATCCACTCTTCCAGCCCCAGGACCCTCCCCTGCCTTTGTGGAGGAAACTCCATCCACGTCTGCAGTCCCAGGACCCTCCTCTGCCCCTGCCCATGTGGCTCCAGGTGTGGAGAGCACCAAAAGGTGAGTTAAACTAAGAAAACACAATATTAGGATAATGTAAAAAGTCAAAGATATTATCACATCACTCTAATACTTTTTTTGCACATATAATTTTTTACTACAGGAGTTTCATTGGGATCAGTCCTGCACAGCGGCCCGACTGCAACAGAGTGGTTGAGGCTGTTTTTGTGAAGCTCTTTGCCATATACCCAAGCACTGTCCGCTGTGAGGGACTCAAGAAACACTGTGGTGGTACGCGCTTACAAAAACATCACAAATGCCAGGCTGATGAGTGAGCCCACAATCCAGCTGCCTGAAGTAAATGCTGCTACAGTTTCACAGCGGTGAGTTTGATTTAGATAAATGTACATATTTACACTTTGCATAGAACTGATTTTGTTGACCACTAATTATGAGACTTTCTTTATGAGACGTGATTACATATTCCAGTCTGGGGCAAAAATATATATGAATCACATCAAAAGAAAGATCTCATTTTTTTGTGCATTATACTATGTGAAAAGTTTGGTTTTCCATATACATTATTTTGTGTTTTCATAGGTACTGCAGGCGGTGCAAGGCACAGGAGAGAGACATTCTTAAACAGGTTTTCCAGCTCAACAAGCACCCATGGCAGCCCCGGCAAAACTTCCGGCTGCCCTGCAGAAAGGACAAACTGTTGCTTTTGGCACTTTGGCTCAGCCTCACCTTTTCGTTCTGCCACCGAACACAGCTAGGCAGGCCCAGCTGAAAGGGAGGCCACAACATCAGGCACCCCCACAGCAATTTGTTTTTATTCAGCCTGCTCCTCTGCCCATTATGGTACCCCGGCTTCCAGCAATGCCTAAACTGTCAAATATTGCAAACACACCCATTTATATATCCATACCACCATCATCTCCCACACAGTCAACACCACAAGCTGTTCCTTACACCACTCAGCAGTACAGACGCAGAAAAATGGAGGTAGAGCAGGCAGGCATTTCAAAAAGAAGACAGTCATAATAGTTTGCAGCAAGTGCCAAAAGGACAGGAAGCCACCAACACATCGGCAGTATTTCGATAACTGGTACTGTGAAGAGACTGAGACTCAGTCCTATGAGGAGTGGAGGGCTTTACTGGAGAAACGCGAGTATGGCAAAACAAAAAAAAATAAAGCAGAAAATGAGGAACACTTAGTACTGCAGTTTCAGTACACAGTACGCTGCAAATCTGCTTTTTGTTTAGTCCATTTGCAGTGCAGTTTAATTTAATTTATTATTGTCATGTGGCAAAGACTTTTATTATTTAATCCTATTTTATACCCATTTTATTTTTTTATTCTATTTAATACTTGTTTTTTGGGGAAATTTATGGGTACTGTTGTTATTGTGATTTCTCTTTGTATTGTTTCTGCTCCATTTGTAAATAGTTTTTTCTGTATATTAAATATATTAATTTTTCTTTTAATTCTTTCTTTATTCTCTTTCTTAAAAATGTTATACACACACACACACACACACAGAACAGTGATATGCAACCTGGACTAATACATGATACATTTAGTAAAAATTGAATAAAAATAAATAATATTAAAAAATATTTAAATATGAAAATAAATAGCACTAATGCAATAGGACTAATGTACATGTTTGTAGAAATCTGTAGAAATAAAAAATATGTAGGTCACAAGAATGTGGCATTGCTATTCTTTTTAAATTAATGCAGTAGAGGTTATCTATTCATTTATTTATTTTTATTTAATTGCAAGATCATTACATTATAAACAAACATTAGAAACACTACAAAAGGCATGGTTAAGGGACAAATATTTCAAAGTAATATGTTGTGTAAGCACGTGGACAAGTGTGTACACGAATACGTTTTTACATGGGTGTATATATATGTTTATTTTTCTGGCAGCATCTGGTCATTTTCGCGTATTTGTGGGCTTGCCGAATGCGGGACGCGAACTCGCGATCTCGGGTTACGTTCCCGCATTCGTGGTAGTCTTACCTAGACTAACAGGCTATGTCCTTAGCGCAGATGGCAGAGCATCAGACTTTTAATCTGAGGGTCCAGGGTTCAAGTCCCTGTTCAGGCGTATAGAAAAGATCTTTCTCACTTCATTGCTCAGCCCCACCATTCCCTCTTTCCTTGGCCCTTAAAGGCTGAATAGTTGAGGTTTTTTCCTTAAAAATAATTTAAAATGTTCTCATTTGCTGTGAGGGATAAAAGGAAGCTTCCCTATAAACAATCTGTCTCCTATATCAACACTGTTTTTGTCAAGCTTTTGTCCTTCAAAATAAGAGTTCCATGCAGGAATAACTTGGGTGCACCGTGTTGCTCTTTCCAACTTCCTGGTTCCTTAACCAATCATATACGACTCCCCACGGTTACCTAACAACAACAACTGGTATTCATTCTAAACTACTAGTAAAAGAACCGGACCAGAAATAGTTTCAGAAAAACCTAAAAAGCCTCGGCATCCTGCTAAATAAGCAAACGGCCAAACATAGAATAAAACGAGGATCAATTTTGGAGGATCTTTTGAAAGGTGGAGAAGTCTGAGCTGGCAAAGTTTCTTATGTATTAGTGGAGTAAATTGGTGGGCTATTAGTTTACAACAACTGTAATGATGTTTGGGCCAAGTGAATACTGTGTTTGTCCTTATAAACTTATGAAATTACTATCAAATTAATTCATTAAGTGAGACTAAGGGAAAACTGCCGCTGTGTGGCATTTGTTGATTAATGTGGGCTTTGTTTACACTATTTCATGCTAACGTAAATTAGCGCTTGAAGTTAGCGCTAGCATTGCAAGGCATAGCAACTTACTGTGTGTGTGTGAATCATCTTCACTCCGCATCATGGTGTTTGCTGGCGCTATGTTCTACCTCCTTCATAGACTGTATATAAAAGAACCATCCACGCACAAACCTACGTGCAACTCTCCGAGGGGGAGGAGGGGAAGAATGCTCTCCGTGTTTTTCTGTTTTTCTGTGTTTGAAACGCTCTGTTCGACCTTTACATGAGTACACTCTCTGGCCAATTACAATTTTTAGGCAATGTTGGATAAGACGCCATGACATCATTATTCAATATAAATCCCTCAATTTTCATCCAATCACCATCACACTTACAGTTTTTTTTTGTTTTTTTTTTAACCCTGTCCTGTCCAGCATCCTAACATACAGAACGGTGGTCTGTGTGCCATATTTTGCTTGACAGATTTGCTCTACCAAGGGAGACATGTTATATACATGGCTGCCCTTGATATTTTTATTATTTTTATTCTTATCTTATTTTCTTTAGTCTTATATGTCAGTGCCGAACTTGACAGGGAGATAGAGGAAGAGAGAGAAAAAAGAAGGGAGAAAAGGACAGGATTAAAATCGGGAAATAACTGTTGTCTATGCTGCCTAGAACATATCACAAAAAAACAACAACATAAACTACCACAGTACTACATGATACCGAAAGACAGATAGAATGATGATAATATAAAAAATTACAATAGTCATCAAACGTACCTGCAGATGAACGTACCAACACACAAACATCAACTACATCTAGTGAGAAGCGGATGGAGAGACGAGCACGTTTGTGAGCACGCACGTGTTAACATGCATGTGTGGCCATGCAACAAGGAGGAAATGTGTACCCGCAAGGGGGCCGCGATCACGCTGCACCCCGAAGCATCAGCGGGGGACGGGGGGAGCCCGAGGCCCCAAAGGCCAAGCAGATCCACAGAGTACGAAGCCCGGGACAGCCAAAGCAGACAGAGCAGCGGCCCACCCGGTCCAGAGCAGAGGGGCCCCCAGACCGGAACCCCCGGCGCGACGGGGCAGGGGCACCGGGCAGCCCAGGGCGATGGCGAGCAGGCCCAGCGGACACCGGGCGCTGCGGTGCGGGCCGCACGGAGGGCAGGCGCCCCACAGGCCCAAGGGCCACCCTTTGCCCCCAGCAAAGCCCCACCCAGGAACCCGACGGGGCCCGACCGCCCCAGGCAAAACCACACTTACAGTTTTTAATCAGGGTCTGGTCCTGAACAGATACATATAACTAATTCTGGTCTCGGCCTAAGTCCCGCCCACTTAAAACAGGAAGTGCCTTTTTCAGACACCGGGGTCCCTCTCCTCAGGAATGAACCTCACACACTCAAAAGTGCTTCAGATCAGCTCAAACCCTTTCATGACACTACAGGAAAAAAACCTCAATTTCCTTCATCAAGCAGAACCATGGCGAATGGTATCCACCATTCTTCCATTAAATTCCATTCTTCCATTCCATTAAATTCCATATTTAATTTATCCTCTCCAACCACTGCAATGACTGACATTGATGAAATTCAGCATATTAATACAACATCCCAGGACAAAAAAATGGCCTCTTCTTGTCCAGATGTTGTCAACACCATAGCCCAAGCCCCTGGAAACAGGAAGTCCCATCATTTTAACCCTTTAATACCTGTAAAACAAATTCAAACTCATTAATATCATCCTTCATGAACTCATGGTTGAAAATATGACTAACTTCTTGCAGTATCATCATCAAAGTGGCTTCCTGTCATGGTTATATCATTTGCCATGAAGCAGGAAGTGGCTCTAACCCTGCCGTTGGTTGACCAATGGAGGTGATATTTTCCTGTTCTTGTTAGAGTTCCAACCTGAACATGGCTCTACGTGAAAAACGACTATAGCGCCACCCAGTGGCCATGTGGAATTTAATCATGCTCTGGTTTGTGAGAATTCAACACAATTTGTAAGAAACATCATGAACGCTTCAGATGTCATCACTGGTCAGACTGAGGTGCAAGTTGATCCTCTCATGAGGAAAATCACCACTTAATGAAGATAACCTCCTGAAGAATGGGCATACGGCGAGAGCGGCTGTGCAGTAGGAGGGAGGTTGCCTGCTGATGGGTCGGTACAATAGGCCGGAGTGGTGCCGTAGGTGCAAGGGTCTTCATCGCTGCTTGCAGCTTTAATTAATAATACTCCTGGATCAATGACCCCGTTTTCAGCACATTTTCAGATGAACACAAAAGTTTCAGTAGCCTAAAGTTAATGTTATTTGGCTCATGAGTTTGCATCTTTATTTTATAATTATTACTAAGATTATAGTTAATGATGTCATCAGTCATATTTTACATTATTCTTAAATTTGAACTCTGTAAAGCACTTGGTGTTACATTTAGTTCTGTGTTAATTTAAATAGCATTTTTTTAAATATCAAAGGAATAATCTAATTTGCATGTTTGTCATAATTCTCTATGGCAATGGAACATTCTAAGAGCATCTGACCGTGTGTTCTATAGTACAGAGTTCCATTTCAGTCACACACCAGACCAAGAGAAAGCACTTGCTTTGTTTCAGAGCTTTTTCACCAACGATTTTGGAAAACAGCGACACTCGTGGATTTTCTAGGAAGGAAAAACATTTTCCTGCATCAGCAGAAAGTTGAGAATCAGCCTGTTTTTAACTACAATGTAAGTAACCAACTTTATCATCTTCCCTACTGTAGAGAAAAATCATCTTTTTTTAGGTATAACTATAATCCAACTTCCATAAGGGTTGGTTTACTTTCAGGTAGTTCATTTATTTCCTTTGGAACATAAAATTAAAAAACACACAAAATAAAACTCTTGTTTTCCTCCTTCTACTAAACCTAACCAAAAGACGGTTATCTGTTTTCCAATGTCCTCAGAACGAAAATCGAAAAGAAAGGATCACAAGTTGCTTGACTTGATTTAGTTTTAAATATGAGACAAGTTTAAACATGCTATATGCATGTATGACAAATGAGGTCAACACAGGTTTGGACGAGTGGTGAAGAACGCATTTACAGACCAGAAATCATTTCTGGGTCACGTAACTTGTCTCAGATGGAGAAACATGTAAAATTGTGATGCTTGTCAGTTTTTTCTATTATCGTTCTAAGCACAATACAGAAATTAGATAATGAACTGTTATCTTATTTCTTGTTTTGTTTAGGAAAGGAAACATAGGAAAAACAAGCAGTGTTTCTGTTCTTTTATTTTTACTTGGAAGGAAAGCATGAACTGCCTGGAAGTACACCGATCAGATCGTAAGATCACAAATTACAAGCACAAACAATTCACTCTAGAAATTAGAGTTAACAATAATTAAAAACTGTACAAATTCCTACTGATTCTACAGCCCTTCACATTCCCTTCTCTGATCATAAATTAATCTCCTTCAAAATAAGTGTGTCTCTGTATAAAACTCACCCTCCCCGTTTCATTTCCTTCAGGAAAATCAAGGATATCAATCACAACACACTGTCTTCTGCCAAAAAATAACCTCTCCACTTCTTGTGATTTTTCCCCTCCTGATAATTTAGTTTCTCACTACAATGAAAACCTCAACAACCTTCTTAACATCTTCGCTCCACCGAAACACAGATGTGTTTCCTTCTCCCACTCTGCTCCATGGTTCACTCCCGCCTTGCGCTAGCTTAAAGCCAAAGAACGCCGGCTTGAACGCCTTGCCAAGAAAACTGGACTCACCATTCATAAGGACATGTACAATAGCCACATTCATCTATATGAGGACTGTATTGCTTCAGCAAAATCCACATACTATTCAGGTTCAATCTGTTCTAATGAAGGAAATTCTAAATCTCTCTTTTCACTGTTCAATAATATCACAAAACCTCCGGACACCTTCCCTCCTCATCTTTACTCAGCTGACTTCTGTAATTCTCTTTTGTCCTTCTTTACCTCAAAAATCTGAAATATCCATCAGCAGCTCACCACTGGAGGAGCTCAGGAAATCTAAACCTTCCACCTGCCTGCTCGACCCTCTCCCTACAGTCCTAGTTAAAGCGTGTCTCCCTTCAGTGGTTCCTCTCATCACTGCCATCATTCATTCCTCCCTCAACACCGGATATGTTCCACTAACCTTCAAGACTGCTGCTGTCACTCCGATCATCAAAAAACCTGGTGCTGATCCGTCTGACTTCAATAACCTTCGTCCCATTTCTAATCTTCCCTTCCTCTCCAAAATTCTCGAAACTCCACAAACACCTCACTAATAATAACCTTTATGAACAATTCCAGTCTGGCTTCTGTCCTTTTCACAGCACAGAATCTGCTCTGTTAAAAATCACCAATGATCTGCTGATGGCAGCTGACTCCGGTCTTCTCACAATCCTCATCCTCTTAGATCTCAGTGCAGCATTCAACACCATCTCACACAGCATCCTCCTAAATAGACTGGCAACCCTTGGTGTTTCTCATACTCCTCTTACTTGGTTCTCCTCGTATCTCTCTAACCGCACACAGTTTATTCAACTCAAGGCCCACACTTCAGAGTCACTCCCTGTCTCGGCCGGTGTACCCCAGGGATCAGTCCTGGGCCCCCTTCTCTTCATCACTTATCTTCTCCCCCTTGGCTATATTTTCCATAAATATAATATCAACTTCCACTCCTATGCAGACGACACCCAGCTGTACATCTCCTCCAAACCATACTCCTCTCGCCCACCTTCCTCTCTCTCTGACTGTCTCCGTGAAATCAAAGCATGGTTCTCCTCCAATTTTCTCAAACTCAACAGCAGTAAAACTGAGGTTCTACTTGTCGTCACGCCCTCCACTCCAACCAAGTCTCACAGTTTCTCCATCAACATTGACAGTTCTGCCATTTCCCTCTCCCCTCAGGTCAAGAGTCTCGGCGTCATTCTCGACAGCACCCTATCTTTTCAAGGCCACATCAGTAGCATTACTCGGTCTGCTTACTTCCACCTTTGTAATATCAACCGTCTGCACTCATCATTCACTCCGCGTGCTGCTACAATCCTTATCCATAGTCTTGTCACATCCCGCATTGACTACTGTAACTCACTCTTCGGTCTTCCCAATAAATCACTTCAGAAACTGCAGCTTCTCTAGAACTCTGCTGCTCCTATCCTGACTCTCACCCCTTCCTTTAAACATATCTCCCCTGTACTTCAACAACTCCACTGGCTCCCAATAAAATACAGAATTAACTATAAGTTACTGGTCCTCACTTTCAAAGGTATTCACAATCTGGCCCCTCCTTATCTGTCTGATCTCCTCCATATTACCACTCCCTCCCTCCCGTGCTCTTAAGTCATCCTCCTCCGTTCACCTTACTGTTCCCCCGGTCTGTCTCTCTAAAATCCCACCCGAGATTCGGAACATCAACTCTCTGCCATCATTCACATCTGTACTCAAAACCCACCTGTTTAAACTGGCCTACTCCCTGTAAATCATGTAAACTGACTGTTTTTTTGTCATTTTTATATCAATGTCCTTTATCTGTGTTTAACTCTTATATAATTTATTTTTATTTTCTTTTTATTTATTTTTCCTTTTGTGTATGGTGACCTGTGTATGGTTATCAACATCGAGATGGGGAGAGACAGTGGTTCAGCACTCAGAGAGTATCTGGTGTCAACTCTGAAGTCTCAACCCCAGCACAGCCTTTTTATTGAGCAGATTATGCAAATCACATCAATCAGTAGCGCAAGCAAGTCAGAATGGAAAAACACAGCATTCATCATTTCATTATCATGAAGAGCAGTTGTAACCACACCCTGTTATCTACAGAGCAGGCAAGACTGCAAGCCATTACACAAGTTTAAAAGAGGAACTTTAAGATGTCAACACCTCTGCTTGCTTTAACAGTAACTCTTCTTTTTCATCTGACTGTAACTTTTCTTTTTCATCTGATTGGAACTTCTGTTTCTTCTGGTCCAAGAGGAAATGCAAGAACTTGGATTATTTTGTTTTTCATCACATCGATTGCAGAGTTGGACTGCTTTAATTCTTGTAAATACTCTTGGGAGTTTCTGAGTTCATCATCAATTGAGTTTATTATCAATGTCCTCATTTTTTATCTGCACTGGATTGAATTTGTTTTTCATCACATCACATGCGGATTCAAAGTGCTTTGGGTTTCACAAATCCTGTTGGAGTTTTTGATTTTCTTATTGAGGTCCTCATTTTGTAGCTGTCCCTGATTGAATTTGTTTTTCATCACATCACATGCGGATTCAAAGTGCTTTTGTTTTCACAAATCCTGTTGGAGTTTTTGATTTTGTTCATTGAGGTGCTCATTTTGTTTCTGCAGTGATTTGATGTGCTTTTTCATCACATATTTTGTGGATTCAGAGTGCTTTAGTTCCTCCCCGTCTGCATCTCAATTCTATTTCATGTCTTTACCTTAATTTTCTTCTCAATTCTTCCTCATGTCTTCACGTCTTCCTCTTCATCTCCTTGACTCTCTGGTCCTCTGTTTGCTCCATTGTCGTCACCTACATCTGCTTCTTGATTCGTCTTCATGACTTTTGTTAAAGCAAGCAGAAGTGTTGACATCTTAAAGTTCATCTTTTAAACTTGTGTAATGACTCGCAGTCTTGCCTGTTCTGCAGGAAACAGGATGTGGCTACAACTGCTCTTCATGATGAAGGCTATGAAATGATGAATGCTGTGTTTTATGAAGGTAAAAATGTGCCAAAATGAACAAACTTGTAGATTTGATGTGAAAACTATTAGAATAAAATGTGAGAAGTTGTGCATCAAAAATCTGAACTTGTATGTCAAAATTTTCTGCTGTAAAGAAAACTCACACACACGTGAACTGAATTTGAAGTTACAGAGAAAAAATAGTCCATCTGACAAATTATCTTCCATAGTTTAATTGTAATTAATTTTTTTTTTTAAGTATTCATTTTGCTTTACAACTTCAACTTAGCGATTACAACTTCCTGAATCTGCTGCTGCAAGTCACAAATGTACTCTCGCGAGTCACAGCGTGATAAAACTGTGGCCTGACTTTTGGCTCATTCCTTGCCAGATATTTGTGCCAAAACTAACTTGTGTCTGAAGATGTGAGAGCAGAGGAGGGGGGAGGGTGGGGGGTGTGGGGTTCGGGGCTTAACCAATCAGAGTGAATGGTTGTGAGCCCAACGTGGGTCATCAATAGTTGAGCCAATCAGAGTGAACAGTCGTGAGAACAACGTCTCCAGAGTTTCTCTTGTCGGACCTCTTGGCAGCTATCGCTATGGCGCACCAACCTGCGGTAAGTTACTTCATTAACCATCGTTTTGACTACCCCACTGTGTGTTTTAGGAGTAAACAAACATATGCTCTAACAAAATGTATAAAGAATTACATTAAGATCAAGTGAATACGCTCTTTGGTGTGTATGAAAGGTGACTGCTGGCTAGCTGAACAAATCTGAACAGTTCTAACTTATAAATGACCAAAAACTAGCCCTGCATGGTACCCAAACTGATTTAATAGACCACGTTGGAAATGGCACTCAGTTCCGTTAAGGGGAGAGGGAGGTTACAACATTTCACATGAACCTTTTAAATTATGTTTACCCGTTCCCAGAGGTGGTGCTACGCAGCTTTTCTATTTTTTATGTCAGTGCGTCTGCTAAAGTTGTCGTGGCAAGTGAGCTTGTTAGATGAACACAAGTAAACATTAATACATCCATAAGTAGATGCTGTGATTACTTTATACTGGTGAAAAAGACCACAACAGGCACTCCAAAACAATAAGAATAATCATATGTAATGATATCTTTTGTGCAAATTCAAGTGTTACAGCAATACAATATTTACATGGTAAACTAGTCAAATTATGACTAAACACAAAAGGTACAGAATGTAGATTTTATACAGTTTTTTGATGCATTGCACCTGTGAAAAACCACCCTAATAGAAATAAATGTTATAGTACAGCTGTAATAGACCCTGTAGCTAGTGTGGTCATTTGTAGACTTCTGAGGCAAATCTATTGAAATAACATTTGGAAAACTTATGATTGATAAGGTTGTGCAGATAGACTTGAGCAGAAAACTGACAGCCCGACACATTTACCTACAACATTAATGCTGCATTGCTACGTGTTGAGAATGAATTATTACATTTACTGACATTACAGACCCTTTATAATTTATTTTATGTCTTGTTAGGATCAACAGAATGCAGATATTGAAACTGCTGTGAGAAATCTTCTCAGCTGTATTCGAAGACGTCCAGTGAAACAGTCCACTGTAAATGTGGGAGGGCCGAACAGTTCAACAGGAGCAAGTCGATCCGTGGAAGCTGAGGCTATTACCCCCAGCACCTCTGGTCCCAGCCAGCCTGCTACACAAAACACAGCTCAGCAGGAGATGCAAACGTACGGAAGAGTGACCTGAAAGCCCTATTCCAACATTTTATGGATGAACTGTTTAAGTGAGCAATAGTCATATACATTTCCTGTCAAAGTTTGGATATGCACTTGCTCATTAATTGTAATTGGAAAGTGCATCCAAACTTTTGACTGATGGTGTAACCCCCCTCCCCTCTAATTTGCTGTTATATGTACATAAAAAGTCTTTAAAAGAAGGATAAATTTAGAATTTAGACACATTTATTCATCTTTCTTTTGTCCTTATATGTTGTCTTTCTATTTTAAAGTCTTTTCCAGCAATATTTACTGGAAATCGGGCACATTTTAAAAGAAAGTCACTTACACCACCAAGACCAACATGGTCACGTTTGCTAGAACTCCAGTTCTGCCTTTTACCAGAAAGTTCAACCAGAACTCCAAAAGATGAAGCTGTGCTCTTACAAGCTGGATTAGGAAGGAGAACTGTCACTCTTGTAGATGATGCTGATCATGCAGAGGTGAAGCAGTTTGTTTAATACATAATTAATTGTGGGGAAGTAATAAAATACATTCTGTCATTCAGTTTATATTTCTCAGTGTTGTTCAGTGTTATGTTTTTGTAAGGGTCCTCACTTTTTTCTTAACATAATCTTAATAAAATGGAACAGGACAATGTTTTAGATTCAAACCACTTTCCATGAAAACTTTATATTGGTATAATTACATAAGCAGAAAAATGTTATTATAACTTAAAGTCATTCAGTAATGAGCACCAGAAACGTGAACTCACATCTCACTGTCAGTAATGTGTTCATAGAATGTGGTATCATTACACAACTGAAACCAAGCCAGGTGTGTTTATTCTCGGATAACCAAGGTTCTACTTGATGAATACTCGAAAATGTGACATTTGCTGGCTTCTTCAAAAAGCCACTGGTGAGAATATGATGTCTTGTTTTTTGGTTAAATAAACTGTCCACCTATGCCAATTTAATATTTACATATTTTTAGACTTTTGGAAAAAAAAAAAAAAAAAAAAAAAGGAAGAATACTTGCCTTGACAAATAATAATAATTTAGCATAAATGTTTTCTTTGTAGGTGGGAGGGGCCAAAGGAAGACCACTCCGTTGCCCCAGTCCTCGATGGTCTACCACTCAAAAATACTGAAGTCCTCCTCCAACAATGGAAAGAACACCATATATATTGTCCCCTTACAAGAAAAGACAGACACAGTCCCTTTACCATATAATGCATTTGAAAATATGCCTAAAAATAACTGCATGACCTGTGAAATCTCAGTTCCTCTGCAGCTGCTACCTTTTCACATTGAGTCCTGTCAGTGTGATGATGTGAGTGATTCAGTGTTGTGAAGGCTACATTACATGTAATATTTGAGATTCATAAGCTAAACCTGTCCCTTGAATCGAACCTTAAAATGTGTTTAGTTGAATTTTAAATATTGTAATATGGTAGTTATGTTTGTATGGTTTGTATGTTTGTATGATAAATATAATATATATAACCCCCACTCCCCCTTTGCTTTTTTAGAATTTGGAGCCTGTTGGAGCCAGTTGGCATTTGTATGATAAGCAATCATTAACATAAAAAAGTTTAAAGGTTAGCAAATAATGAAGGGATCACGTGAAAAAAAAAAACTTCATTAAGTTTGTCACAGATATGAATAAAATGTGAGTCTCTGTGTGTGGGGACCTACCTACATCAGAATTATTTTGATCTAAAAAGTCTGTCAGTGTGGTTTATAGTGTTAACTTGGGTGTCGCCCTCTCTCCAGGATTCCTGCCCCAAATGTGGAGACAAGTTCTCAACTGAGATAATGACCCTCCATGCAAGTTCTTGTGGGGAAGGCTGGTTTCTGTCTGTAACTCTTTTTTAAATTTTGAGTGTACCCATGTAATCTGGTTTTGATTAAATACAATAAAACAAATTTTTGGTAAACTGCATTAAACAAGTTTCAGTCAGGTTACTATCACAACTTCTTTTTCATGATATTTATTTAACATGTCTCTAATGCATTTTCTTAATCGCCAAAATTACTTAACAATGTTAAATGTTAAATTGTGTGTTTTGCTATTTAGGCAAGGCAGTTTATTTATTTATATAGCACATTTCATGTACAGGACAATTCAAAGTGCTTTACATAAAACAAAGACATTACAGATATTTAGAATAGTAAAAGGCATCAACTCATAATCAACACATAATCACAATAAAATAATAAATTACATTAAAATGATTAAAAGCAAGATAAGTTAAAAAAAAGGTACCGTGCAGATTTCATGCATAGGCGCATGAGAAAAGAAAAGTTTTTAACCTGGATTTAAAAATGTCTACATTTGGGGAAAGTTTAATCTCCACTGGCAGTTTGTTCCATTTGTTTGCAGCATAACAGCTAAATGCTGCTTCTCCATGTTTAGTCTGGACTCTGATGGATCACCAGTTCCATTAGAGCAAAGTTCATCACTGGGGATGATTCCTGTGAGCAGCAGTATCGGCAAAAGCAGCGTTGTTAGACCATCTGGGCCATCACTTGGAGTAAATGATAGAATAGAAATAGAATAGAAATACTTTATTTATCCCTTCAGAGAGCCCTCAGGGAAATTTGGGATGGTGTGTTCCATTGCTTTATTTTTATTTTTATTTCTACTTACCAAGCAACATCACAGAAATGTGACTGATTGATTGATTGATTGATGGATTGATTGATGGATTGATTGATTGATTGTCTTTCTATCACAATGTCTTAATAGGATGTAATTCTGATTTTAACCTTTTTCAGCCTGGAAAAGAGCTGAAGCTCCAGAGAGGCGTCAGTGCTGTACAGGAAGTGTTTACTGGAGCAAAAAGAAGATGAGTTAACTCTGAAAGTCAAACTTGATTTGAGAGAAGATGTTGAGGAACAGGAGGAGAGACTAAACTTTTACAAGGTCCATAAAGTAGACTGGACCAGACCAATCCATTGCAGATTGGAAAGTAACTTCCTCCAAAACCCAATCCACGTTTTCCCTGGATGTCCATTTATTTGCTTCATATGCCAAGTTATTAAAATAATCTGTTAACTGGAGGTTGTTGTAGTAAGTACAACTTGATCTGCTATCATGCTGGTTTCTCTCTGGTGATGTAGCCTCTGGAGAGGGTGTAAAACACCATTTCTTCAGTCTAGTGATGCACACGTTGCAAACTGGATTTTCTAAGGATTTTGGTAAGTCTTCTGAATGAAGCTCTGAATTCCCCATTTAAAGATTTTTTTCTTTCTTCGTTTGCTTGTTTCTGTTTTTTTTTTCTCCTTTAAAACCTTGGTTTGGCAAATCCAAAGATCCTAACAAGGACTTATCAGAGACAAATTGGGAGGGTGGGGAGTTGTGGGAGTGGGCAGGTTAACACTTCATGTTAATATGACTCAGTCATTCCTTTATTTATGCCTGTTTTTTTGTTTTTGTTTTTTTCTTATAAACATCTTTAATTTCAGGTGACAAAAAATTTAATAATTTTTCTTTCTTCCGCGTTTAAAAAATATATAAAAATGGTCAAAAGAACTATTTACCGTGATTGTTGTTTTTCTTAAATATGTCACATAGGTCTAGATACATATAACTGAACAAGTATAACAAAAGGCAAAACGCAGATTTACAAATTTTCTATTAACCTGCCTAATTCTGTTGCCTAAGAAATGGATTAATTTCCACTGGTCTGTAGCCCTCATCACTGGGCTGGGCTTTTTTTATCTGTTCATGCAGGAAATAGAACAGGAACTTTATTATTTGAGGGCCAAGCTGACCCTCTCATTCCTTCCACCTCAAAAGTGCTTGTGCAGAGTGACTTGTTCAAGATGGCAGGCAGGATGATAGGTCCCTCTTTTCTCCATGGTGGTCCACCACTAACAGGGATCAGTCCTGAAGTCCTGCATGTGTTGCTAGGGGGCTTCCCTGAGACAGCACCCATCGTGTTGGAAGATGTGGCAGACATTGACGTCCGAGAGACAACAGAGCTGGTGGGTTTAAACTGTAACTTCATGTATGCGTCACAAAGAGAGATATGCATCTCCCTGTATTCAAGTTTGTGGTCTCAACTTTCTCCAATTAGCTCACAACAGATGATCAGAGAGAGGTCTTCATTCTCACAGAGGATCAAAAGGCAGCTGTGGATCACGTGGCTTTATCTTGGGACCTTCCTGTACTGACAACAAACAACCATGCCCGGCTTTCACAAAGTCTTCTTCAACATGCGGTGAGGTCAAATGAACGATAGATGGTTATTAAAAATTATACACAACAGCAATTACTTCATTTGCTCTGTCAGGTCTTCACTTGTTTAATTTTAGGATCAAAGTTGCAGCAAAACTTCTGACTGATTGAAACAGAAGAGCTCGTGTAACCACTGCTTTAAAGCTGCTTCACTGGTTCCCACCTGATTTTAGAATCCATTTTAAAATCTTGGTCCTATCAGAGCTCTTCATGGTCAGGCTCCTCGTTATACTTCTGAGCTTTAGCTTATTCATCCTGATGCAGTCTGAGGTCATCCAATCAGAATATTTTAGTGGACCCTCATACCCACTTCAGATCTCGATGGACAATCTTTCCAAGCAGTGGCTTCCAGGCTGTGGAATATTTTTAAAAATCAGCTGAGGACATTTTTAACTTTTAGTTATGTTTGGGCTCTTGTGATTGGTTTTACATTTTATACTTCTATTTTATATATTTTATTTTGTGTATTTTATTAAGTTATGAATTTGATCGTCTTACTGTCCCTGTAAAGGACTTTAAGACGACTGTCAGGGAAAGGTGTTACACAAATAAACTTTACTTAAAAAGTCTTGGAAGTAAGCTACTGTATGTCAACAATGAACAAATGTAACCACAGTGTTATGCACTGTGTTGTTTTTGTTGTTCAAAACACAGTAAACATTTTCTATTCTGTTAAGCTTATCACATAGAGACTATTTCAAAATTAAAGTCATTACTTTAAAGTAACATAGTAATTGTCATTTTTTCCCTATAAGAATAGATTATTCTATATTTATCCAGTCTAAACTCCTAGTTATAATTAAATGATGTATAAAATCTTTTTGCAGGTGCTTGGGAGAACAGCACAGCAAACACAGCAGCTGAGGCCGGCCTGCAACAGTCTTTGTTATTGTCATGGTTGGAGGCGAGGCCAGATGTTGCAGATGTGGTTTTCCCATGTCAGAAAATGGCTAAATGCAGTGCTCAGGTATTTTCTTTAGCACTCAAATTAAACCATCTCACTTTTGAATTCAGTCTTACTTTAAACATTTTATTTTTAATGAAGATGGTCCTACAAACATAATCAGGCCTGAAGAAGGGTAGGAGGATGAGGGCGGATGCTCGGTTGGTGTAAAACCCTTAGTTGCTGCCTACCTACGCTGATTTGTGGAGACTGATATATTGTGTGTTTTCCAGAATATGTGCCTTAAGGATGCTCAGGTTTATTTAGAACAAATTTTATATTTAGAGCATGATTGTAAGAATATTTACCTCAAACTGTCTAAATGACTTTAAAAGCTGCCTACAAAGGTTTCTATAAACCTCAGTAATACACAAGAACGAAATGTGTGTTGGAAAACTTTACTAATAATCGAAATATTGAATTTTTGGTCTTAATCATAATTTTGTCATTTGTACATGTTTAGTGATGGAAAACACACGGAAGCAGTTGATAAAATTGTGGGTTGGCTGGGAGATACCCATGCAGGACATGCGGGTGGAGGTGGTACAAGCAGACCATTCGACATCTTCCACCTGCTTCCACATCCTACGCTTGCATAGCCACTAAATACGATCAGTTCCAACACTGTCTGGAAGGCTGCATTGCAACTACTGACTCTGACTTTGGACTAATATGAACTCTAAAACATGACATCACAAGCAGTTTGGCTGCATTCTTTTGTTAGGCCACTTTACACAGATTGTACAACACCAGAATTAGTTAAAAGCATCCATTTTGTTAATGGTAAGTATAGTAAGTTTTTATTACAAATGGTATCAAAACGAAAATGTTTTTCATGCATGCAGCGCTGGCGTTGAAGTCTGCCGTCCCACAGAGACATCAGAGTTGGTGACCCCTGACTGGAATGCAGGCACTGGGTCCTAAGGCCCACGGGGATGGAAACACTGTTCTAATCCTCATGTTCATGAAAGAAAACGAGGAAATGATTTTTATGTTGTTTGTATCTTCATTCTTAATTTTCAAACCTGTTTGGTTTTCTCTAAAATTGCAAGTTAGTGTCTGTTTTATCATTTTAGACAACATTAAGAATAGAAAATATTGGGTCATTGAATTTGTGTAAAGTTTGGCAGTTTGATTGCAGTTTCTATTGTACATGGTAATAAACTTTACCAAAAACCATCTAAAGAAGCCGACTCAGTTCAGGAGAAACGTTCTTGGGACCGATTAAACCAGGGGTCTGTGACCTTTACAATCCAAAGAGCCAATTTTCCCTCAGTCCAGGTAAATAAAACTCTTTTTAAAAAAACAACTTTTGATAAATATCTACTACAGGAAATTGTCATTTTTAAATAACCACATTTTTATTTCTATTTTTAGCTTTTAAAATAAACATAAAACTTTTGAAAAATAGGATAGACAGACTTTCTTCTATGGTATGTAGATATTTGTGGAAAATGATGCATAAGAAAAACAGCCCAGAGTTTCTGACCTTATGACACGGTACTTTTAGTGTCATTATGTTGTGGAAATTCAATGCAATTTTTCCATGAAAAAAATAAAAACAAAAATGCTAAAAACCTGCATTTATTATATCTATATTTAAAAACATAAGGCATTTCTTTAGCATGTTTAGCCATGTATTAAGAGCCATTGTGGAAGGTCCAAAGAGCCACTTGTGGCTCCGGAGCCGCAGGTTGCAGACCTCTGGATTAAACTAAAATCAACTTGTACCAGAATGGTGGGAAGAAGAAAGTATGGATCAGGCCGGGAACTAATCACATACTGTGGAAGCAACAAAGGATTTTTTTAAAGATAAAGAAGTATATTATGCTGCAATGGATGAGTCAGTCATCAGATATCAACACTACTGGCCATGAAGGTCCCTTGCTTTAGACAAAACTTAAAGCAGAAAGACCCACAAACAGCCAACAACAGAAGACAGTTGCTGTAAAGGTGGAGAAACAGATCACAGTGGGGAAAACCAAATGTTTATGTCCATGGGTTCCAGACTTTATTCAGTCGTCGCTTGCAAAGGATTTTCACACATTAACAAACATTTATGGTAAAGTTGACTGATCCATTAACTTTTGAGCCCATGAACTGAGGATAATTCCCATAAAATTTCATAGCATATTTTTTTTCCAACTACTTGAATTATAATTGAAAGGCTGCACTTCAATTACATCTTGGTTGGTTCAAATCAAATCCTGTGTGGTGGCATGCAGAGCCCAAATCATGGAAATTGTTTTACGGTCCAAATATTTCAGGGCCTAACTGTGATTACTAAAATTAGCTCTAAGAGTGGTTAACACCACCACCACCAGCAGGTGGTGTATGTATGGATATACATAGATGCTTGTACATAGAACACCAGTTACTGTGGTATATAGTTGTCATTCTATTGCATTTGTATTTAATATTTGTATTTTTTTTTAATCTGCTTTTCTCCCTCTTTTTTTCTGTAGTTGATTTATAGTAACACACAAATTTACCTGTTGTGGGATTAATAAGGTTTTTTCTTATCATTTATTATGCTGTTCTTCTATAAGTACAATATACTATAGTAAATATAGTAGTATATATACTTTATTATCTATATTATTAAATATAGATGCTATTAATTTAGTGTGTCTCATTGTAATGCATAGGTTGGTGCTCAGTGTGGTTTCAGACAATAATGTATGTATGTCGACATCTGTGAAGAAAGAATTCTTTCTTTCTTTTATTTCTTTAGAAAATATAAAACAAATTTAATCTATATCTGAATCTGTATCCTGGCATATGACTGGAGATGTAAACACACCAGCCATATCCTGGCATATGACTGGAGATGTAAACACACCAGCAGACCACATGGTTACTGGAACAATGCAGACAATCCTTCAGCAGAGACCAGTGATGAACTGGAGGGTCTGCTCTTATTCTTTACTGATTGGATGGTCACGGTTCAGTTTTACTGGCTGTACAAAAAGGGGCTGGAATAATTATAATACAACAAAACGGCACTTTTTATGTGCATTAAAGTGCGACAAAACTATGGAAGCCGAATGGACCAAAACGTCTATTTTGACGTTCGTGTTAAGACGAACAAAATTAACATCTAAAGATGTAAAAAATTGGGTGCTACCACTTCATCAGTTTCTGAGGGGAATTCTTACATACAATCCCTGCAAATGATAAATTGATGTTTTTTTGACAAACGCCACTAGATGACGCTGCGGTACTGCAGTTACCATTTTGGGCTAGAGACACCAATGAGACCCAATGACACAGCACAGGACCTACAGACAGAAACAACCTGAGCCAAAAAGAAAAGTTGGATAACAATCAATCTTCAGTAAACCACTGCAAAAAAACAAAAGGACAAACACATTTTGTTTAATAGCTGTTGGCATCCAGCTTATCGGTCTTTGTCAAACACATGACCTAACTAGTCGACACACACCCCTGGGCCGTATAATTTGCACCTCGGATATAAACAAGCAACACCAGGAGCTGTACTTTAGTTACTAATACGTTTTAAAACCGTTTACTCGGTCATCAATATGGATAAAAAGAAGAATGATGAGAGGATACCGTACAGGGACAAGCTTATCAAGGAGGCCCGGGATCGGTATTTGGCCAAATTGTCAACAATCAATAACATAGATCCTTACGACCTCAAAGCTAAGGAATGGAGCTCTGATGCTAATTTTCTACCTCCAACCTCATCGCTGGACATAAGCTACCTCATTTATGGTATCAGTGTTTACACGTATGAACAGTTCAGAAAATACAAATCTCTGGAAGCTCACGGACGTTTCAGGAATGTCTGGATGCAGATCTGTTCACACTTCCACCGCAGGACTGAACAACACCGTCTCACTGCAAAGGTAAGCTCACCTGCTGTTCCTGAAGTTATGATGCTGCTTAGGGTTACTTTACTTGTGTTGTCTGATTTCTTTACTTATTTAAACTCTGAGAATAAAGGATTCTTGTGCATTACAATGTTGTAAAAGAAACAACTTCATATTTATTTTACATAACTCAGAAAAAGATTTAAATGATCTAATAATCCTACCACATGTTCATACAACATAATTACTGAAGCTAACACGTCAGTCTGGCATCAGCCTGTAAACAGAACCTGTAATAATATAAACGTCCTTTAAATGAAGCTAAATAAAGCAAACGGCTGAACACTGTTGTAAACGGTTGTTGTCTACCAGTGTGTGTCTACAGGTCTCCCAGCACCTGACTGACTCTCCACTGAAGCTCTGGGTCATCATGGAGGTCTACAGCCTGCAGCAGCTAAAGAAGACGTCTGGATCTGTTCATTGTTGCTCTTGTTACAAATTTGCTCATATTTTGCAGTTTTTAGCACAATTGCACATTATATTTATTCAGTGTTGAAATTGCCATCAAAGATGTAAAATTGTCTCTCTACATTACTTGAAGATGTTACACCACAACTTCAGTGTTTTTATTATATCACGTGTGCATATTCTGTATTTTCTTTTATTGAAATTTCATGTTTTATCTGCTGCTAGTGTTTATTCTGACAGAGAATTTCAATAAAAACTGATATGAAAAAGTAAAACTGTCAAGCTTCTCGTCTGTTTAACAATCATGTTTCTATTCAGTGTTTATCTCCACAAGATTTTTATATGTAATTAAAATTTAATGTAATTTTCATTTTCAAAACTGACGCTGGTTATTTATGTGCTTAAGAGGCAACAAAGAGTCAAAAATACTTGAAAATGCCTTTGTCTATAGCATTCTATACTTTGGATGTTTGTGTGCGTGCGTATGCATGTGTTAGGATGAGTGGGGGTGTGTCTGGGGAGTGAGAGTGGGAGGGTTGGATGCTGTGCGAGTGTTTATATTTTTTGGGTGGGGCTGAGAGGGCATATGTGAGTGATGATGAGTAGGAGTATGCAAGGAAATAGGTGTGTGCATGTGTTTCTGTGTGGTTGGGGCGGGGTTAAGTGCACTTGTGGGGGGGGGCTTGGGCGGGCCTGGGGGTGGTGGGCCGTGGGTCTGCCGCTGTCCCCATCCCCTCATTCCCCGTTAGGGGTGTGGGAGGGTGGGAACTTTCTGGGGTGGGTGGCGGCTCACTGGCTGCGGTCCCTGAATGGCCCGGTCATGGGGGGCGGCCTCTCCTGGCCTGTCTTGCCCTGGGGGGCCTCCTGGGGAGCAGGGGTGCCTAATGCCACTAAAGGCTCATCATCCAGAGGGAAGCAAACTTCCCTCTGGACGTACATCCCCGGACCCCTCTTACTTCCCGCTGTCTCTGTCTCACACACACACACACACGTAGGGAGTTGGGAGGCGTGGGGCCATGAGGGGTGGAACGGAGGAGACCATTCAGTGGTCTCCTTGGATGCACCCCGTGGCTGCTCGCCTCTCAGTTTTAATTGCACCAAGACACCAAAACACAAGAAACACAACACACAAACAACACCTGGGGGGCATGGCATGCGGTGCATGGCGGGCGGGGCCAGCTCGCGGCTCATTGCAGTCACTGCCCCTCAATTTTAATTGCACACAACACACACTACATAAACAGTCAGGAGCGGGGAGGGAGAGGGTATTGGGGACCTCTTACACCCCTGGTCCTCCTGTGTGTGGCTGGGGGCGGGCAGGGGTGGTTGCCCCGGGGCCGGGTCCCGGGGTGGCTGCACTGGTGGGCTGCTGGCTCTATGGGGGTTGGGGCCCGCTGATCCGCCTGGGGTGTCCCCCACGGGGCATGGTGGGAGGGTTGTGTGTGGCGTGATTGTGTGGTGGTGAGCGATTGTGGGTGCGGCACGGGGGAGGGTGTGAGTGTGGGGTTATATGGGATGCAGGTTGAAGTAGATGGGGAGTGGGGGGAGGGGGCCGATAGCACCCTGGTTCCCGGGGTGTGCGGCTGGAACATCGGGGTGTGTGCTGGCCTACGCCGGGTGGCTGTCTGGGGGGGGCCTGGTCCTCCTAGGCATGTTGCGGGCCCTCTGCCTTTGGGGGGTGGGGCGGCCGCCTCTGGGCTCCTGGGGCCCTGGGCCCTTCGCTTGGGCTGCCCCGGGTGGGCGGTCCCTGGCACGGTCCTGGGGCCTGTGCCCCGGGACCGTGGGGGGCTCTTGCTGGGGCTCTCCTCTGCCGCCCTTCGGGTGGGGCTGGAGTCGTCTTTGTGGTGGGGTGGCTTGGGTTGGTGCTCCGGGTCTGCTGCTGAGGGCCCGGCCCAGGCCCTGGTCTGCCTCTGGCCTCCGTGGAGGCGAGGTCGCATTTGCATGATCTCACTCACCACTCTTCACCACTGATCCCTCCTTGTTTCTCATGCTCTGCATGCTGACACAGTCACTGAGTTGTCTAGTGGGTTTTTAATACTAAGCGATAATTATAAAAAAATTTTTTTGTATTTTTCCTGTGAGTTAGTATCTGGTCGCTGTTATGTCTTTTTCGTTTGGTTATTATTTAAAAACTCTTAATGACTGGCAGCCCTGTTTTTTTTTTTGTTTGTTTGTTTGTTTTTCTGTGTGTGTGTTTCTGCTTTTGTAAAAGTTGTAGGAAATGTTCTGGTGTGTTCATGTACAGGTGTAACAGTTTGTTGTCTGGTGATGGTGTGGATTGAAGGGTTGTTTCCTTTTGTCTGTGATCTTTTTGTCTCCTTTCTTCTTTCCCTTTTGCTCTTTTTGCTATTTTCTATCTTTTTCTGTCCCCTCTGGTCAGGTCCAGCAAGATTACATAGATTCCGTGATTCAAAGTAAATAAATAAATAAATTAATCACATTATCAAGAGGAGCCTTACCCATAGGCCTCCTCTTGGCAGAGCAAATTTGTTCAGCACGATACAGCAACCAGATTATCATTTTGCTGCTATGATGCTGGACAGGACAAGTTTTAAAATAAAAAAAAAAAAAAAAGAAAGAAAATGCCTTTGACACACTTTATTATTCATGTTTAAGCCATGTACAAAAAAAAGTGCACATTTTTGCTGCACAAATAGTATGAAAAAAAACTTCTAACTGTCTGACTGAACACATAGATCTTCGTCATCATGTGGCTCATCCTCTGTGATCAGCTGATCACCATCCTCTCCAGCATCAGGTGTTCTCTTCATGGTCTGTACATCTCCAGTGTCTGGATCCTGGTGGACTCCATCTCTGCTGCTTGCAGTGTCTCTTTCCTCAGCTGATGCGTCTTCTTCGTCTTGCAGATGTGCAGCGTTTGTGGGTGGAACTGATGTGTGTCCTAGAAGCAGGAATGGTGCACAGTCTTAAGCTGGTTGACCTGCAATCATATATTTGGTGTTATTAAAAAACTAGTTAAAATTGGTGCTTCCATTATATTTCACAATCTTAACCACTTAATCCAACCAGTTAACCATCCAATCAGATCTCAAAGAGCACTCTTGGTATTTACACGTGTGGCATGTCTAGTGGGGTGGGAGGAATTGAATGAATGCGACAACTCCATCGGATGTGCATTCAGCCCTCTAACCAAAAAAGGGGTTAAACATGCAACAGAACATGCATTACTTAAATCAAAACTAAAACGGGCAACCAAGGAAAACTCAAACAACGTTACATCCTGGGCAGCACCCACAATAATGATCAGTCTGTGCTTTACCCCTCACTGGGGCACAAGAGCATATTTGTCAGTCTCAGAAGTTAAGCTCCACCTGCCGATGCACCGAACGAGCCAATAGGAAATCACATGGAGACAAAACAGGAAGGTATCCACACACAGATAGCTTGGGTCGCGCTAGTCCCCTGACCTAAAAGAGAAACAGACCCTGTTATTACCTACATTAATGTTCTGCTCTGCCTGCAGAGCAAATGCCGTCTTACCCGTAGCTACAACCCCCTCTCGTAGGGAGGGAGAAAGAAGAAAAGTCTCTCGACACCTGAATAATTTTCTTCAGCAGAGTGACAGAACACCCAGTCCCTCAAAGTTTCCTCCAGATTTATCTCAGTTCTACATGTCTCACTTACATATTCTGACAACAGAAACAGAAACCGCCATGAAGCTCTTCAAAGATCATCCACCAACTCTGGCTGATCTATCATGACAAGACTTTATATTTCAGCTGGAGAGTCACTTTTCTCAGTCTCGGTTCAAACCATAGTTCTAGTCTTTTCTCCTTGTATAAATTCTCAGTTTTGTAATAAAGAAGTCTTTAACTCTACGTAACAATCTGATAATGTAACAGAGGAACATCTTGCTGCTTGATGAACAGCAAACATGTTGGCAGCAAATCTCAAAAGCTGAGAGGCTGCTGCAGGAAATCCTCCACCACTGTGATCAAAGTGATGCAGGTTGAGCAGCTGTGGTGGTGAGGTGGTGCTGAGATCTGTTGTTTAACATCATCATCAAATGGATAACTGGCTGGATCATTTGAAAGCTGAGTGTACATAAATTAATGTATGTATGCATGAAGGAGACACATAGAAGTCCTTGTTTCTCTTCCTCATCACAGCATTTTATTTCTAACATTTTAACCATTTTAGGAGTACTGCAGCAGGTCTGGATGAACTGCCCTGGCACCAAACTCGATTGTTAAGCAGTACGCCGCCGAAGTGAAACTACATGGAATGCAGCATTCAACACGGCCTGGACAGCCAGTGGACCGCAACAGTTTGCAGGGGAGATGATATTGACACTGGCACGCAACATGTCAGCAAATAAAGCTTACTCATTAACATTACTTACACAATAAAATCAACAAAAACAACAAAAACTCTCCTACTTGCCTTTATGAAAATGTCGAGCAAACATGCATGAAGGGAGATGGTGGTGACAGTGATGTCCTTCTCTCACCGCTGTGACCCAGGCCATAACCTGCTGTCCAAAGCCTTGTTTACAAGTGGGAAGCTGAAAAAAACGTTGTGGGCTAATTTTTAAAAGTTTTTTGTCGTCTTTTTGCAGTCTTTCACACAACACGAGACTCCCATTTTATCAAAGATTATAACGCAGGCAAAGACGATACACAGCTGCTAACAACAATGCAACCAACATGGCGACCGACTTGCAACCTTATGCTCCAGACTTTGGAACAGACAATAGACTTGCTACATTTCCCCCGCATTAATAGACTGTCCCAAACAGTGAATCACAGTTGCGTATACAACAGCTGACAGGTACGTAGCCCAAACATATTCAATAGTAAGAGCGCAACCAATCAGATGGAAACCTTAAGGTCCAAACATCTTAAGATGTTAACTTTGTACGTCTTAACACGTAAAAAATGTAAGTTTTAACACGAACGTCAAAATAGACGTTTTGGTCCATTCGGCCTTCCATACAAGTCCAAGGCCAGGAGGCGGGCTTATCGCACCAAACATCTGACTCCAGGTTGGCTTGCCTCTGTTGTTAGGCAGAGTTTCTTCTTATCAGTCACTGCTCTTTGATCTGGACCTGTGTGTGACTGGAGACTCACAGAGAGTTTGCACACCAAAAACTGCAGTTATTAAGAGTACCCACCCTTTTTGGAGTCCAGGGACTCCCTCGGTCTGCTTGGGGACTTCAATGCCAACGTGGGCAATGACAGCAAGACCTGGAGGGGTGCGATTGGGTGGAATGGCCCCCCTGATCTAAATCCAAGTGGTGCTTGTCATGGATTGTCCATAACGAACACCTTGTTCAGGTATAAGAGCGTCCACACGTGCACCAAGACAATGTAGGCCGCAGTTCAACTTTGTAGTCGTGTTGTCTGACTTACAGCTGCATGTCTTGGACACTCGGGTGAAGAGAGGGGCGGAGATGTTAACTGATGACCACCTGGTTGTGAGTTGGCTCAGATGGTGGGGGAGGATGCCAGTCAGGCCTGGCAGACCCAAGCGTGTTGTGAGGGTCTGCTGGAAACGTCTGGCAGAGTCCCCTGTCTGAAAGAGTTTCAACTCCCATCTCCGAGAGAGCTTCAACCATGTCCTGGGTGAAGCGTGGGACATTGAGTCCAAGTGGGCTGTGTTCGGTGCTTCTATTGTTGAGGCGGCCAGCCACAGCTGTGGCAGCAAGGTCTTTGGTACCTGTCGTGGCGGTGACTCTCGAACTCGTTGGTGGACACCAGCAGTGAGGGATGTTGTCAAGCCGAAGGAGGAGTCCTATCGGGCCTTTTTGGCCTGTGGGACTCCAGAGGCAGCTGATGAGTATCGACGGGCTAAGTGGAGCGCAGCTTCAGCAGTCACTAAGGCAAAAACTCACGCATGGGAGGAGTTTGGAGAGGCCATGGAGAATGACTTCCGGACGGCTTCAAGGAGATTCTGGTACACCATCCGGCGGCTCAGGAGGGGAAAGCAGTGCTTCGTCAACACTGTGTACAGTAGGGATGGGGGGCTGCTGACCTCAACTTGGGACGTTGTGTGGCAGTGGGGGGAATACTTTGAAGACCTTCTCAATCCCACCAACACGTCTTCCGACGTGGAAGCAGAGTCTGGGGACCCTGGTATTGGCTTTCCCATTTCTGGGGCTGGTTAAAAAGCTCCTCGGTGGCAGGGCTCTGGGGGTGGATGAGGTCCGCCCAGAGTTCCTTAAGGCTCTGGATGCCTGGACTGGCAGCCTGGGGTGGTGGTCCCCCTCTTCAAAAAGGGGGATCAGAGGGTGTGCTCCAACTACAGGGGGATCACTCTACTCAGTCGGCCTGGTAAGGTCTATTCAGGGGTGCTGGGGTCAGTCGGATTGTTGAACCTTGGACTGAGGAGGAGCAGGTTGGTTTTTGTCCTGGTCATGGAACAGTGGACCAGCTCTACACTCTCTTCAGGGTCTTGGAGGGGGCATCGGAGTTTGCTGAACCTGTCTACATGTGAGGCTGCCAATGTGCTTTGTGGATTTGGAGAAGGCGTTCAACCGGGGACTCTTGTGGGGGTACTCCGGGAGTATGGAGTGCCGGACCCCCTTGTATGAGCTGTCCAGTCCCTGTACAACCGGTGTCAGAGCTTGGTCCACGTCACCGGCAGTAAATCCGAGTCGTTTCCAGTGAGGTTTGGACTCCCCCAGGGCTGCCCTTTGTCATCAATTCTGTTCAAAAGACAAAAGACAGAATTAATAAGCGCAGTCAAGGTGTTGAGGGGATCAAGTTTGGTGACCTCAGGACTGGGTCTCTGCCCTTTGCAGATGATGTGGTTCTGTTGGCTTTATCGGGCCGTGATCTTCAGCTCTCACTGGAGTGATTCTCCCAAGTGTGAAGCGGCTGGGATGAGAATCAGCACCTCCAAATCAGAGACCATGGTCCTCAGCTAGAAAGGGGTGGAGTGCCTTCTCCAGGTTGGCAATGAGGTCCTGCCCCAAGTGGAGTTCACGTATCTCGGGGTCTTGTTCGTGAGTAAGGGAAGGATGGAGTGGGAGATCGACAGGCGGATCGGTGCGGCATCTGCAGTGATGCTGACTCTGCATCGGTTTGTTGTGCTGAAGAGGGAGCTGAGCAAAAAAGCAAGGCTCTCAATTTACCGGTCGATCTACGTTCCTACCCTCACCTATGGTCACGAGCTGTGGGTAGAACAAGATCGCGAATACAGGCGACTGAAATGAGTTTTCTCCGCAGGGTGGCCGGGCTCTCCTTTAGAGATAGGGTGAGAAGCTTGGTGATCCGGGAGGAGCTGAGTGGAGTCGCTGCTTCTCCGCATCGAGAGGAGCCAGATGAGGTGGCTCGGGCATCTGGTCAGGATGTCTCCTGGACGCCTCCCTGGTGAGGTGTTCCAGGCACGTCCCACCGGAAAGAGGCCCCGAGGAAGACCCAGGATACGCTGGATGGACTACATCTCTCGGCTAGCCTGGGAACGCCTCAGGATCTTTCTGGATGAGCTGGTGAATGTGGCCGGGGAGAGGGAAGTCTGGGTTTCCCTGCTTAGACAGCTGCCCCCGGGACCCGATTCTGCATAAGCGGCAGAAAATGGCTGGAAAATGAATGAATGGGATGCTGCTCCTAGAGCAGTAAATCTCAAACTTTTTTTAGCTTAGAACCCCATTTTGATGACCACAAACATTCAAAACACAATTTTACTTATTTTTATACCACATTTAGTCTATTTCATGTATGAAAATGTAGGTTAAAGTTGTGTAGTACCTGTCCCATGTAACTCGTAATTAAACAAATGTTATGATACTATGGGCAGGGCCCTGGGTTTTTTTCTCAGACTGACAGGTGCTTCTGTATGTTTAAAGTTTTTTGTGATACCTGCATGTTACCTGTTACAACTCAAAATTAGTCGGTGCCTCCGCTGGTTAATATATAACTTATAAATATGAAAAATTTAAACCAAACAAATTAGGACTAAAGACACGTTATTCGAATAGAAACAAATTTTAGTAATATAAACATACATAATACATACAAATAAAACATATAAGATTAAGGGCTTTTCAAAACACGTTGTGTTTATACCTTCTTATTTAAAGATAAAAATAGTATTAAATAAAATAGCACCATAAAATAATACCAGCCTTTTACGTTTTTCCAAATCAGCCCTCAAATTAACTCAAATAGTTGCAGGCCTGGAGCGAAGCTTGGGAACGTTGTGGTCTAAAACTGGATGACCCGTTTACTTGCAAACAAGCAAAAGAGAAATATAGCATGTGCAAACTGTTTTGGTTACTCACAACCTCTTATATCAGTCAGCGGAAACCTCAGGAGTTGAAATGGCATGATGAGGGATGAAAAGGGGGTTTGATGAGTTGATGTTGCAGACAGACGTTGGTAGCTGCAGACCTCCACGTGGCATACGCTGTCGGCCAGAACTCTGATTATCTATGCTCAACACCAACTAATCAATAACTGATCAATAACTGATTTTAACATTGAACATATGTTATATCCTCCTGACTACTAGAAAAAAAATTGTTTAATCAATATTTTTTTTAATTTCCCCGACTGTTTGAAGGGTAATGAGAAAACTTTGACAATGAAACTCGTTCTTCTTAACTGAAAAATACAGAACAAAATTCAGGAAATAGCAACAAATGTCCACTACAGAAGACAATTCTCAAACTTATGTTGTGGTAAAATGTTTTTATATTCATTTAGAAAATGGCTTAATGTGTTCTCAAGAGATATTATAAAGAAATATTACAATAATACTTCAGGACTACATTTGCACAAAAAGAAGTTATGCACTTACTTTTCCTCTTCTTATGAAATGTGATTGTGGTAATGAATGCCATTTTCCTTGAGGAAAAACAGGATGTTCCCAAGGCCCCACCCCTATAAATGTGGTACCATTCAAAGGCCCTGGATGTCCTTTTTAGAGAACAAAATGAGTGGGTTTAATAGCATGCAGGGGGATGGAGATATTCAGCTTTACAAATGTCCTCCACAGAGGACAAATTTGAACTACTGGTAGTCAGGAGGATATGAACTGAACATAAACTTTATAAACTAACAATGACTTAGGCCCAATCCCATTTCACCCCTTACCCCTACCCCTTGCCCCTTACCCCTTACAACGGAGCTAGAAGGTGTAGGGCTGAAAAATCAACCCCTACGAATTGGGACACCCCTTCAACAGTCACATATGTCATCAGTAGTCACTAAAGAACATTTTACACAGGAACTGGAAGAAACTAAATAAAATCAAAACAATAAATATATTAAAAAATTTTAAACATGGGGCTAAAACAGGAAAAACCAGCAAAACTGCCGGCTGTAGTTAAAAAAAACTAGGAAAAACTATATTGTGCATCGTTGCCGTCTGTGAAGCTGAAATATCTCCCTCATCACTGCGTGTCAGTCTGATCTATGAGCAGTGAGCGAACCGCTGCTGCAACGCGACACTGCGTCTTCTTGACATATACGCCGGGACACCGACCCAGAAGTAATGCGGCCCACTGGGAATCCTCTAGAACTTCTTAGTTAGCCGGCATTGCTCTTAAAGTGTATTCCAGCGTGAGAAATAAGAGGTTTAGCGTGAGAGCGTAAGAAGCCAGTCAAATGCATGAGTCTTACGGCCGATGCGTGACAGTAGCCCTGTAAACAAATGCAGCGTACCGGCTCGCACAGGTTAGTGGTTCACCACGATCTCGTGCTGCTACATGCTGCTGTCAAACATGACATGAGAGAGATCACTCTGCAAGAGCGTTCAGTCTAGATACTTCATAGTGAAACCTGTTGTCATACACAGTCTATGGTGAAGTAAGATGGGGGAGCCTAATAAAATCGCAGCGGCAAACTTGTTGCGCTCATTTTTTCATTACAGTGCAATTAATTGACTTATTGCTTATCGACAGGCATATGTGGGACGTAATGTACGAATTTTGCATGCAATTAAAATTAATCGTGTGCTGGTATACTCTCTTTTACTCTGAGGCTGTTTTTTTTTGTGCGAGTGTGTGTTGCCCTGCACCTCAAGAAAGCGTGATGTGCGTAGAAACACTTGCTTTCTCATATAGAACAGGAAATTTTTCATACCCCTCCGTTTCAAGTGGGCCTCTGAAAAATCTTCGTTTGAAGGGGTATATAGCCCTACCCCTTACCCCTACCCCTCTGTCCTAAAAGGAATTGGGACACCCCTACCCCTTCACGTGAACGCGCAAAATGGAGGGGAAGGGCTATGGGGTAGGGCCAAGGGGTGAAATGGGATTCACCCTTAAACACTTTTTAGACATTTTTTTAAACTATTTATTGTTTTAATATTTTAATCTTTTCCTCCAAAATACAAGGCAACTGTATCTGGGCTACACTTGTTTAGAATTAAGTGTGGCGTATTATTTTATTTTATCTAGATTATTTGTTTTAGTACATTTTAGTTTTTAGTTTGCATCCATGTGTAGCTGCCCAGGTGTTTTGTGTTCACTATAGTTTGCTAGCAACTCCTAGATTAGCTCACTTCTGTCTGCTTTAGTTAAACTTGCAATCCAACTAAAAACATAGCTGCCCAGCCAGCATTACGTACCTAAGTCAGCATAAATTCAACTTCACACACAATATCAACAAGTGGCTACTACTGCTACAATCTACGAAGCTAGTAAGTTAGCCAGCGGTTTGCGGTCGGTTTAAGGTTATTGTTGGAACATTACAGCCGGTGGTTTAATGTTACGTTATACACCACCAAACGTTTTGTTAACTTATCACGTTGTCTTTGTGGTGAATTGTGACATGTCTCATCAGGTTTGTTGTCATAAGGTTTTTAAACTCCACTTCAGTGAAGCGAAAATGGGTTCACATATCACGTCTTCTCTTTCTCTTGGGCCCCGTGCAAAGCATGGCCATTGATGTTTCACTTTTAAATTTTTGCCGTGAATCCACATCCTGTCTGTTCCTTGTGTTTGTGCGCCTGCACGCTGCAGGTTTGAAAGAGTGTGTGTGTGTGTGTGAGTGGCGGAAAAGCCGAGGAGACAGGATTTGACAAAATCATCTTCTTTTTTTTAGCTCAGTTTTTATTTATTGAACTACTTTTTTGTCTCATCTTTATTAGTCCACGAAAATGCATTCTGATTTAGTCCCAGTTATTGTTTATTAATGGGGATTTTAGTCTTGTCTAGTTTTTATCCGGTGAAAAATATGCATTGACGGAAATATTTTCGTTTAGTTTTCATTAACGAAATTAACACTATGAAGTATTGATCATCATTCTTAGTATTGATATCGACTTTAAAATTTTAGTATCGTGACAACCCTACCACCACCCAGCTGGTCTGGGGCTCCTGCTGCATGGGAACTGCTTAGGGATGTGTAAGTGAGTTAACATTGCTAGGTGGCTCCGCACCGGCTACAGGGGACTAGCTAGCTACTGGGTTAGCTTCCACTGTGCGAAGCCAAGCTAAATCCAGACCTCCAGGGGTTAATGATTTTGATTTCCATTGATCATTCTTTTTTTTTACTGTTCTCAACACATTCTACTGTTTAATAAATAACGATTTTTGACTGGAATATTTCATTCAAGATCTAAGATGTGTCGTTCAAGTATTCTTAGTTTTCAGTAGTGTATAGACCTACACGTATATGACTGAGTCCCACTGTATGTCTGACAATAAGGTTCCCCATAATTACCTTTGTAATCTAAGCCCTGTATTTAATTGTACTGAGTGATCCGTTATTAACAGTCGACTAGTATTTTGGTCAATGTTTATACTGCGGCTGCTATCATTACTTCCATGATCAGACTGTTTCAGCCTGTCGGTGTGATTTCAAGATGATTTACGTTTATGTGGTCAATATAACAGTTTTAGTCAACAAGTGTTGACTACCATGCCAGCTCATTGTCACATGGGCGTCAGAAAAACACATCTTAACTCCATTTACCAATATTTCCTTTTACTGCCAGAATACTGAGTAGAACTTTGGTCAACCATGCCCAAAATCACTGTTCGATCCACTGGGCCACCATTACCTGGTAAATCTGGTATAGGGGGGATACACTCGATCAGGACCATTTTCTGTCTTTCTATGAATTGGTGGCAAACTTGCCAGTTTTTGGTGGCGTTTTAATTTTTCATGCAGATCAATCAGCAGGATTTGATCTGCTGAGGAGGAGAAGGTTTCTCTTATTCTGCTTCTAGCGTCCCTCGTTTAAACAACTTTTCCCTTCATCCACTCATTTGGACTTGTTAGACATCCCAGGTGTGTGCACAGAGTTTATGCAGGTCTGTCTTGAGTCAGTCTGGATGAAATCAGGCTGAGCTGTGTTCCTAGAACGACATGATGCTTCAGTAGAAGATGGTGCTGGTTTGACTTTTTCAGGCATCTCTCGAGCGACTTTCCTGAAACACCCCCATGAACAGGAAACAGAAACCTGACAAAGACATACTGTAAACAACTCATTTATTTGTACAGCTTGGCTTCCACCATCAGCGTGTGAATGAATAACAGATTCACAATGTAAAGCACTTTGGGTGCCTTGATAAAGCACTAAATAAATCTAAACCATTAGTATTATTATTATTACTCTGTTATGACTAACAAAGTACATAGTTATATACAGTATTATTTAATTCAAACTCAAATATGTTGCGACAATCACCTCACAGTTGCTACAGAACAGCTGCAGAACAGTTTCTCTTCAGAGGGAGGTCGTCTTTCTATGACTAAACTTCATAACTTTACTAAACATTTACAAGAAGTGGCTGCAAATCCCCCTACCGTTTGCCAAAACTTTACAAATATGCACAATATCATTTTGTTTTACTTCACAGGTCTTCTTAGTGATACCTTTGTTAATAAAGTTTTAATCCAGCAGTACACATTAGTTTTTCCACAACATTTGGTATAATTTTTTTAATAGTCTGAATGAATACAAGCTGCACCATCCTCCTGGCACATTTAAGGTTTCTCTCCAGTGTGAATACGTTGGTGCCTTTTTAAAGCACCAGATTCAGTAAAAGCTGCTCCACACTGGTCACACCTGTAAGGTTTCTCTCCAGTGTGAATACGTTGGTGACTTTTTAAAGCACCAGATACAGTGAAAGCTGCTCCACACTGATCACACCTGTAAGGTTTCTCTCCAGTGTGAATACGTTGGTGCCTTTTTAAAGCACCAGATATAGTGAAAGCTGCTCCACACTGATCACACTTGTAAGGTTTCTCTCCAGTGTGAATACGTTGGTGACTTTTTAAATGACCTGACTGACTGAAAGCTGCTCCACACTGATCACACCTGTAAGGTTTCTCTCCAGTGTGAATACGTTGGTGACTTTTTAAATCACCTGACTGACTGAAAGCTGCTCCACACTGATCACAGGTGTACGGTTTCTCTCCAGTGTGAATACGTTGGTGATTTTTTAAAGCACCAGCTAAAGTGAAAGCTGCTCCACACTGATCACACCTGTAAGGTTTCTCTCCAGTGTGAATACGTTGGTGATTTTTTAAAGCACCAGATACAGTGAAAGCTGCTCCACACTGATCACACTTGTAAGGTTTCTCTCCAGTGTGAATACGTTGGTGATTTTTTAAAGCACCAGATGCAGTGAAAGCTGCTCCACACTGATCACACCTGTAAGGTTTCTCTCCAGTGTGAATACGTTGGTGATTTTTTAAAGCACTAGATACAGTGAAAGCTGCTCCACACTGATCACACCTGTAAGGTTTCTCTCCAGTGTGAATACGTTGGTGATTTTTTAAAGCACCAGATATAGTGAAAGCTGCTCCACACTGATCACAGCTGTAAGGTTTCTCTCCAGTGTGAATACGTTGGTGCCTTTTTAAATCACCTGACTGACTGAAAGCTGCTCCACACTGGTCACATCTGTAAGGTTTCTCTCCAGTGTGAATACGTTGGTGACTTTTTAAATGACCTGACTGACTGAAAGCTGCTCCACACTGATTACATCTGTAAGGTTTCTCTCCAGTGTGAAAACGCTGGTGACTTTTTAAATCACTTGACTGACTGAAAGCTGCTCCACACTGATCACAGGTGTACGGTTTCTCTCCAACGTGAATCTTCTGACATCTCTTTGGTCGTGATGCACCAGTGAAAACTTTCTTACAGCCTCGACCACCTCGATGTTTAGGTTTTCTTTGGCCTCCATGTTTCTGTAACGAGCAGGAAGAAAACATTTACATTTCACCCAAACTAAGTATTATGGACAAGTATTATTCAACCTCAAGCATCTGGTAGGTACCACAAACTGATTCTTATTTACAGCTGGATGACTGCAGACACAGTAGCAGGAGGTCATGTAATTCCTTGATCTGTTAGTGTTTGTAGTCTGTGCTAACAACCCAGAAGCTGCTTTAGTCTAAGAGAGGTGTCAGTCTAAAACTGAAGATGTTGTCTGGACCAGTCAGGTCACTGTACTGTAAAATGATTTGAATGAATGAAGTCACAAGAATCTTAAAAACACTGATAAGTAGAGAAATGTGGAGTATTTATTTTTTAGATTTCATATCAAACTTCCTTGTTTTCAAACTCAAATACTGTACTGTTCTCTCTCCAAACTCTGTCCTCAGACTCAGAAAGTCTCTAAAAACAGATTTAATGTGAAGCAGTCTCAAATATGATGCTGACCATACAGATGCTTGGACGTGTGTGTGTCTGTAGTTGAAAGAATGTCCAGATTATAATCCTACCAAAAAAATCTAGTTAAAGACATAATAGAGTTTGATGATTTTCACAGTTGTTATGCTTTAATTAATTTCACCACTTTCTAGTGTGTAAAAATAACATGAACACTTCTTATGTGTATTTTTTTATCCATTTATTTCTTCTGATGCCAAAATCATAAAATGATCCATCCATCCATTTTCTTCCGCTTATCCGGAGTCGGGTCGCGGGGGCAGCTGCCTAAGCAGGGAAACCCAGACTTCCCTCTCCCCGGCCACATTCACCAGCTCATCCAAAGGGATCCCGAGGCGTTCCCAGGCCAGCCAAGAGATGTAGTCCGTCCAGCGTGTCCTGGGTCTTCCCCGGGGCCTCTTTCCGGTGGGATGTGCCCGGAACACCTCACCAGGGAGGCATCCTAACCAGATGCCCGAGCCACCTCATCTGGCTCCTCTCGATGTGGAGGAGCAGTGACTCTACTCTGAGCTCCTCCCGGATCACCGAGTTTCTCACCCTATCTCTAAGGGAGAGCCCGTCCACCCTGCGGAGAAAACTCATTTTGGCCGCTTGTACTCGCGATCTTGTTCTTTCGGTCAATACCCACAGCTCATGACCATAGGTGAGGGTAGGAACGTAGATCGACCGGTAAATCGAGAGCTTTGCCTTTTGGCTCAGCTCTCTCTTTACCACGACAGACCAATGCAGAGCCCGCATCACTGCGGACGCCACACCGATCCGCCTGTCGATCTCCCGCTCCATCCTTCCCTCACTCGTGAACAAGACCCCGAGATATGTAAACTCCTCCACTTGGGGCAGGACCCCATCGCAGACCCGGAGAGAGCACTCCACCCTTTTCCGGCTGAGGACCATGGTCTCGGACTTGGAGGTGCTGATTCTCATCCCAGCCGCTTCACACTCGGCTGCGAATCGCTCCAGTGAGAGCTGAAGATCACGTCCCGATGAAGCCAACAGAACCACGTCATCCACAAAGAGCAGAGACCCAATTCTGAGGCCACACCTCGGCTGCGCCTAGAAATTCTATCCATAAAAGTTATGAACAGAATCGTGACAAAGGACAGCCTTGGCGGAGTCCAACCCGCACTGGAAACGATTCTGATTTACTGCCGGCAATGCGGACCAAGCTCTGACACCGGTTGTACAGGGACCGGACAGCTCTTACAAGAGAGTCCGGCACTCCATACTCCCGGAGTACCCCCCACAGGAGTCCCCGGGGAACACGGTCAAATGCCTTCTCCAAATCCACAAAACACATGTAGATTGGTTGGGCAAACTCCCATGCCCCCTCGAGGACCCCAAAGAGGGTGTAGAGCCGGTCCACTGTTCCACGACCGGGACGAAAACCACACTGCTCCTCCTCAATTCGAGGTTCGACTATCTGACGGACCCTCCTCTGCAGCACCCCTGACCTTACCGGGGAGGCTGAGGAGTGTGATCCCCCTGTAGTTGGAGCACACCCTCCGGTCCCCCTTTTTGAAGAGGGGGACCACCACCCCAGTCTGCCAGTCCAGGGGGACTGCCCCCGATGTCCACGCGATGCCGCAGAGGCGTGTCAACCAAGACAGCCCTACGGAATCCAGAGCCTTAAGGAACTCTGGGCGGACCTCATCCACCCCCGGGGCCTTGCCACCAAGGAGATTTTTAACCACCTCAGCGACCTCAGCCCCAGAGATAAGCGAGCCAGCACCAGCTACCCCAGACTCTGCTTCCTCATCAGAAGACGTGTTGGTGGGATTGAGGAGGTCTTCGAAGTATTCGCTCCACCGCCTCACAACGTCTCGAGTCGAGGTCAGCAGCCCCCCATCCCCACTGTACACAGTGTTGACGGAGCACTGCTTTCCCCTCCGGAGCCGCCGGATGGTGGACCAGAATCTCCTCGAAGCCGTCCGGAAGTCATTCTCCATGGCCTCTCCAAACTCCTCCCACGCCCGAGCTTTTGCCTTAGCGACCGCCGAAGCCGCGCTCCGCTTAGCCCGCCGATACCCATCAGCTGCCTCTGGAGTCCCACAGGCCAAAAAGGCCCGATAGGACTCCTTCTTCAGCTTGACGGCATCCCTTACTGTCGGTGTCCACCAACGAGTTCGGGGGTTACCGCCACGACAGGCACCGACGACCCTACGGCCACAGCTGCGGCTGGCCGCCTCGACAATAGAGGCACGGAACACAGCCCATTCAGACTCAATGTCCCCCGCCTCACCCGGGACTTGGTTGAAGCTCTGCCGGAGATGGGAGTTGAAACTCCTTCTGACAGGGGACTCTGCCAGACGTTCCCAGCAGACCCTCACAACACGCTTGGGCCTGCCAGGCCTGACCGGCATCCTCCCCCACCATCTGAGCCAACTCATCACCATGTGTGTATATATATATATATATATATATACTTGGACATTTCAAACCCATGCTAGTCCACACAAAACAGCTTGCCAGTGCAGACGAAGAACAGCTGTTAGCAGGAAATTCTGCTAATGTTAAATCAATACACGTGTTGCATAAAATACAAAATACAAAAAACACAAGATCAGGAAAAAGGAAGCTCAAAACTGAAGCACATTAGTGTACAGTATGTGGCAATGACCCCTTTTGTTGTGCATTGCTACTCTGAGTCACAGCTGTGTGTATTAGAAGATTTAGAAAAAAATGTTTTCTTTATTTGGATGCTACTGGCAGTGTAGTTGAAAAGCCTTACCCAACCAGCCAGTCAGTCCTTTACTATGCGTTGTGCATGTCAATCGACAACAAAAACTGTGATACCTGTTGCAGAAATGCTAACAGCAGATTGGTCTACTCCAACTATCTTGTAGTGGTTAACATGCCTGCGCTGTGACTACTAAGGTTTTTCAAAAACTACTCAGACCTCAAAAGGCTGAAACTGATTTCAGTTGGGCCACGATGCACGCTGTGGTTCAGGCATTTAACACAATGACCATTCAGGAGTACCTCAAGCTTTGTTTCAAAGATGTCAAAATAACAGTTCAGTGCAGATCACAACTTCACACCTTTCTGCTGCTCACATGCTGAAACTGGTGAGCATGAAGGTGTGAAAAGTCCAGTTCAAAAAGAACACCAAACAGCTTTTTCTGTACTGTTTTGCACTCCTCCTGAATGCAACAAAACTTCAAGAGATCTTGTCAATTAAAAGGTCTGTGGTCATTGTGTTCAGTTCAAGAACCCAGACAAAGATGTATGTGGAACATTTGTGTGTTTTGCAAGAAGCCATCCAGAGAAAAAAGACCGACCAAATAAATATTCTAAATCCCGATGGTGCTGAAACCCCTGTTGAATTTGACAGCACTCAAAAAGCCCTCACAAAATCCTCACGCTTTTTTCCACTGATTGAAGGAGTTGCCAGACAAGCTCAGGAGGAATCACATAAAGAAGATGATAAAGAGGGAGAGGGGCAGACAAACCAGCATTATTGAGAGTCACTCATTGACCTAATTTTACACTTTGCTGGTACAGGTCCTCTTTGGAGTGGGCTTATGCCGTCTGATTTCAGTAAAACTCCAGACAGTAATGCTGTTGTAGAAAATTGGTTCCGCACGACAAAATGTGTCATCCTGTCGTCAAAGTTACACCGAAGAGCAGGCGATTTCATTCAAGTCCTACATGAATTTGTTGTTGGAAGATTGAAGGGTATGGCAGTGACTCATCAGGCAGGTCTCCAGAGTACACCAGCTGAACAGTCAAAAAGTGAGGGACCAGAAACAACTGCTGTTTCACAAGAGGAGACATGGAGGACGCGACGGAGAAAGAGGACATCCAAGTACTTCAGCTCCCCTGTGCAGCATTAGCATTCAAACAGCCAGCAGCTAACAAAAGAGCTGCTAGGCAAAAGAAAAAAACCTGTGACAGTGGCTGATACCACTGACAAAAACACAACCACCTCAAGTCCAGGGCCACAAGAAAAAGCAGGAAGCTGTCCACGTTGGGGAGGAAATGGCATGACAGAACAGGGAGCGATAGCCATGACAAATACTTGTACAGTTGACAACCTTCTTTACTTGCTGCATTTGGTAATAAAGAGAAGACCAGCAGTCAACAATGATTTAAAAAGCAAAGCAAGTCTTGACCCATGGATAGCTAGCCTTCTTTGTGTTCATGAGCATGAAATTCATGAAGTTCATGAAATTCAACAAAAATGTCTCAATGAAGCTTGTCCAGTGGCAAAAAGGACAAACACCTCCATTGATGTGGTGTAAGTTCACTTTTTTTATTTTTTGCATGTATTGTATTTATCAGTCAGTGTTGTCATCTGTTTATTATGTGTTTATTTAGCAAATATTATTTTTTTTATATTACAAGATTAGTTCTATTTTCCTTTCATTAATTTCTAGGTGTGAGGATTTTGGTAGCCTGCAGACTGTCCTTGATAAGTGGGCCAGTGAGTCTTTAAGAGTACTACCATGTAAAACGTGAGTATGCATTTTTTTCATTTCTTATTGATATTTTCAAAGCTTGCAAGGTAAATTATTTGCCTCGTTGACTTTAATCTCTGCGATATTTTTAGGGATGCACGATATATCGGCATTAATATCGGTATCGGCCGATGTTAGGCATTTTTTTACATATCTGTATCGGTCCGATGAGCAAAACTGGCCCGATATTACCAGCCGATATTTATTTTGGTCTAATTGCTGTTTGTGTACGTGTGTCGGGAGGAGGAGGGGCATTTGGCCTTGCCACCATGTTGGACATGTAACAGCGATGCAGTACTACTTGTGGGGAAGCTAGAGACGATGTCAGCTGTGTGGTCATTTTTCACGGTGTCAAATGATGATAGTCGAAAAGCAGTTTGCAATATATGCAAAGTTGAAGTGATGCGAGGAGGATGCCGTGTCAAATCATTCAATACTACAAATTTAATATGTCATCTGAAAAACCACCATCCCGAAGCTCACAAACATTTGGCGAAGCTAACGCCTGTAAGGTTAGCTACCAGGCAAAAACCAAAGCAGCAGCCACAGTTGGGAGCCCAATACAGCAAGCACTCGACCAAACCAAGAAATTTGCCAAGGACAGCGCAAAAGCCAGGTCAATCACGAACAAGATCATGGAAATGATTGCTCTCGACGACCAGCCATTTTCGTTAGTGGAGGACCGAGGATTTCAGCGGTTGATTGAACACACTGAACCCCGCTACATCCTTCCCAGCCGGCGCTATTTTTCAGATGTTTGCCTTCCTGCTCTGCATGAAATGGTGGCCACACATATGAGCAAGTTGTTGGACAATGTGACTGACATTAGTTTCACTACGGATATATGGAGTTCGGACATCAGTCAGATGAGTATGTTAAGCCTAACGGCTCAGTGGATTGATGACAACTTTGAAATGAAGAGAGCTGTTTTGCATGCACAAGAGTTTTCAGGATCGCATACGGGAGCTGCCATTGCTAGTGCATTTGACTGCATGTTTGCACAGTGGAAAATTAAGAAAGACAATGTGCATGTTGTGCTTCGTGACAATGCACGGAATATGCAGAAGGCCATGGACGAGTGTGGTGTTAAAAGCCTGGGCTGCATGGCTCATACTCTGCAGCTTGCAGTGCATGATGGAGTTTTAAGCCAGCGAAGCATTTCTGACTGTGTGGCTATTGGAAGAAAAACAGTCGGACATTTTCGCCACTTCCAACTTGCCACCTCTCGGCTGAGAGACATACAGCAAGAGTTAGGCATGAAAACCAAGGTGCTACAACAAGATGTAGCAACCAGATGGAATAGTACATTTTATATGACGAAAAGTCTGCTGGATCAGAAGCGTGCACTTGGTGTGTATAGAGCCGATCACGAGCTCCCTGCCTGTTTAAGCGCACACCAGTGGAGCCTCGTTGAAAACATGACTGTGCTTCTCACTCCATTTGAACAGTAAACGATGGAAATAAGTTCACAGTTGGCTACTGCCGCGGATGTGATTCCTTCTGTTGTGGCTCTAAAACATTTGTTGAGCAAGGCAGCTGACAGCGACAGTGGAGTCCGCACAGCAAAGACCACTCTACTGGAAGCTGTAAACGAGAGATTTGGAAGCGCTTTCTCCGAGCCGCTTTACTACTTGGCAACTATCCTTGACCCGAGGTACAAAGATCGTTATTTTGACACAGTCACAAAGCAAGCTGCAGTTACTACGCTCCTGAAGGAAGTGGACAAAATGATGCACAGCGACACCGTTCACAGAAGAACCGCAAGAGAAGAAGATAAGAGCAAGCTGTGAGGGTGGACAGTCTCTACTTGACATGCATGATGACATTCTGGAGGAAAACTTGATCATTCAACAGGATGCGGGCCTGACAAACCACACAAGCATGCAGGTATAGTATTATCAGCCCCTGTTTTTTATTTAATAAGCAAAGCATGTTAAGATCCTTTTGTGAAATGTTTTAAATTTTTTATTAATGTGATGTAAATTCTATAGTTAGTAAAATAACAGAATTATTTAAATGGAAAAAAACATACTAATCTTTTAGTAATGCTTCACTGCCCTCTTAAGGCACTGGTCATCTGCTCAGATCTAAGTTGAACAAAGCTCTTAAGAGGTGAAGGATGATGTCCAATGTCCAGATTGCTGGTTAATTTATCAGACAAACTAGTTATACACTTGTCTACTTTCCTGTAGGTGCATGGCTATCTGAGTGAGCCTCCCACCCCCAGAAATGAGAACCCACTGCAGTATTGGAAAAGCAACATGTCTCGGTTTCCTGCCCTGGCCAAGGCAGCACGCAAGTACCTTTCAGCTCCATCCACAAGTGTGGACAGCGAGCGTCTCTTCTCTGCTGCATCACATATTGTTGATGAAAAGAGAAACAGGATCCAGTGTGAGAAAGCAGAAATGCTTCTGTTTGTTAAAAAAAAACCTGCCTTTACTGATGAAGTAGTCCTAGACTAAAACATACAGTTTCAAGTTTCAGTATTTTGGAAAAATTTACTTTGAGTACATTGTGGCTGCTTGGGAAATGTACAAAGACAACTATGTCTTTGGAGTTAATGTTATGTCACAGTTCTTATATTTTGATTCAGCAATTTTATAGATGGGACTTGGAATTGACTTGCACTAATTTGCACTTACAAAGTTTTTAGTGTTGCTTTAGTGTTGGGACATTTACTTGAATGTCTACTAATTACAGTGCAGGTTGGAAAATGCACTGACAGGACAGATTTGAGTTTAAATGGGAGTAGACTTTAGTTTAAAACATGTTCTCCAATTAAATAAATGCTTCGTTGTAATGAATACAGACAAGTTTGAAAAGTTAACTTTGTCAGGATATTGTTTTATTTATGATCCTTATTGTTATTTATGATCCAAAATTTCTCCCAAGAGTTTGTGAATTGACTGAGTTAAACTGCACTTGAATTTATTTCCAGCTTACACACTTGTTACAAGTTGTAAAAGTTGCTTAAAAGTAACACTGTTTGCTACTTGTGTTTTGGTAGCACTGTAACTTTATTTGGAAATAAAATGGATAAAAAAAAAACAGTTTGCATCATTTTTACTTTGTACAGATTTGATCATCTTAAAACTAAAAAAAATATATATAATATATATATTTGTAATATATATTTGTAATATATAAAAATATATATATATATATATATATATATATATATATATATATATATATATATATATATATATATATATATATATATATATATATATATATATATCTCGACATCGGTAAATATCGGTTATCGGCCATAACACCAATATTAATATCGGATATCGTATCGGCCAAAATTTTCATATCGGTGCATCCCTAGATATTTTACCTATGAAAATATCCTTATATGTTAATGTGAAATACTGAAACAACAACTGATGTTAATGCCTTCAAATAATTGAAAAATACAAAATTTGCATTTAAAAGGTAATGTGGACAAGTCCTTCATATAAATGACTCATTCCTTTATTCTCTTGTTTTAATCCCTGGCCTTATGTGCTCAGGATTTAGCGGTTACAGTGCAAACTGTTTATGGTCGGACGTTTGTTCCTACATTCAACAGAGGTCCACATCCCTGCACTGAAAGTCAGACCATTGTACAGCGAGCCTTTGTGCATGGCCTACCGTGTCTTTTATTGGTCTCGGTGTTGCACACAGGGAGCCTAAAGCAAAACAATATCCTGCAGCCTTGCCAAATCTGGTGACAGTACTTTGTGGAAAGTAAGTTTACCAAATATGTTTAATACACATTAAATTATTGCATGATAATCTTATTTTCAATAAAATTGTGATTTATCATGATTCAAAAGGTCAAAGTGAGGCATCTTAACTTGTAGAGTTTCTCTGCTCCTCCAAGCAGCTTCATTGTAAAGAATAGAAGACGGTACTGTGTTACATGTGGAGGAAAGATCATGTCTAAGTCCACCACCTCTGTTAAGGGAAGGTATTTTTTTAAAGAAAACTCGACAAGTCCAGATGCTTTGCTTCAACCTTCTGACTGAGAATGACCTGGATGACTGAGAATCTGCATCGGCATGATTTATTATGATACAAACAACAAACAAACAAAAAAACTGCTCATTTCCCAAAATATATTTTGTCCCTTGTAGGTATGAGCCAGCTGCTGTGACGTATCGCCTGAGTACTTTAAATCACTTTGTGGCGTTCCACAAACTGGGTACAGACCAAAAATGGCATTTCTATGATGGCCTACAAGAATGCCAGCACCGCAGGAGTGGAGACACAATAATCACTGAGAAAAATATCCTCAAAAAGTTGCGTCCAACGTCCCATGTTGGGCACACAGTTATGGTCAGGGTAAGCATCAACACTTAATCTCCAGTCTAAAATTCTGAAATTTAGGTTGTTGCAGATGGAGAATATATCAGCAAGTGTGTTTGCATAATAATAATATCAATATTCTCATATATTGCTCTATACAAATAATTTTACTGATGTTTTGTTGTAGGACAAGGCAGCAGAGGCTGCTGCTGAACGTTCAGAAAAAAATGAAGCGCTTGTCAAGTTCATGGTGGAACAAAAGGGTGCAGAAGATACACTGCAGGTACGCCTTTTTCTTTTTGTTCATCACATAACGCTTAATCATTATGTCATCACTATGACCACGCCACCTCCAGCAAGCAAACAGTACGGTTAAGTTTGAGTACATTTATTTTTCAGGCCGTCGTGTCTGGTGAGAAGCAGCAACTTTGAATTTACACAGAAGTGGGTTCCAGTATTGTTTGATGACCAACAGCTGGACAGGATAGTTAAGTACCTGACAGGCTTCCTTCATAACTGTGAAAAAATCTCAGATGAAGTCTCCACCATGCTGTCCTATGACAAGATTAAATACATCCTTGTTGTGATGTTGCCAGAGGTTAGTCAATAGGTGTCTTTTTAAATGTAGAGGTATGAGCATAATAACACTGACAATAATATGGATGCAGAATCGGGATATGATACCTGTAACAAAGGTGACAGTAAAGGCCTTGGAAGAAATAAGGAACATGACAACAAAAGACGCAGTGGCAGAGGTTGATCATGGACCACTGGATGACAGGTTAGTGAAACATTTAAATGTCCTTTAAAAAATAGCCCAAAATCTCTGTGAAAAAATATGATTTCTTTTTCTAGTGAAATGGAGGCCATGGAGATGGAAATAAGGAATGACATGGAGAGGCGTGGGCTTGTGTAAAAGTCCGTCTGTTTTGCTTGTTAGTGCTTTGCTTGTTAGTTTTTTGTATACTTCTCTCTCCTATGTTTTTAAATGTTTTCATTCTCCTGTAAAGTGTACTTGGGTTTTTTGAAAGGGGTTTTTAAATAAAATGTATTATATATATATATATATATATATATATATATACACACACACATATATATTTCATGTTATATGTTTATTAGCAGGCAGGCAGGCAGGCGGGCAGGCGGGCGGGCGGGCGGGCAGGCGGGCAGGCGGGCAGGCGGGCAGGCAGGCAGGCAGATAGATAAAACTGTTTTCAACTCCATACATTCTAACGTATTTATTTAGTGTAAATGTTAGCAGTATACCCCGATAGTTTACAGTTAACGTGAATCAGTTTCTTAAAACATCACTTGATAATACACATTTAAATTCGTGCTTTTATTTTGTGAACCGGAAATAATTTCCTTGCAGCAGTACGCTTGCATTTACCGTAAACTGACGGTAGGTGCGCACTGAAAATGTAGGAGCGGCTGGCTTGACCGCAGTGAATCGGAAGCTAAGTTCAGCCTCGCTGAATGATTCATGTTCCTTCGTCCAGGAGAAACATTTCCTATCAGGAGTAACTACCATGACTCAGGAATACTGCTGATGGAGACATTGTCCAGCAGCATTTAAAGCGGGAACTGCTCCATAATGACGTCAACAACTCTCGGACGCTCGGAATTACGAGACAACGTGAACGCAGCATACGCCACGTTTTGTGTAAAAGTAACGTGATATATTATCTCCGTTCCTCTGTACTGCAGACGTAGCTCCTACGTTGGGTTCTGTCTGAGAGGAAACGCGGATACTTTGCGGTTTTAACGAGGAAAACATGAAAACACAAACTTTTACTACTTTTCTTTTTCACCTCTGATAGAAAACCAGAACAAGCGGATGAGACACGGAGCCTCGAGACTCGTCCTCGTGTCTTTAGTGTCCTCAACACTGACCTGCCGACCGGTGGTATCAGAGGATGATCCCGCTTTGTTCCTCCTCGTGGGGTTCTGGTCCTGGTTCTGCTCCTCCATTCTGGTTCTTGTCTGAAGACTCCAGCAGCTCTCCGCTCCGTCTGTAGCCGCCAAAATAAAAGCTTCAAACTGGACTTCGTGGCGCATGCGCAACTGTTACGCCACTATGCTGCATTCATGTACACACGAAACATGAGCATTCAACTCAAAATCCCATCAAATTCGAGGGAAACCCGAAGATATAAAAATCTAAAACATAGTAACATCATTAAATAAAAACAAGAGACACAGAATAGACGTAGTATAGTTATTTATAATATTAACAATGATTAAAAAGAGGATGTGTTTATCATGTGTGATTCCAACCAGTAGCTCTGAAATCCCATGTTCCAGTTGCTCCATGAATGCAGCAGAATGGACGGCGCTGATCCCGTTCTCTACTTTGGCTCGTTTGTTCTCCAGCTGCCGCTGATCGCGGAGCTTCTGATGTTGGGAGAACTTTGCCTTCAGTGTTATCTATTAAAATTCTTTCTGGCAGAAAGTTATAAAGTTTTTAAGAAGTCACGACTCTCTTTGTCTTCATCATCATCTTCATCAGAGGAGCAGCTGAAGAGCTGCTGCAGTTTCAAATCTGCATTTTTCTCCACACGTTTAGTTTCTTCATTAACCAGAATGATTCAGGAACTCCTCACTGTGATACCAAAAGGTCTCATCAGACACTAATGACTGTATTGATTATTGATTAGTTTTAGTTGATTTTAATAAAGTGAGTTGAACGTCTGCAGTGGCGGCCATCTTGCCACAGTCAGCTGTCTCACTGATCACATTGTTTTAATGGTGCATGCACTTTATAAACAACCATAACTTGTTTAATGCATAATTAAGAATAATTATAACCAAAGATTCTAGATTCAGAGCTACAACCATGGACTTTCATATGTAAATAAACACATGTAAAATAAACACATGCAATGAACACACACACACACACACACACACACACACACACACACACACACACACACAAGGTTCATGTTAAATCGATTTTTAGGCTACTAAAACTCAGCGTACAGAAGAAGGACATGATTATATATATATATTAATAAAAGAATATTAATATAAAATGAATGTAATTATTACATGTTTAGTTTAAAAATAACCATTCAAATAATTTTATTATTTAATTATATTTATTTTATATGAACACATTATACATTATTATCTTTATTGTCTTTAATGTCTGTAACATCTTGGACATAAAAGTGACATTTATTTGCGCTTATTATCTTGTTGAAATCCCCAACCTGCACAGAGAACTAGACTAATGTGGAGATTTGAACCTGGAGGACAGAGATAAAAACATAAATATGTGTGAGTGTAACCTCCAAGTTACACTGATGAACAATTAAATTACCAACTTAAAATTTAAATACACAAATACACAGGGCGTAGCAGCATGAGAGAGAATTTAACACAAACACAAACTACACCTCAGTAATCAAAGTACAAGCTCTTGTAAAACAAAATAAACAATAAAAACACGGTTTAGCTAATAACCTTTTGAAAAGGACGTTTTTGTTGAGCTTCTGGCGCATGTTGTTTCTCTGTAAGCTAAGTGTGCTCATTTTAGCAACGTGGTGCAGCCTTAGCTTAAAAACCACCAACACAACTATATTTATAAGATAAGATCCTTTATTGATCCCACGGTGGGGAAATTTCACTGTTACAGCAGCTCAAACACAAAGTAAAGGAAACATTAAACACTAGACTAAATAAAAACAAGGACTCAAACATATAGGTTTGAACCTGAAGGGACGTGGCCTTTCTGTGTGGAGTTTGCATGTTCTCCCGTGTACACGTGGGTTCTCTTCTGGTACTCTGGCTTCCTCCCACCGTCCAAAGACATGCATGTTAGGTTAATTGGTCTCTAAATTCTCGCTAGGAATCAGTGTGTGTGTGAAAGGTTGTTTGTCTCTTTCTGTGTTGGGCCTGTGATGGACTGGTGACCTGTCCAGGGTGTACCTGCCTCTCACCTGTTAAATGCTGGGTCAGGCTCCAGCTTCCCCGTAATGGACAAAGTGCTACAGATAACGAATGAATATATATATTTATATAGTACATGTTGTAATACCTGCAACGTGCTTAGAAGTCAGCTCGATGGCAACAACAAGACACCCTGCTGGGATAATAAGCTGCCAAAGGAGGAAGTTCAGACCACAGATGTTAAAACACGGAAGTTGTTCACCATGCGTGGAGGCTTCCACCCACATCCAGTGTCCAGAGACTCTACGCTAAGCACAAAGAGGGAGGATGAGGACTAGTGAGCATCAGGGCCACTATCCAAGACGAAACAAGCTCCATGAACACATCAGGAAGATGGACCCAAGGGACGAAGCACTGAGTGAATGTCTCAGACAATAGAACCTGGAGGAGAATGAAATGGAGGAACCATCATGGGAGGACGAGTCCCTGAAGTGTCTTATTATCAACATTTTATAGTTAGAATGAATTAAAATGACATAGATTACATAGATGACATAGACACACCCACACGTCAATAATAACACACACGTTCTGGTTTCAGTTCTCTCAACACAAACCTGCTATGAAGCGGTTTAGCTGCAGATGAAAAGACTCCAAGGAAGTTGAGCCTCTGGTTCACCTAAACACCGGCAGACACACACCTCCCTTGGTCAGCTCCCAGTTTTAGTGCAGAGAGCAACACCTGGTGGATCTTGGATGCTCTTCACATGCTTCTTCTGGACCCGCCAGATGTGCTCCATCCTCTCCCGATCAAACAGAGGAACACCAAGGGAGTTTGGGGGTCTAGAGCCTGAACAAAGTTTTATCATCGGATGTTTAAATCTGTAGGAAAAGACTTTAATGCTGGACAGAGAATGAAGTGTAGAACTACAGATGCTCTGGCTGAAAAGGTCATCACTCACTGAGATGCAGTGCTGACCGGAGAACCAGTAATCTCCACCTTCCATGACTTGTTTCTGTAAAACAGAGTCTAAGTAACTTGTATTAACAACCCACTTTTAAACAGCTGACGTGTGATTGCAGTTTACCTGAGACACTTTCCTGGCCATGGCGACATTCGGCTCTGCAGCTGCAACATGTGAACCACCAAGTCTTGGTTTGGTAAACTGAAAGGTAAGAACTGTGTAATGAGAGGCCGTTTACTGAACTAAATATATTTATCTGTAGCCAAGAGAACTAATATTAAACATCTGTCATTGTGAAACGGAGCTTATTATGTTTTAAACTGTTTACCTGTTCACATTCGTTCTGCTTGTAAAGCTGGTATTGTGATAACTGTGTGGGGTATTTTAGTGACGCTGGCCCTTTAAGAGCAGCTCCAGACTAGAGCACGCAGGCTCGTAGGTTTCCGTCACACCGCGTGCTGCCAGCAGGAGTACTGGAGTAGTGATGTACGATGCCACTCGCTTTCTTTCTGATCCGATACCAAGTAAAATACAAGCCAGTATCGGCGATACCGATCTGATACCGGTCTGATACTGGTCTGATACTGATCTGATACCGGTCTGATACTTTGTCCAGAAACTTCATGTGTTTGGAAAATCACTTTGAAAGCAGCTCCGCTGAGGAGAAAGGAAGTGGTGGTAACATTTTCATAGAATACTTAGTCAATCAAACTTAAATTACCAGTAAAATTGATAAATAAATACATAAATACCACAATAACTGCATGTTTGTCTTGTTTGTTTATCCTCCAGTCTTTCTCAAGTAACGTTTAAAGCTGTGAAATGCTTTCAATGGACCCCCAGGGGCCACACACACAAACACACACGGGAGTCTTACTAGAGCTGCGGGGACACTCAGTCTTGGTCTCCGAGGAGCCTTAAAAATAAGATTCATGCCAAAATAAGGACTTAAATATTAAGATGAAGTCTTAAATCATTAACTGAAAGGCTGTAAAGCCCACACGCAAGACTGGTTCAGCATCTAGTCACAAACCACCGTTAAACCAGTCTGAAGTCTCATTTCATCATTTTCTATATGTCTTAATCCAATTCAGGGTCGTCAGTCTGAAATCTGTTTAAGAAAATATCACAAAACCACTGAAAATCCATTTCAAACCCAGATTAGCTTTAAACCAGTTTAATCATTACAAAAATGTTCCAAAACATAATTAAGACCTCTCTATAACTACACCACCCAAAGCTGAAAACCAGCTTCAGACCAAGTCCAAAACTAGTTCAATTCTCCTCCTAACTGACCCAAAACCAAGCTCAGAACAACTGGAAACAGACCCACAAGCAGGACGAAAACCAGTCTTTTAAAGATATTTCTTATCATTGTTATGCTGATGATATTCAGCTTTTTGTTTCTTTTAAACCTCAGGATGTTTTTAAGTTTCAGATCATGCTTGGGTGTTTGGATGCTCTCAGGAGCTGGATGAATGGTAACTTTCTTCAACTTAATGATGTAAAAACTGAGGTCCTTGTTTGTGCCCCTGGCAGATTTTTCCCTGAGATAGCTGAGAGTCTCGGCCCACTTGCCTCATGTATTAAGCCCTCGGTCAGGAACCTTGGTGTAACCCTTGACCCTGCAATGCCTTTAGATGCTCATGTAAAATCACTTGTTCGCTCTTGTTTCTATCACCTCAAAAACATTGCTAAGCTGAGTCCAGTTGTTTCATCATCTGAGATGGAGATGATCGTTCATGCCTTCATCTCATCCAGACCGGATTACTGTAATTCCCTCTTCACGTGTTTAAGCAAAAAATCGCTTGACCGTCACCAGTTGGTTCAGAACGCTGCTGCAAGGCTGATAACTCAATCCCCCAAATTCACCCATCTCACTCCTTTACTAATCCAGCTGCACTGCCTGCCCATTTATTACAGGGTGCATTTTAAAATTCTGGTTTTTACCTATCAAGCCCTACATGACCAACCACCTGAATACATCAGGGATCTCCTACAGCTCTACGTGCCCAGTAGGTCCCTGAGATCGACTCATCAAGATCTGCTGGTCGTTGAGCCAACACGGCTGAAAACTAAGGGAAACACAGTCTTTGCAGCAGTGGCTCCTGTCCTCTGGAACTCCTTCCTCTAGGCCTGAGATCTGTGGACTCCATGATCTCTTTTAAAAAGCAGCTAAAAACACATCTTTTTAAACTTGCTTTTACTTAGTTTTATTTGTTTTTATTCACTCTGTATTACTGTTATTTAGGGTTTTGTCTTATTGTTAAGCACTTTGTGATTTTTATCTCGAAAGGTGCTATATAAATAAACATTTACTTACTTACTTTAAAGCAAAGCCCATGTCAGACCTTTAAAAGTGGTACAATCCTTGTCAGTGTCCGATGTTTCTACATGGAGAGTAAAGGGAGCAGAGAGGAGCCCAGTGCATCATTTCCAGGACCTGGGCTTGGCCCCTTAGTTCCATTGAAAGGAACTCTGAATGCATACCAAGAGATTTTGGACAATTCCACGTTCCCAACTTTGTGGGAAGAGTTTGGAAATGGCCCTTTCTGTTGAACATGACTGTACACCAGTGCACAAAGCAGGTCCATAAAGACCTGGATGATTAGGTTGGTGTGGATGAACTTGATCAGCCTGCACAGTCTTGACCTCGACCCGAAAGAACACCGTTGGGATGAATTAGAGCGTTGGCTGAGAGCCAGGCCTTCTGGTCTGACCTCTCAGAGGTGCTTCTGGAGGAATGGTGAAAGATTTCTATAAACACACACTTCGCGCACCAGCTCAGTCTCCTTCCCCGCCAGAGAGGTGACGTTTCACGTCCCTAGAGCTAGCTTCTGCAGCCGAGGATCAGACCGCCAGGGTCCCCGCCTTCGGCCACCGCCCAGCTCACACTGCACCCGACCCCTATGGCCCCTCCTGCAGGTGGTGTTTAGCCTCCTGTCTGGCTCCTCCCCTAAAGCCCTATTTGCAGTGGGTGCCCCACCAAAGCCTTGTTTGATTTAAGCTGTCGGGATCAGAGTGAGAGGCTGCTTTTATGAGCCCTATGTGAGGCTGAGATGTGGATGCAAAGAAGAGGAAGATTTGTGTGTTTGGAGCGACAACAGGAAACCCTCCTCTTCCTCCTGATTACTGTTGGGCTTCCTGTTTTTATAAAAAGCGCTTGGATTCATGTGCTTCCAGTTCCTCCTCCCGCCTGTAGAGGACAGTGCCATGGTAACCTCCTTGTTGACCTCCTCCTCAGGTGCGGTAAACTAGCAGCTCGTCAGCATCCCAGATGGCGAGCGGCGTCACCTTGGTGTCCTTCAATAGCTGCAGCCTGGAGGGCATGCACCAACGCTCCCACTCCGTCTCCAGTGCCGACCAGCGGACAGACGCCACAGTCATCGCCAACTCCAGAGTCAGCACAGGTCAGTGTGCAGCTCTGAGAGGGGGCTTGGTAGGCCCCACCGTGGAGCTTTGTGAAGGGGCTTAGTAGGCCCCACTGTGGAGCTCTAAGAGGGGGCTTAGTAGGCCCCACCGTGGAGCTCTGCGAGGGGGCTTAGTAGACCCCACCGTGGAGCTCTGCGAGGGGGCTTAGTAGGCCCCACCGTGGAGCTTTGTGAAGGGGCTTAGTAGGCCCCACTGTGGAGCTCTAAGAGGGGGCTTAGTAGGCCTAATGGTGGAGTTCTGCGAGGGGGCTTAGTAGGCCCCACCGTGGAGCTCTGCGAGGGGGCCTATCATTTGTCTCCTGTTGATTTAGCTGCCAGAGTCTAATGCAGCTTTAACTGTTTGTCACGCTAATGAAATCTGTGTGTGCTTTTGTGTGTGTGTAGCAGTGTGTGTGAGGCTTCAAGTGGCAGTATTACCTCCTGAGGACCAAACACACACACAGAGCGAGATGCAAAGACTGACAGCTGTCAGACTGTGTGTTACTGTGACAATAAGTTTGACTGGCAGCTCTGTTGTCAGCCTTGCACCCTCCAGTCTTTCTCAAGTAACGTTTAAAGCTGTGAAATGCTTTCAATGGACCCCCAGGGGCCACACACACAAACACACACAGGAGTCTTACTAGAGCTGCGGGGACACTCAGTCTTGGTCTCCGAGGAGCCTTAAAAATAAGATTCATGCCAAAATAAGGACTTAAATATTAAGATGAAGTCTTAAATCATTAACTGAAAGGCTGTAAAGCCCACACGCAAGACTGGTTCAGCATCTAGTCACAAACCACCGTTAAACCAGTCTGAAGTCTCATTTTCTATATGTCTTAAACCAATTCAGGGTCGTCAGTCTGAAACTACACCCTGACAGACTACTTCTACATATAAAGCAAATACAGCGTATTTACAGCTGCACCAGATTATGATTTGATACAGACACAACCACACTAAATAACCAGCAAAAACTAGGTGAGCTGAGGGCATCTTACATTGCTACTCCCACACACTGAAGATGTTCCAAAAACCTTGCTAAACATTAATAGTTTTGCAGCATTTTATCACTACCATCCATTATCCAGTTACATCCCATCAACAACCATAAACAGGGCAAAAAAAATGAGTCTTCACCATGTCCTGATTTGTATGAGGTGTATCCAGTTTCCAGTATAGAGCATTTTGATTCTGAAAAGGCATCTGAACCATAAAGGTTGTTTGGCAAACTACAGTTATTCTCAACACACTGTGAAGACATTGCCCAGTGTTGTGTGTGCTTGTGTGTCTGAAAAAGGGTTCAGTGGTAAGAGACTATGGCTCAAATAAACAACAAAAGCTCCTCGTCAGGGAATCAAACTGGTCTTCTGCATGAGAGGCGGAGATACTGGTCACTATACTAACAAGGAATGCTCTGTAGGCCCAAAAGCTTCACATCCACTACCAAAGGTAAACTATACAATTTGGAACAAGCTCATAGTAACTGCTGAGTTGGAAGCTGCCAGAGTTTCATTGTAAAAGATTACACCCTTTACACTTGTGAGGCTTCTGCGTGAGGGCGGTTACGGCGTCATCGCCACAAACATCGAGTGTGTCTGTGGAGGCTTGATGAGCACCTCTTGTACACCTAACGTACACCCTGCTACACAGATGGTTACGCAGATGTAATCTTACGTAGACACCAGACGAGTATAAATCCAGCTTAAGGCAGTGGTCGCCAACCAGTTGATTGCCATCAGTATCAGCTCTGTCCATTTGTCCACCGCAAGGTTGTCCAGTGACAATCCCTTAACACTGGAAGCCAGGGACGGCTAGAGGACAAAGTCTGGTTATGAGGCAGCATTCTTGCTCCAGATACCCAAATCTCACCTGGCTGCACTGTGCTGAGGGTGAAGTCCGGGTATTGTGTAGTATTAGTGCTGCAAATACCGAAATCTCACTCTACTGCGCTGTGGTGAGGGTAAAACTTTCCCATATAAAGTGTGAGTTTTGTCACCCAAAAGCCCAGCCCATTCCAAAGAAGTCTCATCCATCATTCAAACATCTTCCTGTCATTTACTGGAGCTTGAAACATCAGTTTAAAAAATTCACTTTGCAGGATGACATGATGGTTCAGTCATTTTTCAAAGTTCTTTTTGGAGTACCAGGGGCGCGAAGGCGGACTTTGGAATAATTAAAGTCAGAGCAAAATTGTGAAATTTATTCAAACCCCTCCTAGGGCCCATGTTAAGGGATTGCCATTGGACAACCCCTTTTCCGTAGGCGTCATAGATTTGAACTTGAACTTTACTGTATTGTTGGGAAAAACTATGTTTCCAGTAAAAATATTCATGCTTTAGAAAAATACTTATAAGACTGACAGTTGATCACTGAAACAAATTTCCTACAGTCTTTATGGCCCCTGAAGCTCAACATGGTTCATTTTGGTTCACCCTATGGCTCTGTCACTAATCTTTGCATAGTGAAGAATTTATTAGAAAACTCTGATTTTGTTTCCATAAAAACGTGTCTCTACTTTTTACAGGTCCAATATTTTACTACAAACTAATTTTATCTCTCTTTAAAATTTTAGATTTAATTTTGTTATTTGCTTCTTTATTATAATTAAAGGTGTTACTGTCAAACATTATTATTAACAATATAAATATTAGTTATTATTTTCTGTTTGGGAGCTTGTGTGTTTAACTAGAACTGCACTTCTGAAAAAGACTTACTGTCATGGACAAGTCACTTCTAGGAGTCATCTGAGGGTTTTTCCAGGAAAATGTCCAAGGCAGGTCCGTTATCTGGTAATTCCTGTAGATCTTCAGTCTGAAACAGAGCAAACAAGCACATCACTCACAGGACAACAAACCAGGTTAGAAATGATCCTCCTAACTAAGGATAAAGTCTTCCTTGTCTGCTCATCCATGTCATTTGAGAGATCCACAACCTCACAACACGCCACATGTGATTCACTGTCTGAGGACTGAACTCAGACAATAAATCCAGTTGTTGGATCAACATAAAAACACCATCTATTTCCTGTCTAGAGAACAAAGGGTAGACTGTCTTTGTCTCAGCAGACCTTAGAGGATTATTCTGCCTCTTTTCTTCAAAGGTCTGGTCCTATCTACATTCTGGAAAAACACATTGTTAGTAAAGATCCTGTATGATACACTTTCAAAATATATTGGGGACTGTACTCAGACACTGAACACAACTTTTGTACCAAATTAAATAACACCACAGCAAATACCTCTCCAACTGTCCTGCAAGCTCATAAAAATAATTAATTACACAAAAATCTGACATTTGATTTCTACTGAAAGTAAAATAAATGGAAAATGTTTTATTTAAGATAATTCAGAACAAATTATCCTACTTTTGATCAAATGATCTTAGTAAATATGAACGCAGCCATTTAGGAAATTCTTAGCCAACATTAAGCAGGAATGTATAAAATGTGGGAAATTATAGATTAGAATTAATAAACAGGAAATAATAAGATGCTTACATACAAGATAAAGGTTAACAAGCTACTAATGACATAACAAAACATAAGTTCTGCTATTAAGAAGAAAAACATCCCTGTTAAAAGTTCCTTCCTCAGATTATCTCCAGTAAAAGAAACTCTGAGGGGATGAAGGGGAGAAGGTTTTTTCTGACGCTGCCATTGTTTCATGCTCCTTTCTAGTATTTGATCCCTCGTAACACAAATGTTGAAGATGTTGGTTTTATCCTCTCTTTCATTCAGGCTTTCCATGACATCTGCAATGCTTATGGTGACACAGGAAAGAGAAAAAAGTTCATTTTGTGAAGGTTTTATATAAATATCTCTGGAATGTAGAAACTTTGAGAGAAAAAGCGTTGTCATAAAGTCCCTTTTCATCTCTTGATGAGCCTTAAACTGCTGTGGACCATCTCTGCTGCATAACTTCTGTTTCCATCCAAGGTGATGACATTTGATTCATCACAAGCTCTGAAAATAAACCTGCTTTAGATAAACTGCACAGCAAGATGATCTACAAATCACTGCATCCTGTTTCTATTTACATTTCACACAATGTCACAAGTTTTTATTTAGAATCGGGAGGAAAACATGTTTGAAAACGACTTTAGAAATATAAACTGTACATGACAGAAAGCAGAAGAAAAGGAAAGTTTAGGACATAAATGATAAATATTAGTTACAGAAACGTTACTCTGACATGTTTGAGCTTTATTCTGTCCTCTTACAATAATAATCAAACATTATGATATAAATGACATCTAGTTATTTTAGATCAGCTATAACATCACAAACATATTTTCTGACTTCTGACCTGATCCTAAATATGACAACATTCAATCACAATCATTATGATTTATAATCTATTAAATATTTGGCCGATTATGCATCTTAATCTAAACTAAAAACCTTTTGACCAGAATTCTGTCAGAATATCAGAGAATATTCAGTCAGTAAAGTCACTTCCACCATTTCCTGCTTTTTATGTGTCAACTTTAACACATTCATGTACAGCTGCCATGAAATAAGCAGCAGGTATGAACTTTCTATATTTACATCAGATAACAATTTCCTGGCACCGAAACACTGAAACAAGAAAAAACCTTCATCAAACTAAACAACAAAACAAAACGTCTGATCAAGAAACCAAAAGAGTCCAAACCAGAACTCAACTAAACCCACAGACCATGTTATTGACGGCTGAAACTGTGATAGAAACGACCAAACACATACAAACTGGTTACCATTAAATGCAGCTGCACAAGTTTGAAAGATGGACATTAGGTCAGTTTTCTAGAAGTCACATAATCAGATATTTACTGTCTAATCTAAACTGTTTGAAGCTGGCAGAAAGTTTACATTTAGCAAATGACATCTGAGAAAACTGAACTCATTTCACGTTTGTGACATAATGTGACTGAAATGTTTGGAAAACTGGAAAAATATGACAAAGTTTTGTAATGTAGTTACACTTTTGTCATGTGTGTAACTACATGTGCACTATTTTTCTAAACATTTCAGTCATATTAAACCATAAAATGTGAAATGACTTCAGTTTACTTTGAAGTCATTTGCTAAATGAACAATTAGAAATATATTTCTTTAACTTTATGTGTTCAGAGGTTGAATCCCTCCTACCTTGTAACAGCTGCAGGCAGGTCTTCTGCTGCTCTCCTTCCTCTCTTTAGTTTCCTTAATATTCCACTTACCAGAAACGTTTCCTTCTACAATCTGAGAAAAGTAAAACTCCTCCATAAATCAGGAAAGCTTCCTTCATCCAGCAGGTCCAGAGTCTCTCTAACAGGTTTTCAGAGCTGCTTGTAGAAGGAGACGTTCTAAACTTGTCTTTATTATGTCTCACCGAACGCTACGTCAGAAAGGCAGCGTGGAGTCCTGGATACGTGCCGCGCATGCGCAGTAACGTAGCAGCTGTTTGTAGTACAGTATGGTGACACAGTTCTACGTAGCTTCCAGAGGACGAGTTCACGTGCAGGATCGGGATGATTGACAGGTCGCCATCTTTCCTGTTAGTGAGGAGATAAAAGGAAAACGGCGTCATGGCCTCAGGAAGAAGTTACCGTAGCGGTTCAGAAAAACGGAGGAAGAGAGACAGTCAGAGGTGGGACACTGGCGCGTGATGTGGAGAGAGAGAGAGAGAGAGAGAGAGAGATTGTAATTAGTACTGCTAGCTAGCTCAGCTAGCCTCGGCTAAATGCTAGTTAGCTAGCTAGGAGTTTAACTCATGAATCAGTTTTAGTGTTTCATTTATTAAAGTTGGTTAAATTAAAATGAACATTTCATACGTGAATGGACTGACTGACACTTAGATTACTTTAGGATTACTGATGATTCATTTATTAAGTTTACTGTGGCTTTTATAGGCCTATGAGTAGAAGTGTGTGATGCTTTCTAAACAGCAGTTATTTATTAAATAACTAATAAATATTGGGCCTGTTATTGATTATTTTGGACCATTGTGGCAGTGGATTATTGACCTGAGTGGATGATGGATCAGGGTAGATTATCACTAACTGCTGAGTTAGTTTCAGTCTCTTTGTAACATTTATTAGAAAATTAATTGTAACGATAAAGTTTTCTTATTTGAACAACACGGCCTCAATTCCTGCAGCTGAGATCAGTTTTTGATGTAGTACTTTGTTTTATTCAGAACAACCACAATAACACAACCTAAAGTCAGAGTGATGGAAACTTTGTATATTATATACACATGTATGTAATTAATTCATCTCAATTAATCACATTTTAATCGCATAACAATGTAAAAAATGTTGTTTTTGTTTATAAATATCATTATGATGTGATGTTATTTATGAGGTTTTGACCAGCTTTATGTTAAATATTATTAAATTGTCTTAAATATTAAAGCCTGTCATCATGAAAGATTTTATCTGAAGAAAAAGTCTCACAAATTTAAATGAATCCTGAAATGAAATGAAACTCGGACGCGTCCACTTAAAAGTCTCTTGATGCAGCTGCATAAACAACCCGCTGCTGGTCCTCTTCATTCAGCCTCTGCCAGAGTCCGTTAATTTCAGGGCCTGAAATTCATTTTTCAAAATGGGGGGGCTCCCCCCTTACATGCATCATATAGGAGGGATTTGTTCTCTTTGGGGGGTCTTACCAGTGAGTTTTACTGCAGGTCTCCTACTCGTACCTCAGATTAACGTGGAGATTTCATTGCAGTCTCTCTTTTCTTAGTCGTCATCTCAGATAACTTTAGATAAGTTCAGATGATTTAAGGAGTTCCTTAACTGAGTTTTACCAGCTGATGCCACCACAAGAAGGATTGGGGCAGACCACCTTAACCTTCCACAACTTATAGAGCATCCAGACGAGTAGTGGATGGGTGAAAACACGGTCTGGTGAAGGCTCCTGGTGGTAGAGACTCGGCTGAGGTGGGTAGTACCACAGCTTCAGGTTGTCCTGGAGCTCCAGTTTTCCCTTTACCCCCGATCTTAAACAAGGCTTCTGATATCCACCCATGGTCTTCAGGTGGAAGCCCTCTGCCCACAAACAGGACAGCTGAGTGAGGGGTGACCCCGAAGGGGTTACAGGGTGGATAGATGTGGGTAACAGGTTGGGTGGAGGAGGGTGGGTGGGAGTGGGTGGAGGAGGGGCTGCCTCTGGGTTTTGAAGCCCTGGGCCCTTCATTCTGGCCACCCTGGATGGCTGGTGTCTGGCGGGGTCGGCAGCTGCCGATCTTGGCCCACCGGGGCCTGGACCCTGTGACCCCGGGGGGCTCTGGCTGGGGCTTTGCTCTGCCGCCCTTGGGGTGGGTCCAGGGTAGTCTTTGTGGTGGGGTGGCTTGGGTTCCTGCTCCAGGATTACCAACGATCACCCCGATCTCTAGGCCGTCCTAGTTTGCCTCTAGTCTCCGTGGAGACGTGATCGCGTTTGCAGGATCACACTCATCTCTGATCGCTCCTCATTCCTCATCCTCTTCATGCTGACAGTCACTGAGTTGTCCAGTGTGTTTATACACTAAGAAATACTTTTGTTTAGGATTATTTTATTATTATTTATGTGTGTGTCTTTGGTACTTTGGTTGTTGATGTGATACATCTTGTTGCTGTCTGGGTTTTTTTTTAGGAGCTCCTGATGATTGTCAGCTTAGTTTACTTGTAAAAGCTGTAAGAACTTCTTTGTTGTGTTTCTGTACAGGTGTAGCAGCAGAAGGAAGGCTCCTTCTTCGCCTCTGGTTCCTGCAACAAGAGGGGGACACTCTCCTCCACCTTTAACTCCAGGGCCTGTCTTTGGGTGGATCCTGCTGGACTATCCAGCTCCTGTGGTCGCGGCCTCCTGGCTGCCCTCCAGAGAGCTGTTTCCTGTCTGCGCCGCCTCCCAGCCTGACTAAACTAAATATTTTAATATGTAGGTGTTGACAAACATGCAGTTATTGTGGTATTTATGTATTTATTTATCAATTTTACTGGTAATTTAAGTTTGATTGACTAAGTATTCTATGAAAATGTTACCACCACTTCCTTTCTCCTCAGCGGAGCTGCTTTCAAAGTGATTTTCCAAACACATGAAGTTTCTGGACAAAGTATCAGACCGGTATCAGATCGGTATCAGACCGGTATCAGATCGGTATCAGACCGGTATCGGATCGGTATCAGACCGGTATCAGATCGGTATCGCCGATACTGGCTTGTATTTTACTTGGTATCGGATCAGAAAGAAAGCGAGTGGCATCGTACATCACTACTCCAGTACTCCTGCTGGCAGCACGCGGTGTGACGGAAACCTACGAGCCTGCGTGCTCTAGTCTGGAGCTGCTCTTAAAGGGCCAGCGTCACTAAAATACCCCACACAGTTATCACAATACCAGCTTTACAAGCAGAACGAATGTGAACAGGTAAACAGTTTAAAACATAATAAGCTCCGTTTCACAATGACAGATGTTTAATATTAGTTCTCTTGGCTACAGATAAATATATTTAGTTCAGTAAACGGCCTCTCATTACACAGTTCTTACCTTTCAGTTTACCAAACCAAGACTTGGTGGTTCACATGTTGCAGCTGCAGAGCCGAATGTCGCCATGGCCAGGAAAGTGTCTCAGGTAAACTGCAATCACACGTCAGCTGTTTAAAAGTGGGTTGTTAATACAAGTTACTTAGACTCTGTTTTACAGAAACAAGTCATGGAAGGTGGAGATTACTGGTTCTCCGGTCAGCACTGCATCTCAGTGAGTGATGACCTTTTCAGCCAGAGCATCTGTAGTTCTACACTTCATTCTCTGTCCAGCATTAAAGTCTTTTCCTACAGATTTAAACATCCGATGATAAAACTTTGTTCAGGCTCTAGACCCCCAAACTCCCTTGGTGTTCCTCTGTTTGATCGGGAGAGGATGGAGCACATCTGGCGGGTCCAGAAGAAGCATGTGAAGAGCATCCAAGATCCACCAGGTGTTGCTCTCTGCACTAAAACTGGGAGCTGACCAAGGGAGGTGTGTGTCTGCCGGTGTTTAGGTGAACCAGAGGCTCAACTTCCTTGGAGTCTTTTCATCTGCAGCTAAACCGCTTCATAGCAGGTTTGTGTTGAGAGAACTGAAACCAGAACGTGTGTGTTATTATTGACGTGTGGGTGTGTCTATGTCATCTATGTAATCTATGTCATTTTAATTCATTCTAACTATAAAATGTTGATAATAAGACACTTCAGGGACTCGTCCTCCCATGATGGTTCCTCCATTTCATTCTCCTCCAGGTTCTATTGTCTGAGACATTCACTCAGTGCTTCGTCCCTTGGGTCCATCTTCCTGATGTGTTCATGGAGCTTGTTTCGTCTTGGATAGTGGCCCTGATGCTCACTAGTCCTCATCCTCCCTCTTTGTGCTTAGCGTAGAGTCTCTGGACACTGGATGTGGGTGGAAGCCTCCACGCATGGTGAACAACTTCCGTGTTTTAACATCTGTGGTCTGAACTTCCTCCTTTGGCAGCTTATTATCCCAGCAGGGTGTCTTGTTGTTGCCATCGAGCTGACTTCTAAGCACGTTGCAGGTATTACAACATGTACTATATAAATATATATATTCATTCGTTATCTGTAGCACTTTGTCCATTACGGGGAAGCTGGAGCCTGACCCAGCATTTAACAGGTGAGAGGCAGGTACACCCTGGACAGGTCACCAGTCCATCACAGGCCCAACACAGAAAGAGACAAACAACCTTTCACACACACACTGATTCCTAGCGAGAATTTAGAGACCAATTAACCTAACATGCATGTCTTTGGACGGTGGGAGGAAGCCAGAGTACCAGAAGAGAACCCACGTGTACACGGGGAGAACATGCAAACTCCACACAGAAAGGCCACGTCCCTTCAGGTTCAAACCTATATGTTTGAGTCCTTGTTTTTATTTAGTCTAGTGTTTAATGTTTCCTTTACTTTGTGTTTGAGCTGCTGTAACAGTGAAATTTCCCCACCGTGGGATCAATAAAGGATCTTATCTTATAAATATAGTTGTGTTGGTGGTTTTTAAGCTAAGGCTGCACCACGTTGCTAAAATGAGCACACTTAGCTTACAGAGAAACAACATGCGCCAGAAGCTCAACAAAAACGTCCTTTTCAAAAGGTTATTAGCTAAACCGTGTTTTTATTGTTTATTTTGTTTTACAAGAGCTTGTACTTTGATTACTGAGGTGTAGTTTGTGTTTGTGTTAAATTCTCTCTCATGCTGCTACGCCCTGTGTATTTGTGTATTTAAATTTTAAGTTGGTAATTTAATTGTTCATCAGTGTAACTTGGAGGTTACACTCACACATATTTATGTTTTTATCTCTGTCCTCCAGGTTCAAATCTCCACATTAGTCTAGTTCTCTGTGCAGGTTGGGGATTTCAACAAGATAATAAGCGCAAATAAATGTCACTTTTATGTCCAAGATGTTACAGACATTAAAGACAATAAAGATAATAATGTATAATGTGTTCATATAAAATAAATATAATTAAATAATAAAATTATTTGAATGGTTATTTTTAAACTAAACATGTAATAATTACATTCATTTTATATTAATATTCTTTTATTAATATATATATATATAATCATGTCATTCTTCTGTACGCTGAGTTTTAGTAGCCTAAAAATCGATTTAACATGAACCTTGTGTGTGTGTGTGTGTGTGTGTGTGTATTCATTGCATGTGTTTATTTTCCATGTGTTTATTTACATATGAAAGTCCATGGTTGTAGCTCTGAATCTAGAATCTTTGGTTATAATTATTCTTAATTATGCATTAAACAAGTTATGGTTGTTTATAAAGTGCATGCACCATTAAAACAATGTGATCAGTGAGACAGCTGACTGTGGCAAGATGGCCGCCACTGCAGACGTTCAACTCACTTTATTAAAATCAACTAAAACTAATCAATAATCAATACAGTCATTAGTGTCTGATGAGACCTTCTGGAATCACTGTGAGGAGTTCCTGAATCATTCTGGTTAATGAAGAAACTAAATGTGTGGAGAAAATGCAGATTTGAAACTGCAGCAGCTCTTCAGCTGCTCCTCTGATGAAGATGATGATGAAGACACAAAGAGAGTCATCTGAAAGATTTCAAACTATGAAAAACAACAGTCGCGACTTCTTAAAAACTTTCTGAAGCCTCTAACTTTCTGTCAGAAAGACTTTCAACAGAAAACCCTGAAGGCAAACTTCTCCCAACATCAGAAGCTCCACGATCAGCGGCAGCTGGAGAACAAACGAGCCATGCTGCTGCATTCACGGAGCAACGAGAACACGGGATTTCAGAGGTACTGGTAGAATCACACATGATAAACACATCCTCTGTTTAATCATTGTTGATATTATAAATAAATATGTTACACATGTTCTGTGTCTCTTGTTTTTATTCGATGATTCCGCCATGTCTTAGATTTTTATATCTTCTCGTTTCCCTCGAGCTTGATGGGATTTTGAGTTGAGTTCTCATGTGTCGTGTGTACATGAATGCAGCATAGTGGCGTAACAATTGCGCATGCGCCACGGAGTCCAGTTCGACGGTTTGTTTTATTTTGGCGGATACAGACGGAGCGGAGAGCTGCTGGAGTCTTCAGACAAGAACCAGAATGGAGGAGCAGAACCAGGACCAGAACCCCACGAGGAGGAACAAAGCGGGATCATCCTCTGATACCACCGGTCGGCAGGTCAGTGTTGAGGACACTAAAGACACGAGGACGAGTCTCGAGGCTCCGTGTCTCATCCGTTTGTTCTGGTTTTCTATCAGAGGTGAAAAAGAAAAGTAGTAAAAGTTTGTGTTTTCATGTTTTTCCTCGTTAAAACTGCAAAGTATCCGCGTTTCCTCTCAGACAGAACCCAAGGTAGGAGCTACGTCTGCAGTACAGAGGAACGGAGATAATATATTGTCGTAGATAAATTCTTTATCAAAAGTGCTGATATTAAGAGTCTGCAGACAGAGGTCTTTAATGATCTTCCTTTATTCGGCCGAACAGGATAAAGACCACGTTTATCCATTTCCCCAAGCTTATATAGCCTGCCTGCCACTATTTTCAGACACACAGCATCCAGGCACGCAGCCTTGTAGGGGGGCTGGTTGACATCATTTTGATATCATGTTATAATGTCAAGCTATTAATATTCTGTTTACCAGGGACAGTACACCTGTCGGTTTCCATTAGAACTCTGATATATTAATACTTCCACAATATCACGTTACTTTTACACAAAACGTGGCGTATGCTGCGTTCACGTTGTCTCGTAATTCCGAGCGTCCGAGAGTTGTTGACGTCATTATGGAGCAGTTCCCGCTTTAAATGCTGCTGGATAATGTCTCCATCAGCAGTATTCCTGAGTCATGGTAGTTACTCCTGATAGGAAATGTTTCTCCTGGACGAAGGAACATGAATCATTCAGCGAGGCTGAACTTAGCTTCCGATTCACTGCGGTCAAGCCAGCCGCTCCTACATTTTCAGTGCGCACCTACCGTCAGTTTACGGTAAATGCAAGCGTACTGCTGCAAGGAAATTATTTCCGGTTCACAAAATAAAAGCACGAATTTAAATGTGTATTAACAAGTGATGTTTTAAGAAACTGATTCACGTTAACTGTAAACTATCGGGGTATACTGCTAACATTTACACTAAATAAATACCTTAGAATGTATGGAGTTGAAAACAGTTCTATCTATCTATCTATCTATCTATCTATCTATCTGTCTGTCTGTCTGTCTGTCTGTCTGTCTGTCTGTCTGTGCGTGCGTGCGTGCGTGCTAATAAACATATACTGAGGCCTTAAAGCAAATACTAAGTGGTGTATGTTGACCATCCTTGACGGCACTATCATTCTGGACTGCTTTGGGGTCAATAGGTCACATGACCTCAAAGCTATTGAGCAAAAATGCTCATATTTACACTTTAAAAATCATTTAAAATATATTAAGCCCTTAAAGCAAATACTAAGTGGTGTATGTTGACCATCCTTGATAGCACTATCATTCTAGACTACTTTGGGGTCAATAGGTCACATGACCTGGGAGTTATTGTAATAACTTTGGAAATAACATGAAATATATATGTGTGTGTGTGTATATATATATATATAAAATACATTTTATTTAAAAACCCCTTTCAAAAAACCCAAGTACACTTTACAGGAGAATGAAAACATTTAAAAACATAGGAGAGAGAAGTATACAAAAAACTAACAAGCAAAACAGACGGACTTTTACACAAGCCCACGCCTCTCCATGTGATTCCTTATTTCCATCTCCATGGCCTCCATTTCACTAGAAAAAGAAATCATATTTTTTCACAGAGATTTTGGGCTATTTTTTAAAGGACATTTAAATGTTTCACTAACCTGTCATCCAGTGGTCCATGATCAACCTCTGCCACTGCGTCTTTTGTTGTCATGTTCCTTATTTCTTCCAAGGCCTTTACTGTCACCTTTGTTACAGGTATCATATCCCGATTCTGCATCCATATTATTGTCAGTGTTATTATGCTCATACCTCTACATTTAAAAAGACACCTATTGACTAACCTCTGGCAACATCACAACAAGGATGTATTTAATCTTGTCATAGGACAGCATGGTGGAGACTTCATCTGAGATTTTTTCACAGTTATGAAGGAAGCCTGTCAGGTACTTAACTATCCTGTCCAGCTGTTGGTCATCAAACAATACTGGAACCCACTTCTGTGTAAATTCAAAGTTGCTGCTTCTCACCAGACACGACGGCCTGAAAAATAAATGTACTCAAACTTAACCGTACTGTTTGCTTGCTGGAGGTGGCGTGGTCATAGTGATGACATAATGATTAAGCGTTATGTGATGAACAAAAAGAAAAAGGCGTACCTGCAGTGTATCTTCTGCACCCTTTTGTTCCACCATGAACTTGACAAGCGCTTCATTTTTTTTCTGAACGTTCAGCAGCAGCCTCTGCTGCCTTGTCCTACATCAAAAGATCAGTAAAATTATTTGTATAGAGCAATATATGAGAATATTGATATTATTATTATGCAAACACACTTGCTGATATATTCTCCATCTGCAACAACCTACATTTCAGAATTTTAGACCGGAGATTAAGTGTTGATGCTTACCCTGACCATAACTGTGTGCCCAACATGGGACGTTGGACACAACTTTTTGAGGATATTTTTCTCAGTAATTATTGTGTCTCCACTCCTGCGGTGCTGGCATTCTTGTAGGCCATCATAGAAATGCCATTTTTGGTCTGTACCCAGTTTGTGGAACGCCACAAAGTGATTTAAAGTACTCAGGCGATACGTCACAGCAGCTGGCTCATACCTACAAGGGACAAAATATATTTTGGGAAATGAGCAGTTTGTTTGTTTGTTGTTTGTATCATAATAAATCATGCCGATGCAGATTCTCAGTCATCCAGGTCATTCTCATTCAGAAGGTTGAAGCAAAGCATCTGGACTTGTAGAGTTTTCTTTAAAAAAATACCTTCCCTTAACAGAGGTGGTGGACTTAGACATGATCTTTCCTCCACATGTAACACAGTACCGTCTTCTATTCTTTACAATGAAGCTGCTTGGAGGAGCAGAGAAACTCTACAAGTTAAGATGCCTCACTTTGACCTTTTGAATCATGATAAATCACAATTTTATTGAAAATAAGATTATCATGCAATAATTTAATGTGTATTAAACATATTTGGTAAACTTACTTTCCACAAAGTACTGTCACCAGATTTGGCAAGGCTGCAGGATATTGTTTTGCTTTAGGCTCCCTGTGTGCAACACCGAGACCAATAAAAGACACGGTAGGCCATGCACAAAGGCTCGCTGTACAATGGTCTGACTTTCAGTGCAGGGATGTGGACCTCTGTTGAATGTAGGAACAAACGTCCGACCATAAACAGTTTGCACTGTAACCGCTAAATCCTGAGCACATAAGGCCAGGGATTAAAACAAGAGAATAAAGGAATGAGTCATTTATATGAAGGACTTGTCCACATTACCTTTTAAATGCAAACTTTGTATTTTTCAATTATTTGAAGGCATTAACATCAGTTGTTGTTTCAGTATTTCACATTAACATATAAGGATATTTTCATAGGTAAAATATCTAGGGATGCACCGATATGAAAATGTTGGCCGATACGATATCCGATATTAATATTGGTGTTATGGCCGATAACCGATATTTGCCGATGTCGATATATATATATATATATATATTTGTAATATATATTTGTAATATATATATATATATATATATATATATATATATATATATATATATATATATATATATATATATTTTAGTTTTAAGATGATCAAATCTGTACAAAGTAAAAATGATGCAAACTGTTTTTTTTTTTTTATCCATTTTATTTCCAAATAAAGTTACAGTGCTACCAAAACACAAGTAGCAAACAGTGTTACTTTTAAGCAACTTTTACAACTTGTAACAAGTGTGTAAGCTGGAAATAAATTCAAGTGCAGTTTAACTCAGTCAATTCACAAACTCTTGGGAGAAATTTTGGATCATAAATAACAATAAGGATCATAAATAAAACAATATCCTGACAAAGTTAACTTTTCAAACTTGTCTGTATTCATTACAACGAAGCATTTATTTAATTGGAGAACATGTTTTAAACTAAAGTCTACTCCCATTTAAACTCAAATCTGTCCTGTCAGTGCATTTTCCAACCTGCACTGTAATTAGTAGACATTCAAGTAAATGTCCCAACACTAAAGCAACACTAAAAACTTTGTAAGTGCAAATTAGTGCAAGTCAATTCCAAGTCCCATCTATAAAATTGCTGAATCAAAATATAAGAACTGTGACATAACATTAACTCCAAAGACATAGTTGTCTTTGTACATTTCCCAAGCAGCCACAATGTACTCAAAGTAAATTTTCCAAAATACTGAAACTTGAAACTGTATGTTTTAGTCTAGGACTACTTCATCAGTAAAGGCAGGTTTTTTTTAACAAACAGAAGCATTTCTGCTTTCTCACACTGGATCCTGTTTCTCTTTTCATCAACAATATGTGATGCAGCAGAGAAGAGACGCTCGCTGTCCACACTTGTGGATGGAGCTGAAAGGTACTTGCGTGCTGCCTTGGCCAGGGCAGGAAACCGAGACATGTTGCTTTTCCAATACTGCAGTGGGTTCTCATTTCTGGGGGTGGGAGGCTCACTCAGATAGCCATGCACCTACAGGAAAGTAGACAAGTGTATAACTAGTTTGTCTGATAAATTAACCAGCAATCTGGACATTGGACATCATCCTTCACCTCTTAAGAGCTTTGTTCAACTTAGATCTGAGCAGATGACCAGTGCCTTAAGAGGGCAGTGAAGCATTACTAAAAGATTAGTATGTTTTTTCCATTTAAATAATTCTGTTATTTTACTAACTATAGAATTTACATCACATTAATAAAAAATTTAAAACATTTCACAAAAGGATCTTAACATGCTTTGCTTATTAAATAAAAAACAGGGGCTGATAATACTATACCTGCATGCTTGTGTGGTTTGTCAGGCCCGCATCCTGTTGAATGATCAAGTTTTCCTCCAGAATGTCATCATGCATGTCAAGTAGAGACTGTCCACCCTCACAGCTTGCTCTTATCTTCTTCTCTTGCGGTTCTTCTGTGAACGGTGTCGCTGTGCATCATTTTGTCCACTTCCTTCAGGAGCGTAGTAACTGCAGCTTGCTTTGTGACTGTGTCAAAATAACGATCTTTGTACCTCGGGTCAAGGATAGTTGCCAAGTAGTAAAGCGGCTCGGAGAAAGCGCTTCCAAATCTCTCGTTTACAGCGTCCAGTAGAGTGGTCTTTGCTGTGCGGACTCCACTGTCGCTGTCAGCTGCCTTGCTCAACAAATGTTTTAGAGCCACAACAGAAGGAATCACATCCGCGGCAGTAGCCAACTGTGAACTTATTTCCATCGTTAACTGTTCAAATGGAGTGAGAAGCATAGTCATGTTTTCAACGAGGCTCCACTGGTGTGCGCTTAAACAGGCAGGGAGCTCGTGATCGGCTCTATACACACCAAGTGCACGCTTCTGATCCAGCAGACTTTTCGTCATATAAAATGTACTATTCCATCTGGTTGCTACATCTTGTTGTAGCACCTTGGTTTTCATGCCTAACTCTTGCTGTATGTCTCTCAGCCGAGAGGTGGCAAGTTGGAAGTGGCGAAAATGTCCGACTGTTTTTCTTCCAATAGCCACACAGTCAGAAATGCTTCGCTGGCTTAAAACTCCATCATGCACTGCAAGCTGCAGAGTATGAGCCATGCAGCCCAGGCTTTTAACACCACACTCGTCCATGGCCTTCTGCATATTCCGTGCATTGTCACGAAGCACAACATGCACATTGTCTTTCTTAATTTTCCACTGTGCAAACATGCAGTCAAATGCACTAGCAATGGCAGCTCCCGTATGCGATCCTGAAAACTCTTGTGCATGCAAAACAGCTCTCTTCATTTCAAAGTTGTCATCAATCCACTGAGCCGTTAGGCTTAACATACTCATCTGACTGATGTCCGAACTCCATATATCCGTAGTGAAACTAATGTCAGTCACATTGTCCAACAACTTGCTCATATGTGTGGCCACCATTTCATGCAGAGCAGGAAGGCAAACATCTGAAAAATAGCGCCAGCTGGGAAGGATGTAGCGGGGTTCAGTGTGTTCAATCAACCGCTGAAATCCTCGGTCCTCCACTAACGAAAATGGCTGGTCGTCGAGAGCAATCATTTCCATGATCTTGTTCGTGATTGACCTGGCTTTTGCGCTGTCCTTGGCAAATTTCTTGGTTTGGTCGAGTGCTTGCTGTATTGGGCTCCCAACTGTGGCTGCTGCTTTGGCTTTTGCCTGGTAGCTAACCTTACAGGCGTTAGCTTCGCCAAATGTTTGTGAGCTTCGGGATGGTGGTTTTTCAGATGACATATTAAATTTGTAGTATTGAATGATTTGACACGGCATCCTCCTCGCATCACTTCAACTTTGCATATATTGCATACTGCTTTTCGACTATCATCATTTGACACCGTGAAAAATGACCACACAGCTGACATCGTCTCTAGCTTCCCCACAAGTAGTACTGCATCGCTGTTACATGTCCAACATGGTGGCAAGGCCAAATGCCCCTCCTCCTCCCGACACACGTACACAAACAGCAATTAGACCAAAATAAATATCGGCTGGTAATATCGGGCCAGTTTTGCTCATCGGACCGATACAGATATGTAAAAAAATGCCTAACATCGGCCGATACCGATGTTAATGCCGATATATCGTACATCCCTAAAAATATCGCAGAGATTAAAGTCAACGAGGCAAATAATTTACCTTGCAAGCTTTGAAAATATCAATAAGAAATGAAAAAAATGCATACTCACGTTTTACATGGTAGTACTCTTAAAGACTCACTGGCCCACTTATCAAGGACAGTCTGCAGGCTACCAAAATCCTCACACCTAGAAATTAATGAAAGGAAAATAGAACTAATCTTGTAATATAAAAAAAATAATATTTGCTAAATAAACACATAATAAACAGATGACAACACTGACTGATAAATACAATACATGCAAAAAATAAAAAAAGTGAACTTACACCACATCAATGGAGGTGTTTGTCCTTTTTGCCACTGGACAAGCTTCATTGAGACATTTTTGTTGAATTTCATGAACTTCATGAATTTCATGCTCATGAACACAAAGAAGGCTAGCTATCCATGGGTCAAGACTTGCTTTGCTTTTTAAATCATTGTTGACTGCTGGTCTTCTCTTTATTACCAAATGCAGCAAGTAAAGAAGGTTGTCAACTGTACAAGTATTTGTCATGGCTATCGCTCCCTGTTCTGTCATGCCATTTCCTCCCCAACGTGGACAGCTTCCTGCTTTTTCTTGTGGCCCTGGACTTGAGGTGGTTGTGTTTTTGTCAGTGGTATCAGCCACTGTCACAGGTTTTTTCTTTTGCCTAGCAGCTCTTTTGTTAGCTGCTGGCTGTTTGAATGCTAATGCTGCACAGGGGAGCTGAAGTACTTGGATGTCCTCTTTCTCCGTCGCGTCCTCCATGTCTCCTCTTGTGAAACAGCAGTTGTTTCTGGTCCCTCACTTTTTGACTGTTCAGCTGGTGTACTCTGGAGACCTGCCTGATGAGTCACTGCCATACCCTTCAATCTTCCAACAACAAATTCATGTAGGACTTGAATGAAATCGCCTGCTCTTCGGTGTAACTTTGACGACAGGATGACACATTTTGTCGTGCGGAACCAATTTTCTACAACAGCATTACTGTCTGGAGTTTTACTGAAATCAGACGGCATAAGCCCACTCCAAAGAGGACCTGTACCAGCAAAGTGTAAAATTAGGTCAATGAGTGACTCTCAATAATGCTGGTTTGTCTGCCCCTCTCCCTCTTTATCATCTTCTTTATGTGATTCCTCCTGAGCTTGTCTGGCAACTCCTTCAATCAGTGGAAAAAAGCGTGAGGATTTTGTGAGGGCTTTTTGAGTGCTGTCAAATTCAACAGGGGTTTCAGCACCATCGGGATTTAGAATATTTATTTGGTCGGTCTTTTTTCTCTGGATGGCTTCTTGCAAAACACACAAATGTTCCACATACATCTTTGTCTGGGTTCTTGAACTGAACACAATGACCACAGACCTTTTAATTGACAAGATCTCTTGAAGTTTTGTTGCATTCAGGAGGAGTGCAAAACAGTACAGAAAAAGCTGTTTGGTGTTCTTTTTGAACTGGACTTTTCACACCTTCATGCTCACCAGTTTCAGCATGTGAGCAGCAGAAAGGTGTGAAGTTGTGATCTGCACTGAACTGTTATTTTGACATCTTTGAAACAAAGCTTGAGGTACTCCTGAATGGTCATTGTGTTAAATGCCTGAACCACAGCGTGCATCGTGGCCCAACTGAAATCAGTTTCAACCTTTTGAGGTCTGAGTAGTTTTTGAAAAACCTTAGTAGTCACAGCGCAGGCATGTTAACCACTACAAGATAGTTGGAGTAGACCAATCTGCTGTTAGCATTTCTGCAACAGGTATCACAGTTTTTGTTGTCGATTGACATGCACAACGCATAGTAAAGGACTGACTGGCTGGTTGGGTAAGGCTTTTCAACTACACTGCCAGTAGCATCCAAATAAAGAAAACATTTTTTTCTAAATCTTCTAATACACACAGCTGTGACTCAGAGTAGCAATGCACAACAAAAGGGGTCATTGCCACATACTGTACACTAATGTGCTTCAGTTTTGAGCTTCCTTTTTCCTGATCTTGTGTTTTTTGTATTTTGTATTTTATGCAACACGTGTATTGATTTAACATTAGCAGAATGTCCTGCTAACAGCTGTTCTTCGTCTGCACTGGCAAGCTGTTTTGTGTGGACTAGCATGGGTTTGAAATGTCCAAGTATATATATATATATATATATATATATATATATATATATATATATATATGTATATATATATATATATATATATGTGTATATATATATATGTGTATATGTGTGTGTGCATCGGTGCTGAGCACAGTAGCTACAGAGGAAAACTGCCATGTAGAGTAAAAGGCATGCTGTTGTGCACATGAGACAAATAAATAAATAAAAATAAGGCTAAACAATTTAGACCTGTCTTCTAACCTTAAATAACTTCTGTTTATTATCTAGTGCGATATAGAAAACACCGTTAAACAAATTTATCTTGGCCTTCAAAATGGGGCGGGGCACCACATTATAATATATTAATAACTATAATTATAACGTATCATAACATAAACCATACTGAACTAAAGCTACCGAGTAAATGTTTTAAATACATTTAAAAAAAATCAATGTCCATCAGGCGGCGCAGCTGATTTGCTTCAGATAGCATTTACAATTTACAGCATTTAGCAATTACAACTTTTTTTATAATTAATAGCAAACGTTGGAATTTTCCAATATCCATACAGGCTAATGTGGTTAAGACATATATGTTTTGTAACTGTAAACATTTTTTTACTGACCTTCCCAAATTAACATACCATAGGAGGGCAACAATGTAATGTATATATTTAGTTGGTATTAATTACTCTCTCACATGTTATTCATATTATTCATTCAGTGTTTTCTTACAACATCAAAGCTGACCTGCTTTGATCCCTGTCTTGCTCTTCTGTATTGATTGGCCCATTGGCAATTTAAAAACGTAGCGGGAAACGCAGACCCCCACCCCCTCCGAAGAAAAACACAAGCTGACATTTAGTATGCCATTTTGGGTGTTGGTTATAGTAATGTCCTGATTAGCACCACGGACGGTTCCAGGTTTATAAACAATTGCATCTGCCTTTATTGCATTTTCACAAATCACAAACTATGTTTTTCAGATTCTGTAGACTCTGTAGAATAATCTAGGACAGGTTTAACGGCATTGAGTATCAATAAAACGGAGGGTTAACAGAGAAATACAGTCACTCGCTTTCTGACTTAAGGGTCCCTTAAAATTTCTCTTAACTAGCGAATCGGAAGCTAAGTTCAGCCTCGTCTGAATGATTCATGTTCCTTCGTCCAGGAGAAACATCTCCTATCAGGAGTAACTACCATGACTCAGCAATACTGCTGATGGAGTTGGATCCACAGCAGAAAAATAACATGTAGGTGACTTCAGTCCTTGTTTGAATGTTGTTCCCTCAGTGAGGTTTTTAGTTCCTCGTATCCTCCTGAAACACTGAGACAATCTTACTGTAACAGTCCAGTAACCTGCTGGAAGAAGTTCACAACCACACGACTGTCAAGATGACCTGTAATGATTGTTAATCTCAGTTAGTTTACTTGATATGAAACATGTAGAAAGCAGAACTCTACACGTTATTTAATAGTTTTAGTTCAACTCCACCATTTTAAATTATCTCTACGTAACTTTCTATTTACTTTTTTACTTTAGTGTTACGACCCGTCTTAAGGGGTAGGGACGGGCGTAACAAAAAAACACGGTGAGGACAGATGGTATTTCAAAATAAAAGCACATTTATTTACAACTCCCGTGGTAAGTGATGGACAACCTGTAAAACAAAAGATGAGCTGGGGTTAGCGGACCTGCAGAAAGAAACAAACCAAAACCTGTACCAAACACTCACCGAGTGCACACACAGACACCACCGCAACTCGGTGAGGAAACTAAAACCAAACAAAAGCAACAGGCCCATAAACTAAAGTGACCGTCGTCACAACACAATAAAACGCTAACCTAGCCCAGCTCTAACACAACCACAAAGTAAACTTAACACAACTAAACACTTAAACACCCATTGTGGAAAAGGAGGTGGTCGCCACACACACACCCAGTGCACAACATGAGGGGGAGAGAGGCCGGAGCCATTCTGGTTTCTCCCCCTCCAGACCTGCCTCGGCTGCAGCCTTTTCAGCCTCAGCTTTCCTTCGGGCTGCAGCCTGACTGGTCCAGAGGGATGCCAGTCAAAACGGGGCGGGGGCAGAGTCGCTGGCCTTGGCCACTCCGGGCAGCGCTCTGCAGTCCCTAATCAGCGCGTAAACAGCCACAGCTGTCTGCAACAAGCAGGGGCCGTAACATTAGTCAAAACCTCTTTTTCTAATAAATAAGCTTTTTCTATATTAGACTAAAAGTTTAGTCCTTTTCTTTAACACACAGAGTATTTTCTAACATCAACTTTAGTTTTGTTCATATTTCAGATCATGTTTCATTATTCTAGTAAAGATTTACAGGTTTCTGTCTTTACACGGGATTTCAATAGTAGATTTTTCTGGTAGTATTTTCCCTTTTACCAGATATAGTTTCCCCTAACTATAAAACACAGTTTCAGTCCAAACGTCAGTGTTTTTATTTATTTCTCATGTTTACACACATGTCAGCTCATCTGTGGTTATTCTAGTAAATATGAGGAGATTTAATTTTTCTCTACTAAACTTGTTTGTGGATTCAGATTCTGGTCGACTGTATTTGTCCTTCAGCCAGAATCTGTTTCCCCATAAAACTTTAGTAAATAAAGAAGAAAGGTCCTCATATTTACTAGAGAAATGAAACACGATCTGTGTGTAAAATAAAACAATTCCAGTTTGAACACACTGGTCTTTCTAGAAAGAGGAAACTGGTTTTATAAAGAAAAATCAGCCATAAACATCCACCACAGCACGTGTCTCTGCTTCACTTCCATCCATTCGTTCATTTGCTGTCCCTGCTTAGTCCAACACAGGGTGGTGGGGGGGGTGGAGGCCATCCCTGCTGCTACCAGCTGAGAGACAGTTTCCACCCTGGACAGGTCACCAGTCCATCACAGGACCAACACAGAGACAAACAAGCTGTCACTCACTCCAATGGAGAGTTCAGAGACATGGATGAAGCTAACATGCATGTTTTTATGTTCCAACATGGAAACTCATCCCTGCTTCACTTTAGTAAAGAAAGTCCAAACCTCTGCACATGTACAAGAGTCAGAAAAGATGACGTGACGTTTCTGCTAAATATCACCTGGAGAAGGGACAGAAATGATGTCAGAGCAGCTTTCTTGGAGGGAGAAAGGGATGATATTTACTAGAGTAATGAAACATGATCCAGCCTGCGTGGAAATAAAAAGCTGATGTTTGAACAGAGATTGGGCTTCAAAGAGAGACGATATGAGCGACTGTATGATGGGATGGAACTTTCTGCTGTCAATGCAAAGACGTTCACGTCCTATTTTCCCTTCATGGAGGCCACGTTTTGGATCAGAAACATCCAGAAACAGCTTCTTGTTTACGATGGAAACATGGACTAAACGTATTAAATTCTGTTATATTTCATATCAAGTAAACGGAGCCAAAGAGAGTAAAAGTCCTCCCAGGTGATCTGGATGGTAGTTCGCTTCTAAACTTCTCCAGCGTGTTATTGGACGTCACTTCTTTCCAGGATCTGTGTCGTCAACGTCACAACGTTCATGCATGAGAACTTTGTTAAATGATGATGAAGCTGATGTTGGAGGAAATGAGAGTTTAGGCGACACTATGATTGTTTTAATGTTTCAGCAGCTCTTCTCTCTCATTAGAAACCAATAGTTTAAGAGTTGGTCCAGACTCAAGCAAACCTCAGTGAGGGAACAACAAGCCTCAAACAAGAAGTGAAGGGACCTGCATGCTGTTATTTTTCTGTTTCCGTGGTGAAATAGAGCGTAGTCAGGAGGATCCAGCTCTACTGAACGAGTGCATGTTCTCTCGTCCAGGGGAAACATTTCCTATCAGGGAGAACGACCTCGGCTCCACAACGATGCTCCATAGAGCCGCATTAAACTCATTCACACAATTCTACCTGCTGCACTTTTTCTCTACATCTTATCAAACTGGATCCAGATTCCCTCCAAGAAGGAAAATGCTCATGAGAGAGACACGCCACCAACACGTGTGTCCAGCCCGTAACTTGAGAGGTGTTTGCAACTGGAGTTGAATTAAAGCAAAGCGGTTGGGGCGGTGGGAGGAGTCTGCAGCAGAGCGCTGCGATGCCAGCGCCGCTCGATTTACAGCTGAAAACAGCAAAAGAGGAAACTGAGAAAATAATCATTTCATTTTTATGATCGTTGAAAACCCAGATCGTAATTGAGATTAAAATGCGTTTAATCGTCCAGCCCTACTTTGTTGTTGCTCTTCTTCATCTTTCAACTAGCGGTTTGTGGTTCATCTCATATTTAACACAAAGTTTTATCCTGATAAAACTGTTTCATTCTGTGGAGTCACTCTACATATTCTTAAAGTTCAGGTCTCAGATAACGTGTTAAAGTTAATAAAATCTACTAAGAATATTAAATCCATTAATCTACCATTTATTACCATGTGATAGTTTAAACATATTATAATGTGGTTTTCTGCTTCTGGGTATCTATTAGGGGACAAAATACAAGTATCAGACTGTGTTCAACAGGAATTTAAGCAAAGTTCATACCATAAATTGAAGCAAAATGTCTCACAATCTGTATGTGACAAACATGTCATGTGGGACTCTTATGGGTTATTACGTCTGTTTCCAGTGACGTGAGCTTACTTTCATGTGACTTATTGAGACTCTGCACTGGTTTCCTGTGTCTCCTCCGTCCAAAATCAGCTACTCTTGTCAAGATGATGTCAAACTCAGATGTTTTCATTCACCAATGTGGATTACGTTCTCCTGTAAACTATTGCAGTGTGTTGCTGCTCACATTAGCAGCTAACGCTAAAACCGCAGGCTCTCACATTAGCAGCTAACGCTAAAACCGCTGGCTCTCACGTTAGCAGCGAACGCTAAAACCACAGGCTCTCACGTTAGCAGCTAACGCTAAAACCACAGGCTCTCACATTAGCAGCTAACGCTAAAACCGCAGGCTCTCACGTTAGCAGCTAACGCTAAAACCGCAGGCTCTCACGTTAGCAGCGAACGCTAAAACCGCAGGCTCTCACGTTAGCAGCGAACGCTAAAACCGCAGGCTCCCACGTTAGCAGCGAACGCTAAAACCGCAGGCTCTCACGTTAGCAGCTAACGCTAAAACCGCAGGCTCTCACGTTAGCAGCGAACGCTAAAACCGCAGGCTCTCACGTTAGCAGCGAACGCTAAAACCGCAGGCTCCCACGTTAGCAGCGAACGCTAAAACCGCAGGCTCTCACGTTAGCAGCTAACGCTAAAACCGCAGGCTCCCACGTTAGCAGCGAACGCTAAAACCGCAGGCTCTCACGTTAGCAGCGAACGCTAAAACCGCAGGCTCTCACGTTAGCAGCGAACGCTAAAACCGCAGGCTCTCACGTTAGCTGCCACCGCTAAAACCGCAGGCTCTCACGTTAGCAGCTAACGCTAAAACCACAGACTCTCACGTTAGCAGCTAACGCTAAAACCGCAGATGCTCAAATTAGCAGCTAACGCTAAAACCGCAGGCTCTCACGTTAGCAGCTAACGCTAAAACCGCAGGCTCTCACGTTAGCAGCGAACGCTAAAACCGCAGGCTCTCACGTTAGCAGCTAGCGCTAAAACAGCAGGCTCTCATGTTAGCAGCTAACGCTAAAACCGCAGGCTCTCACGTTAGCAGCTAACGCTAAAACCGCAGGCTCTCACGTTAGCAGCTAACACTAAAACCGCAGGCTCTCACGTTAGCAGCTAACGCTAAAACCGCAGGCTCTCTCGTTAGCAGCTAACACTAAAACCGCAGGCTCCCACGTTAGCAGCGAACGCTAAAACCGCAGGCTCCCACGTTAGCAGCGAACGCTAAAACCGCAGGCTCCCACGTTAGCAGCGAACGCTAAAACCGCAGGCTCCCACGTTAGCAGCGAACGCTAAAACCGCAGGCTCCCACGTTAGCAGCAAACGCTAAAACCGCAGGCTCTCACGTTAGCAGCTAACGCTAAAACCGTATGCTCTCATGTTAGCTGCTAACGCTAAAACTGCAGGCCCTCATGTTAGCTGCTAATGTTAACGTTAAGTTATAATGTTACTGTTCAGAATTCATGCATGGGCGCATGAGAAAAGAAATATTTTTAACCTGGATCTAAAAATGTCGACATTGGCAGTTTGTTCCACTTCTTTGCAGCATAACAGCTAAATTCTGCTTCTCCATGTTTAGTCTGGACTCTGGTCTGGACTAGTTGACCAGAGTCTTTGGATCTAAGAGTTCTGCTAGGTTTATATTCTCTGAACATGCTGACCCTCTTCTCTTTGCTACCAAACAGAATAATCTGTCTTGTCTTCATTAAATTGAAGGGGTTTGGTGGAAGCGATGAAACGATACATGGACATATTTTAACTATAATCCATCATAATTTCACTGGCAGACCAGGTCACGTTGAGCATGTGTTCCTCATCCTTTGCTCATATTGTGGACATGTGTGTCTTCAGGGTGGAGTTTTACACTTCAGAAAATTCTCAGAAATAAAGCCACAGTTACCAAAGTCAGGATGTTGTTGCTCTTTGCTTTTTTGGAGTAATTGATTCCACAGTTAGAACTTTATCTGTACAAAGCATCACCCTAAGTAGATCAGAAAGTATCTGCTGTTGGTTGGAAACCTTCTAAGTCTAAAAACCCTCCTTTAATTTTATAATTATTGATGAAAATAACCAAACACAATGTGTTGCTGTATGTTAAACTTATAGATCTGCTGTTTTCTTGTGTGACATGTTTGTATGATGAAGCATCAATTCATGAAAAAAGCTGAAATATAGAAATTAAAGGTTTCTGTCCAACAGCATTTTAAGTAAAACGCGGCAGCATTTCTTCCCTGTTGATGGGAAAGTCTCGGCTAAAGCTTTCAGTCTGGTAAAGGACCTGGTTATTATGTAAAAGCTTTAAGGTTAACTTGTTTTATGAATTACTTGTTATAACCTGTCGACCTTTATTCCACTTTTTAATACATATTATTGACCTAAATTCATTTGTTAAAAGACTAATACATTTTTCATTGGACTAAAACTGGACTAAAACTATCAAACTTAGTCATGACTAAAATGTGACTAAAACTAAAGTATTTTCGTGCTGAAGACTAAAACTGAGACGTCTGCTGTTTGGGAAATTCTGCCCAACAGAAGCACTGCAACGTAAACCTTTCAACACAAGAAGAACACAGAGCATTACTTCATGTGTACGATTTTACTTACAAGGACTGTATGCACTAGGGCTGCTCGATTATGGGAAAAATGATCATCACGATTATTTAGACTGAAATTGAGATCTCGATTATTTAACACGATTATAGATAAGAGGTTTTGGGGGGGGGGACATTTGAAGTGTTTACTGTGGTAATGCCGACTAGTTTGTTTCCACCAGGTCCCCATAGATATTGTTTGTCTCAGACCAGCAGCTTTGTTCCGCTTGGTCTGATCTGGAAAAAAATAGTCTGGAGACATTTCGTTTTCACGTTGAAATCCACGTCAATAAAATGTAGCGCGACATTTCTATACGGCTCTGGTGCGGCTATACCACAGGTCCGTAGCGGTGGAGAAACATCGGACTGTCACCACGTCTTTCACACCATCCTCACTACACTCGTCATACAGGGAAGAAAGAGACAGTCCACTAACATGGTGGTGAGACGGCAGTGATGCCGTTTGTCCAAAGTGTTGATGAGGTTCTTAAATCCCGGATTGTTCACTGTGCTAATAGAGAAAAAAGTTCTGTTTGTTTATAACGTTTGTCTCTCTGTGACTCTGGGAGCTGGTGGATTATTTAGTCGCGACTTACAAAAATTGAAAATTTTTCTATTTTTTTGTGTTGCGTCGCAAGCCCCCGTGTGCACGTCTGCGTGCACGAACGCAACATTTTACATGCACGACTGTCGCCTGTCGCTTGGCTGGAGGAGGGCAGCGATTTTCACTTCCTCAAGCAAGTTTACATAGAAAATGATGGAGAAGGAGCGACGTGTGTCCAGGTGTCTGCAACTCGTTCTGAATAAAACTAAAGCGGCTGTGGGAGGAGTCTGCAGCAGTGGGAGGAGTCTGCAGCAGTGGGAGGAGTCTGCAGCAGTGGGAGGAGTCTGCAGCTGTGGGAGGAGTCTGCATATTAAAATAAAACAAACCTTCACACAAATACATACATAGCCATTTAAAAAATAAATTTATTATAGTTTCCCTCACACACTGTCGCTGTGCACACAATCAACAACTGGTCATGATGATGATGATATTATTATTATTATTATATCACATTATTAGAAAAGGGCCCTTTAAGGTTCTGAAGCACACAGTTTGATCACTGACCAATCAGAATCCTTCTCCCGCCTCTTTACATACAATATACACGTGAACCTGCTGACATTAAGATTATGCAAGTTAACTAGGGGCTGCTTATTTCTCTTTACATGTTAACTATAGGTCCAAATCCTTACTAGTTGCACTAGCTACGGTCTTTTCTTACTGATCTAGCAATATGATAAGGTTTTAAGAGGTTACATGCCAACTTATCAAGACAAAAATGCCAACTAGATGACTAGCTAAGGTTTACTTTTTATTTTACAAGTTAACAAGTAAGACATAAAGATTTACTTGTTAGCTTGTGAGGCACAAATTGTTTGAGTTCCACTTTTGTTTTTTCACTCTTTAACAAGTAACACAATTACAATTTTACTAGTGAACTAGTTAGCTACCAAAATAGTGACTAGTAAGCTAGTGACACCTATTTTGTTTTGCACACTTAAACAAGTGGAGAGTGTTGTCTCCTACCAGCCAGACTATTTGTCAAACATGTAAAGCCTTTGGTATGACATGTTGGTCATTTTTCTTACATGTTAGATCTGTCCTTTAACTAGTTATTCATTTCTTGTTACTTGTGGATAAGTATATGCTACTAGTAAGTCATTTGTTTTACATGTTAGCCTTTTTTTTACACTTGTTAATTAGTCCATGGTCTTTAGTCTCACTAGTGAACATGTAACATCAAAATATACTTCAACTAGTCAACTAGTTAGCACTTTGTCTTTACAAGTTTACGTGTAAGCTGCAACTTGCAGCCACTAGGTGGCTATTTGCAGTTCACTGGACCACATGTTAGCTAGTATCTCAAATGGTAATGAACTAGGTGGGCTGTAATGAAATCCTGGAGATATGATTTGTAGGCATTTTAAATTTTGAATTGGGGAGCCAATGGGATGCCTCAATAAGCCTTTGCCCCACCTATTTATTTGCATATAATTAACTAGTTGAACTAGGGAGTGCTACGTTTTAACTAGTCCACTAGTGATGATTTCGTCAGTCAGGTGTTCACAAGCTGAGAAGGTATGTCACTTACTAGTATTGCTAGAGGGTATTTTGGCTTCACTAGTTAACTAGTAATCCATCTTTAGTCACACTTGTTCTCTAGTAAGATCAAAACTGGCATTTACTAATTAAGTAGTAAGCTTTTTTATCTTTACTAGATAATTAGTTAAACATTTGGGCTTCGCCTGGTAATTTAGTGCAGATTATTGTTGGCCACTACTTAACTAGAGGAGAAGACCATATGTTGACTAGTTAACGTGCTGATATTGTGCAGTTCACTAGTTAACTAGTAAAACATACTAGTCAACTAGTTTGGTCCAAAGTCCTACTAGTGCATTAAAACTCTGACAAGATATTCATTTTATTTGACTATTATAGCAAGTGGCCTCACTTGTACAACTTCTGTTCAAACTACTTGCACAAAAGTGTCACTAGTTGTTAAAAAACTGTTACTAGTCAGATTTTGAGTTCCACTAGTCTATTAAAAATGCCCATAAAATATGAGCACATGTTAACTAGTTTGTGCATAATGCAAGCTAGTGAAGGAAACTGATGTTTGATATCAAGAATATGGAATAAATGCTCAAACGGCTTGCCATATGACGCTACCGGAAACGAGATGTTAACCCTTTAACTCCGGGTAGCGGAGGCTGCAGGTGCAGTCAAACTAAAAATTAAAGTTTAGAGAATTTAAAGGCCAGAAATGTGGATAATGAAGCAGTGAAGGTGCATGGATGGAAGTTATTGTGCATGTTGTGAATATTTCTCTCTCCTCACCATCTAGAAGCTGTGAGATTCTCATCCTGCTTTCTGTCTGTTCACCTGATGCTGATATTCATCACATATTGTTCCTTCTGTGTTTAGAAGGAAGCAGCTTCACAGCTTTAAATTCATCCTGCTGACATTTTACCTTTTAGTTAGTAAATCCTGAACATTTCATCCTTCTTTCTCATAAAGATGTGATTTTATATATGAAGAAATATTTTAACTGTTGCTGTTTAAAGAGAAAACTGCTGCTAAACCTGTTTATGTGTTTAGTGCAGGCGTCTGCAGCCTTTCCAATCCAAAGAGACATTTTTCCCTCAGCCAGCTAAATAAAACTCCTTTAGAGACGCAAATATTACCAGACTTTTCAAAAAGGAAACTTAATATATATTTTTAATGAAGAGCCACCATAGGATGTTTGTTATTTTTGAAGAACCACATTTTTATTTTCATTTTTAAGGTTTTAAAACAAAGAAAAGCATAAAACCTTTATAAAAGGAGAGAGACACTTGCAGCTCCAGAGTTGCAGGTTGGAGACCCCTGATGTCGTGTTTGTAAACCAAAACTTACTGCATTTTCTTTTTATAGCTGTAGGCCTTTTTTTGAAGGAAAGAGACATTTTGCGCGTAACAATGCGATTAATCGCAGCATGTCATGCGATTAATCGCAATTAAAAATTTTATTCTTTGCCCAGCACTAAAGAATAGCAATACTTGACTACATGAACAAAAGCTACAAAGACAGTGTCACAGAGAGGCTTTGTAACATGGCTTCTCTCCTTGATCCACGCTTTCACACAGAATATCCCGGTGAGTGAAGCCAGCAAAGTCCAAGCTCTTAGTGAACTGGAGCATCTAGTGTCAGACCAGGGTAGCACAGCTCCAGGTGTTTCAGAAACCTCTCCTCCATCATCAGGTGATTAGATGAGTCGGGGTGCTGCTAAAAAGCCAAAGACGAGCCTGGAAGCTTTTTGAAGGGAGCAGTTAGTGCCAAGACAGATGTAACTGCAGAAAGGTTTTTATCTGAGCTGAACAGCTATCTGAATAACCCACCAGTAGACAGTGACTGTGATCCACTTATGTGGTGGAAAAGACACAGTAAACTTTCCCCACATCAGCAGATTATCCAGAAAGTACCTATGCATTCCAGCTACCAGCTCTGCATCTGAAAGGTTGTTCAGCACAGGTGGAAACACAGTAACTTGTCAAAGGTCATCCCTTAAGCCCACAACTGTGAACATGTTAGTATTTCTGACAAAGAATCTTAAAACTTGAACAAATGTAGATAATTTCTACCTCCATAAACAGTAGCATTATTCAGCTAAATGTTATTTTTATGTTTACTCAAGAGTTTTTGCAATTTTCTTATTTAACTTCTTTATTTTGCACACTGCAGTTTTATGTTGCAAAGCAACTCTGTTTTACTTTTGTTAACCGTATACATGGTTATGCCTGCCTGTTCAGTTGATAAGAAATTGTTCCTATTTTGAATGTGCATCCATAAAGTGCAGTTTTGAAGTATTTTGTCTAGCGTAAATTATATCATCAGTTATATCATTATTGCACATTTTCAAATTTATATCATGATAAGCATCTTTGGCCATATCACCCTGCCCTAATTGATATTGTTGTGAACGATACGATATTGCAAACCCCTACTGGTTACTTTACTTTGCTTCTATATCTTCGGCAGTCGCTAAGGCAAAAGCTCGGGCGTGGGAGGGGTTTGGAGAGGCCACGGAGAATGACTTCCGGACGGCTTCGAGGAGATTCTGGTCAACCATCCGGCGGCTCGGGAGGGGAAAGCAGTGCTCCGTCAACACTGTGTACAGTTGGGATGGGGGGCTGCTGACCTCAACTCGAGACGTTGTGAGGCGGTGGGGGGAGTACTTCAAAGACCTCCTCAATCCCACCAACACGTCTTCTGATGAGGAAGCAGAGTCTGGGGTAGCTGGTGTTGGCTCGCTTATCTCTGGGGCTGAGGTCGCTGAGGTGGTTAAAAATCTCCTTGGTGGCAAGGCCCCAGGGGTGGATGAGGTCCGCCCGGAGTTCCTTAAGGCTCTGGATGCTGTAGGGCTGTCTTGATTGACACGCCTCTGCAGCATCGCGTGGACATCGGGGACAGTCCACCTGGACTGGCAGACTGGGGTGGTGGTCCCCTTCTTCAAAAAGGGGGACCGGAGGGTGTGCTCCAACTACAGGGGATCACACTCCTCAGCCTCCCCGGTAAGGTCTATTCAGGGGTGCTGCAGAGGAGGGTCCATCGGATAGTCGAACCTCGGATTGAGGAGGAGCAGTGTGGTTTCCGTCCCGGTCGTGGAACAGTGGACCAGCTCTACACCCTCTTTGTGGTCTTTGAGGGGGCATGGGAGTTTGCCCAACCAATCTACATGTGTTTTGTGGATTTGGAGAAGGCATTTGACCGTGTTCCCCGGGGACTCCTGTGGGGGGTACTCCGGGAGTATGGAGTGCCGGACTCGCTTGTAAGAGCTGTCCGGTCCCTGTACAACCGGTGTCAGAGCTTGGTCCGCATTGCCGGCAGTAAATTAGAATCGTTTCCAGTGCGGGTTGGACTCCGCCAAGGCTGTCCTTTGTCACGATTCTGTTCATAACTTTTATGGACAGAATTTCTAGGCGCAGCTGAGGTGTGGAGGGGATCCGGTTTGGTGGCCTCAGGATTGGGTCTCTGCTCTTTGTGGATGACGTGGTTCTGTTGGCTTCATCGGGACGTGATCTTCAGCTCTCACTGGAGCGATTCGCAGCCGAGTGTGAAGCGGCTGGGATGAGAATCAGCACCTCCAAGTCCGAGACCATGGTCCTCAGCCGGAAAAGGGTGGAGTGCTCTCTCCGGGTCTGCGATGGGGTCCTGCCCCAAGTGGAGGAGTTTACATATCTCGGGGTTTTGTTCACGAGTGGGGGAAGGATGGAGCGGGAGATCGACAGGCGGATCGGTGCAGCGTCTGCAGTGATGCGGGCTCTGCATCAGTCTGTCATGGTGAAGAGAGAGCTGAGCCAAAAGGCAAAGCTCTCAATTTACCGGTCGATCTACGTTCCTACCCTCACCTATGGTCATGAGCTGTGGGTATTGACCGAAAGAACAAGATCGCGAGTACAAGCGGCCAAAATTAGTTTTCTCCGCAGGGTGGCCGGGCTCTCCCTTAGAGATAGGGTGAGAAACTCGGTGATCCGGGAGGAGCTCAGAGTAGAGTCACTGCTCCTCCACATCGAGAGGAGCCAGATGAGGTGGCTCGGGCATCTGGTCAGGATGCCTCCCTGGTGAGGTGTTCCGGGCACATCCCACCGGAAAGAGGCCCCGGGGAAGACCCAGGACACGCTGGACGGACTACATCTCTTGGCTGGCCTGGGAACGCCTCGGGATCCCTTTGGATGAGCTGGTGAATGTGGCCGGGGAGAGGGAAGTCTGGGTTCCCCTGCTTAGGCAGCTGCCCCCGCGACCCGACTCCGGATAAGCGGAAGAAAATGGATGGATGGATCATTTTATGATTTTGGCACCAGAAGAAATAAATGGATAAAAAAATACACATAAGAAGTGTTCATGTTATTTTTACACACTAGAAAGTGGTGAAATTAATTAAAGCATAACAAATGTGAAAATCATCAAACTCTATTTTGTCTTTAACTAGATTTTTTTGGTAGGATTATAATCTGGACATTCTTCCAACTACAGACACACACACGTCCAAGCATCTGTATGGTCAGCATCATATTTGAGACTGCTTCACATTAAATCTGTTTTTAGAGACTTTCTGAGTCTGAGGACAGAGTTTGGAGAGAGAACAGTACAGTATTTGAGTTTGAAAACAAGGAAGTATGAAATCTAAAAAATAAATACTCCACATTTCTCTACTTATCAGTGTTTTTAAGATTCTTGTGACTTAATTCATTCAAATCATTTTACAGTACAGTGACCTGACTGGTCCAGACAACATCTTCAGTTTTAGACTGACACCTCTCTTAGACTAAAGCAGCTTCTGGGTTGTTAGCACAGACTACAAACACTAACAGATCAAGGAATTACATGACCTCCTGCTACTGTGTCTGCAGTCATCCAGCTGTAAATAAGAATCAGTTTGTGGTACCTACCAGATGTTTGAGGTTGAATAATACTTGTCTATAATACTTAGTTTGGGTGACATGTAAATGTTTTCTTCCTGCTCGTTACAGAAACATGGAGGCCAAAGAAAACCTAAACATCGAGGTGGTCGAGGCTGTAAGAAAGTTTTCACTGGTGCATCACGACCAAAGAGATGTCAGAAGATTCACGTTGGAGAGAAACCGTACACCTGTGATCAGTGTGGAGCAGCTTTCAGTCAGTCAGGTCATTTAAAAAGGCACCAACGTATTCACACTGGAGAGAAACCTTACAGGTGTGATCAGTGTGGAGCAGCTTTCAGTCTGTCAGGTGATTTAAAAAGTCACCAACGTATTCACACTGGAGAGAAACCTTACAGGTGTGATCAGTGTGGAGCAGCTTTCACTATATCTGGTGCTTTAAAAAGGCACCAACATATTCACACTGGAGAGAAAACTTACAGGTGTGATCAGTGTGGAGCAGCTTTCAGTCAGTCAGGTGCTTTAAAAAGTCACCAACGTATTCACACTGGAGAGAAACCTTACAGGTGTGATCAGTGTGGAGCAGCTTTCACTATATCTGGTGCTTTAAAAAATCACCAACGTATTCACACTGGAGAGAAACCTTACAGGTGTGATCAGTGTGGAGCAGCTTTCAGTCTGTCAGGTCATTTAAAAAGTCACCAACGTATTTATACTGGAGAGAAACCTTACAGGTGTGATCAGTGTGGAGCAGCTTTCACTATATCTGGTGCTTTAAAAAGTCACCAACGTATTCACACTGGAGAGAAACCTTACAGGTGTGATCAGTGTGGAGCAGCTTTCACTATATCTGGTGCTTTAAAAAGTCACCAACGTATTCACACTGGAGAGAAACCTTACAGATGTGATCAGTGTGGAGCAGCTTTCACTATATCTGGTGCTTTAAAAAGTCACCAACGTATTCACACTGGAGAGAAACCTTACAGGTGTGATCAGTGTGGAGCAGCTTTCAGTGTATCTGGTGCTTTAAAAAATCACCAACGTATTCACACTGGAGAGAAACCTTACAGGTGTGATCAGTGTGGAGCAGCTTTCAGTCAGTCAGGTCATTTACAAAGTCACCAACGTATTCACACTGGAGAGAAACCTTACAGGTGTGATCAGTGTGGAGCAGCTTTCAATCAGTCAGGTGCTTTAAAAAGGCACCAACATATTCACACTGGAGAGAAACCTTAAATGTGCCAGGAGGATGGTGCAGCTTTTATTCATTCAGACTATTAAAAAAATTATACTAAATGTTGTGGAAAAACTAATGTGTACTGTTGGATTAAAACTTTATTAACAAAGGTATCACTAAGAAGACCTGTGAGGTAAAACAAAATGATATTGTGCATATTTGTAAAGTTTTGGCAAACGGTAGGGGGATTGGCAGCCACTTCTTGTAAATGTTTAGTAAAGTTATGAAGTTTAGTCATAGAAAGACGACCTCCCTCTGAAGAGAAACTGTTCTGCAGCAACTGTGAGGTGATTGTCGCAACATATTTGAGTTTGAATTAAATAATACTGTATATAACTATGTACTTTGTTAGTCATAACAGAGTAATAATAATACTAATGGTTTAGATTTATTTAGTGCTTTATCAAGGTACCCAAAGTGCTTTACATTGTGAATCTGTTATTCATTCACACGCTGATGGTGGAAGCCAAGTTGTACAAATAAATGAGTTGTTTACAGTATGTCTCTGTCAGGTTTCTGTTTCCTGTTCATGGGGGTGTTTCAGGAAAGTCGCTCGAGAGATGCCTGAAAAAGCCAAACCAGCACCATCTTCTACTGAAGCATCATGTCGTTCTAGGAACACAGCTCAGCCTGATTTCATCCAGACTGACTCAAGACAGACCTGCATAAACTCGGTGCACACACCTGGGATGTCTAACAAGTCCAAATGAGTGGATGAAGGGAAAAGTTGTTTAAACGAGGGACGCTAGAGGCAGAATAAGAGAAACCTTCTCCTCCTCAGCAGATAAAATCCTGCTGATTGATCTGTATGAAGAATTAAAACGCCACCAAAAACTGGCAAGTTTGCCACCAATTCATAGAAAGACAGAAAATGGTCCTGATCGAGTGTATCCCCCCTATACCAGATTTACCAGGTAATGGTGGCCCAGTGGATCGAACAGTGATTTTGGGCATGGTTGACCAAAGTTCTACTCAGTATTCTGGCAGTAAAAGGAAATATTGATAAATGGAGTTAAGATGTGTTTTTCTGACGCCCATGTGACAATGAGCTGGCATGGTAGTCAACACTTGTTGACTAAAACTGTTATATTGACCACAAAAACGTAAATCATCTTGAAATCACACCGACAGGCTGAAACAGTCTGATCATGGAAGTAATGATAGCAGCCGCAGTATAAACATTGACCAAAATACTAGTTGACTGTTAATAACGGATCACTCAGTAAAATTAAATACAGGGCTCAGATTACAAAGGTAATTATGGGGAACCTTATTGTCAGACATACAGTGGGACTCAGTCATATACGTGTAGATCTATACACTACTGAAAACTAAGAATACTTGAACAACACATCTTAGATCTTGAATGAAATATTCCAGTCAAAAATCTTTATTTATTAAACAGTAGAATGTGTTGAGAACAGTAAAAAAAAAAGAATGATCAATGAAAATCAAAATCATTAACCCCTGGAGGTCTGGATTTAGCTTGACTTCACACAGTGGAAGCTAACCCAGTAGCTAGCTAGTCCCCTGTAGCCGGTGCGGAGCCACCTAGCAATGCTAACTCACTTAAACATCCCTAAGCAGTTCCCATGCAGCAGGAGCCCCAGACCAGCTGGGTGGTGGTAGAGTTGTCACGATACTAAAATTTTAAAGTCGATATCAATACTAAGAATGATGATCAATACTTCATAGTGTTAATTTCGTTAAAAAAAACTAGACGAAAATATTTCCGTCAACGCATATTTTTCACCGGATGAAAACTAGACAAGACTAAAATCCCCATTAATAAACAGTAACTGGGACTAAATCAGAATGCATTTTCGTGGACTAATAAAGATGAGACAAAAAAGTAGTTCAATAAATAAAAACTGAGCTAAAAAAAAGAAGATGATTTTGTCAAATCCTGTCTCCTCGGCTTTTCCGCCACTCACACACACACACACACTCTTTCAAACCTGCAGCGTGCAGGCGCACAAACACAAGGAACAGACAGGATGTGGATTCACGGCAAAAATTTAAAAGTGAAACATCAATGGCCATGCTTTGCACGGGGCCCAAGAGAAAGAGAAGACGTGATATGTGGACCCATTTTCGCTTCACTGAAGTGGAGTTTAAAAACCTTATGACAACAAACCTGAAGAGACATGTCACAATTCACCACAAAGACAACGTGATAAGTTAACAAAACGTTTGGTGGTGTATAACGTAACATTAAACCACCGGCTGTAATGTTCCAACAATAACCTTAAACCGACCGCAAACCGCTGGCTAACTTACTAGCTTCGTAGATTGTAGCAGTAGTAGCCACTTGTTGATATTGTGTGTGAAGTTGAATTTATGCTAACTTAGGTACGTAATGCTGGCCGGGCAGCTATGTTTTTAGTTGGATTGCAAGTTGAACTAAAGCAGACAGAAGTATGAGCTAATCTAGGAGCTGCTAGCAAACTATAGTGAACACAAAACACCTGGGCAGCTACACATGGATGCAAACTAAAATGTACTAAAACAAATAATCTAGATAAAATAAAATAATACGCCACACTTAATTCAAAACAAGTGTAGCCCAGATACAGTTGCCTTGTATTTTGGGGGAAAAGCTTAAAATATTAAAACAATAAATAGTTTAAAAAAATGTCTAAAAAGTGTTTAGCGGTGAATCCCATTTCACCCCTTGGCCCTACCCCATAGCCCTTCCCCTCCGTTTTGCGCGTTCACGTGAAGGGGTAGGGGTGTCCCAATTCCTTTTAGGACAGAGGGGTAAGGGGTAGGGCTATATACCCCTTCAAACGAAGATTTTTCAGAGGCCCACTTGAAACGGAGGGGTATGAAAAATTTCCTGTTCTATATGAGAAAGCAAGTGTTTCTACGCACATCACGCTTTCTTGAGGTGCAGGGCAACACACACTCGCACAAAAAAAAACAGCCTCAGAGTAAAAGAGAGTATACCAGCACACGATTAATTTTAATCCATCCATCCATTATCTTTTTTTTTTTTTTTTTTTTTTTTTTTTTTTTTTTTTCAAACCTGTCTTGTCCAGCATCGTTGCAAACAGAATGATTGTCTGGTTGCTGTCTGGTGCTGGGCAATTTTACTCTATCAAGCAGGGATTTATACTACATGTATAAAGTCCCTCTTGATGAAAAACTTTATTAAATCAGATTCTTAATGTTGGACTCGACCGGAGGGGACAGAGAGAGAGAGAGAGAAAAGAAAGTAGAGAGAAGAGGGAGGGGAGAGAGAGGGACAGAAAGGGTGTGGGGAGTGCGGGTGGGGACTTGAAACATCATACAGAAGACCATGTAATCCATACTACTTACAACATATATAGCTAAGATCATCCTAGCCAGTAGGTCATTACACAACTAGTTGATAATAGTAACAATAATAATAATAAGAGTAAGAGTAATAATAATAATAAGAACAGAAATAATAAAAAAAAAGAAACAAAATATGATAATAGATATAAGTGAAACTGCTGTATTCAAGAACACGCGCAGAGAAACCTGTGTGGATGTGTTGGAGAACTCGGCCACACGGCGACGCAAAGACTGTGTGGAGACGTTCAGGAAGGAGTGACCATGCAGAGTGATCATGCAGATGCCACCTCACTTGAACAGAGGCCAGAGTCAGGCCAGCGGTCCCGAGACCCAGGCCACCAGCCCCCCCGTAGGCAACAGATCCCGACCGGTCCACAGAGACGACCACTCGCCCGCCCAGGAAGGCAGCAGCAGGAGACCCCAGCAGGAGCCGCCCCGCGGACACAGGGCACCGGCCCCGGCGGGCCGAGGCCAGCAGTCCCTGACCCCCCCGGGCACCGGCCGCCCGGGACAGACGGGGCAGAGGGCCCGGGCCCAGGAGCGCAGGGACACCCCCCCCCCCCCACAGGCCGAGGGCCAGCACGCCACCCGGGGGGACCCGGCCCGCCCAGACGGCCACCACCAGAGGCCAGCCCCACACCCCAGCGCCCAGCCTCCCACCCCGAGAACCAGTCCTGCCCCCCCCCAGACCAACACACACACACACAAACACACACACTCTCCTTCCACTCCTCCATTTATCCTCCCACGCATACACCATTCAACCCTCACATACTCTGTCCTCCCACACACACACACCATCCTTCCACCATCCATCCTTCCACACACACACCATCCTTCCTCCCACACACTCACCATCCTTCCACCATACACTCTCCCACACCTATCCCATCCTCCCACACACACATCATCCCTCCACCACTCATCCTCCCACACATACACCATCCTCCCTCTCACACACCATTCATCCACCTTCACACCTCCCATACACACACACACACACCTTCCTTCCACTACCCATCCTCCCACACATACATCATTCTCCTACACCAAACATCCACCTTCACGTACCCCATCCTCCCACACACACACACCACCCCTCCATCACCCACTCTCCCAAACATACACCACTCCCCCACACACACACCATCCTCCCTCCCATACACCATCCATCCTCCCGCACACACACCATCCTTCCACCATCCATCCTCCCACACACTCCCCCATCCCTGCACCATACATTCTCCCACACATACCCCATCCTCCCAAACATACATCATCCCTCCACCATTCATTCTCCCACACCCACACCACCCCCCCTCCCACACACCACGCATCCACCTCCACACACCCCACCCTCCCACACACCATCCCTCCACCACCCATCCCCCCACACCCACACCACTCTCCCACCCACACACCACCCCCCCCCCCCCAACACACACACACACAAACACCATCCCCCCACCACCATCCTCCCGCCACCCCACGCCACGGGGGGACAGCCCCAGCCAGGAGGCGAGGAGACACGAGCCAGGCCCCCAACCCCCCACCCCGCCCCCGCCCCCCCACTCCCCACCCCCAAAACAGCACCTTCCCCCCAGGGCCAGCAGCCAAAACCCCCCGGGACAGCCCGCCTACGCCCCGGGCCAACGCGACAGGCCACCCGGCCCGCCCCGCCCCCGGGCCATCCATGGAGACAGGGGCGCTTGAAGACCCCATCCCCCCTCCCTCCCCCACTAGTGATGGAATATATTATGTCCTGTTTGCAATTAAAAAAAGAGGGTTAAAATTGGGGGGCAGTAACTGCATTGAGGAGGGGGTGGGGCCACCTGAGCAGTCCCACCCACCTGACCTCGCATGTTCCACCCCCCAAAACGTGTTTGTATGTTGCAAATGTTATTTGTGCTCAGTGACTAAGTGGAATTAAAAGCTGGGAGGCATGCTGCCGCTCGGCGAAGCAACAGGGCCACTATGATGACCCCCCTGCCCCGCCCAGCGCAACAAGCACACCTCCCACAGCCCTACCTGTGTATGTAGTGAAGAGTGGGGGAGGGGAGGGGTCAGGAGATGTAGGTCCAGAGGGGAGTAAGCCTCCCCCCTGGAAGACGACCCGCCAGTGGCTTAGGGCGCCCCCGTCCCCCGCCGGCCCCGAAGGGCGTCACAGGCCCGGAGCAGGCACCCCAACCCAGGCACGCCACGAACCCCCCCAGGGGCCAGCCACCAGCCCAAGGGGCCACTTTCCTCTTTCTGAGTGGGAGGGGGGCGAGGCAAAGGAAGGGAACCCCAGGCCCACGCCCCCAACACCCGGCCAGGGCGCCCCCCAGAGGACACGTCCTAACCCCCTGCAAACACACACACTTCCCCCCCCCCCCCCAGCCACTCACACACCCTCTCACACACCTCTATACACCAACACCTCAATACGTGCACATACCTCCACACACACACTTCACGCACATACCTATAAACACACACACCGGTGCCCACATACACACACACTCTCATACCCCTCCATACACATACACCACTACACACGCACTCACATACATACCTGCATATACACACAAGCACCTCCATACATACTCACGCCTCCACCCACTCCTTCACTCCTCCACACACACCTCGACCTCCACGTGCACACACTCATATATACACACCTTCACACACACCCACACACACATCCCACATAGACCTCCACACACACACCCGCACACCACTCACACACACATACACGCACACACCTAGACCTTCATACACACCCACACACACATACAGCACACACATCCCTCTACACCCACCCACACACCCGCATACCTACAGACACACACACACACACACACACCCACCTATATACAAACACACCCCCACCCAGGTTCCGGGGCTGCGACCAAGCACCAGGGCACGGACCAACCCCCGGCACGGCACATCCGGACGGGCCCAGCCCCCCCCAGCAGCGGCAGACCCCCCACCCCCAGGAGAGGGGGGAGACCCGACACCCCAGAGCCCGGGGCCCCCACCCGGCCCACCCCGGGCCCGACCGACCACCCGGCCAGGGGCCGACGGACACCGACCCAGGCACCCCGGCAGCCACCCCCCACCGCCACGAGGCAGTCCCACCCCGGGGCCCACCCAATGCCGCCCGCCCAGACCGGAACCCCCAGCCGACCCAGCAGCGGAGCAGCCGAGATCCCCACCCAGGAGACAACCGGAGACCCGAAGCCACCAGGGACCCCCCACCCATATCCACCCCCATCCCAGCGAAGCCGCAATCCTCCACCTACATTAGGTGATGTAGCCAGTCACAGGGGACCAGAGGGAATGAAAGTCATCTGATTGGTTCCTGGAGGAGGCAGACATTGTCTCAATGCTGATGTGATCTAACAGGAGATTTCTAAACTGCTGGATAGACAAATTATTCTTATCTTTCCAGTTCACAAGGATAGTTTTCTTTGCGATGCATAAGACAGCGAGGACCAAGTTTATGGAGTGTATTCCTATGTTAGTGTCACCCAGGTCGCCCAGTAGGCAAAGTGTGGGGTTTGCAGAAAAACTGGTTTTAAACCATTTTGAGAGATCTTCACACACCTTAATCCAGAACCTTTGGACAGGTGTGCAGGACCACAGCGCATGGATGTAGCTATCAGAAGTGTTCTCAGAGCAGTGTGGGCAGATATCTGATGGTGAAAGGCCCATCCTGAACATCCTGTGTCCTGTATAATGAGTTCTATGGAGAATTTTAAATTGTATTAGTTGTATATTTGAATTCTGAGTCATTTTAAACGTGTTTAAACATATTTGTGACCATCTTTTCTGATCAAAGTTATTAGATAAATCATCTTCCCATTTTGAAGTTGGGAGAGATATCCTGTCTTCTAGCTTTGCAAGTAATCTATATATTTTTGATAATAATTTTGGAGTATTAAGATTCAAGAATTCTGCTATTCTGACAGGAAGCTGCAAGTCTAACTGTACAGGGGTATACTTCTTACATATAATTGATTTTAGTTGGTGGTACTCTAAGAATTTATTGCTGTTGATTCCATACTGTGAGACAATTGTGTTGAAAGATACAAAGTTTCCATTTTCTATTATCTGTCCTAACTGTTGTATTCCTTTAGTCTTCCATTGAGTGAAGTTTATCATCTTTTTGTTCTGCAGGATGTCAGGGTTGTTCCAGATGGGTGTAAGTCTACATGGAAAGAGGGAAGATCTGGTTATCTTACAGAATTCCCACCAAGCCATTAAGGAAAAACGGATGTTAAGGCTTTTAAAGCACTTATATGGTTTAATAGTTGAGCTGATGAACGGCAGGTCAGAGATGACTAAGTCCTCACACAAAGCCTGCTCCACATCTAGCCACGGCTCATCCAGATAACTGGGTTTGAGCCACATTGAGATGTACTGCAGCCTGTTAGCTATAAAGTAGTGATTAAAGTTTGGTAGGTCCAGTCCTCCTCTATCTTTAGTCTGCTGTAAGGTTTTAAGGCTGATACGTGACGGCTTGTTTTTCCAAAGAAACTTGGATATGAAAGAGTCCAGAGATTTAAACCAACTGGTGGAGGGTTTAGTGGGTATCATTGAAAATAAATAATTAACTTTAGGTAGAATCATCATCTTAATGGTGGCAACTCTCCCCATTAGTGAGCTGGGTAAGCGCCTCCACCGTAAGAGATCATCTTCTATTGTTTTTAGTAGCTGAACATAGTTTAATTTTGTTAAATCTGATAATCTGGGGGAAATATTTATACCTAAATATCTAATGTTTCCTGTCTGTATTTTGATATTAGGGATGTTTTGTAGGTCACAGTTGATGGACATGGCTGTAGTCTTAGACCAGTTAATAGAATAATCAGATATTGATGAGAACTTATTAATAACTGTGATTGTCTCAGAGAGTGATGTTTGTGAGTTCTGAAGGAAGAGTAATACATCATCTGCATAAAGACTTATTTTATGTTCTATATTTTTGCCCTGGATTCCTTTAATTTCTGTATTTTGTCTAATAGCAGCTGCTAACGGCTCTATGAAAATGGCAAAAAGTGAGGGGGAGAGTGGGCAGCCCTGTCTGGTGCCTCTCTGTAAGCGGAAGCTTGGAGAAGTTTGATCGTTGGTTTTCACACATGCATTTGGGTTATTATATAATATTTTAATCCACTCTATGAAAGCAGGTCCAAACCCAAATTTGTCTAGTGTTGCAAATAGAAACTTCCAGTTTACCCTGTCGAAGGCTTTTTCTGCATCTAGAGAAATGATTGTGGATTCTAGATTATGTAAAGTAGAGTAATCTATGAGGTTAATTAGTCTACGCGTGTTAGTAGATGAATGTCGACCTTTTATAAAACCTGTCTGGTCCGGATGTATTATAAGAGGGGTTATTTTTTCTATCCTTCTGGCAAGAGCTTTACTAATTATTTTCAGGTCTACATTTATTAAAGATATGGGACGGTAACTGGATGGAAGTGTGGGGTCTTTGCCTGGTTTTAGCAATAGTGTTATATTAGCTAAGTTCATATTTTGCGGTATTTTTTGTTTTTCCTGTATTTCTAACAACATATTATAAAATGTAGGAGCTAGCGTTGTCCAGAATTCCTTGTAAAATTCTGCTGAGTAACCATCTGGACCCGGGGCTTTATTGTTGGGCATATGTTGGAGAACTTCGTGGAGTTCATCTACAGTAATAGGTGCATCTAAATTTATTTTATTTTCATTTTTTAGTTTTGGTAGATTAATGTTGTTTAAAAATTGTTCAATATGTTCATCTGTTGGATTAATCTGTGATTCATATAATGTTTTATAGAAGCTTCTAAACGTGTCATTTATCTTGTCTGGGTCATGGCTGATGTTTCCGTCTTGATCTTTAACAGAGGAGATTGTTGTTTTCTCCTTGTTTGTTTTTAGTTGATTTGCTAAAAACTTTCCAGATTTGTTACTGTGTTCAAAGTTCTCCAAGCGAAGTCTTTGCACTAAAAACTGTGTTTTTTTATCTATAATTTCTTTAAGCTGCAATTTAGTTTTCCTTATATTATTCATTGTGTGCTCTTCGGGGGAAATGCGGTAAGCCTCCTCCAATGATTTAATCCTGAGTTCTAATTCTAAAACTCTTGCTGTTTCCTTCTTCTTCTTATGTGAGGAGAAGGAAATTATTTTCCCTCGCATTACTGCTTTTCCTGCTTCCCAAAGGAGACACGCTGAAGTTTCAGGCATGTCATTTTTTTCTATATAAATTGACCATTCTTTTTTAAAATAATCAATAAACTCAGGATCTTTCAATAAAGAGGTGTTAAATCTCCAGCTTTGACCAATCGGTTTATTATTTTTGTTTCTCAGAGTGAATGAAACTGGTGCGTGATCGCTAACGCTGATTGGATGTATCTGAGTCTCTGAAATGTCGCCCATTAGTGAATTACTATTTAAAATATAATCTATTCTAGAGAAGGAGTGGTGAACTGAAGAGAAGAAGGTGTATTCTCTTAGTTTAGGATGGTGAGAGCGCCAAGCATCGCAAAGACCAAAATCCTTCATGTACTGTTTGATAGTTTCTGACGACTGCCAGACTCGATGACTGGCTGATGTGCTGCAGCGATCTTGTTCAGTCAAGACTACATTAAAATCACCAGCTAGCACTATTCTGTTATCTGAATAATTCTGGAGTGTAGCAAACAGGGAGTGGAAAAAGGAGGGATCATCTGCATTGGGGCCATATACATTGGTAATACATAATTTGATATTACAAATAGATAATAAAGTTATCAGAAATCTGCCTTCCGGATCCACTACTGTGCTATCTATGTCAAAATTTAGTCTCTTATTAATAAGAGTAGCTACTCCTCTTTGCCTAGAATTGTAACAAGCTGAGTAAACATGAGGAAACTGAGCTGTTTGAAGAAGATCTATGGTTGAGTTTGTTAAATGAGTCTCTTGTAGTAAGACAATGTCAGCCTGCAGCTCCTGTAATTTATTAAAGATCTTCAACCTCTTCTCCCTGGAACCGGCTCCATGTACATTCCAACAGACGATTTTTAACATGGTTATTGTGAACGGTTTAATGCTTCATGCGTGTTACTGACGCCTGTGTCTTTGTGCGCCCCTCTTGCGTGTTCGCGCGTGTTTGCATGCAGCCTGATTGCGCGCGTTTGTCCGTATGTTAAATGTCCGTATATGTAGTCTACCTTAATGCGTGTTCTCTCATACAGTAAACGCGAGTGTTTATATGTATCATGTATGGTGCGGCTGTGCGTCCTGACGGTGTTCGACCGGCCGCGTGCGCTGCTGATATTACGAGCTGGATTACAATTAACAGTGAAAGCGTGAAAGATAGTGAAAAGTGAGAAAAGTATTTGTGTGAAATATAAAAACAAAACAGAAAAAAAATACATCGATCTAGGTGTAGAGGCTGTGGTGAGACGAGCAGTGTGTTCTACTGTCAGTGATCTATAATGGCGAGTTAAGAGTGATCATTTGGAGAGATTGACTTACAGCACCTGGGATCAGAAGAGCCACGGAGTGACGTCCGGGTCGCGGTACAGTTGTCCATTAATAAACAGTTTATCCACCGCGATGACAGCGCGAGCGCCATTAGCCATAGATTTCCTTCTGATGGGAAACAGGACTCTCCGTCGGTCCAGAATCTCTCTCGGATATTGGTCGTTTACTCCGAAGTTGGTCCCCTTCAGTTCGCGGCCCTGGTTCTTCACCTGCTCCTTCTGTTTGAAGCTGACGAACTTCGCTACTATGGGTCTTGGTCTGCTGGACCCGGGTTTCCTCCCGCCGAGCCGATGGACTCTGTGAAAGGAGATGTTTTTCACCGTTTCCTCCGGGAGCTTCAGGTGGGTTTTGATGAAGTTTTTCACCGTGGTCTCGGGGTCCTCCTCCGTCTGCTCTGGAATCCCTGCAAATACCAGGTTCTCTCTCATGCTCCGCGCCTGCAGATCGATCACCGTTTCCTTAATCTTCTTATTTTCATCTGAGAGACGGGTCAAGCCCTCGGTGAGGGATTTTACCGTCTCTCTGAGACCGGCATTTTCTGCAGCCAGACTTTCCACCTGCTTCTGGCTGAATTCTAATGATTCACGTAGCGCCTGGAACTCCTTGTGGAGAATTTCTACCAGACTCAAACGCGCATCAAAACTACTGAGTTTCTTATCTATGGAGATCAGAACATCTGTTGAGTCGTTCCCCGTTGGTGAAATATTTCCCCGGTGGTGAAATATTTCCCCGGTGGTGAAATATAGAAATGTAGATATATTATTTTATAATAAGCTTTCACCTGAAGAGCCACATATTTAAAAGAAGTAAAACTTCCAGGAGATAACTGCTTCCACTGAAATGATTCATTAAATAAAACTCCTCCTCCTCTCCTGTTCAGTCTGACCTCACTGATAAAACTAAAACTGTGAGAGGTTGAGTCGATAAGAGCGGCTGCTCTGTTATCTTGGTTTAACCAAGTTTCAGCTAAAAACATAAAATCAAGGTTGTACTCAGCTATAAAATCATCAGTTAAAAATGTTTTCCTTGTTAATGACCTAACATTTAATAAAGCTAGCTTGATGGGTGTAGAATAGTTTATTCTATGTTTGGGGGCATGCTGTGGCTCACAGGGTATGTTAACTCTACTTGGAAACCTTTTAGAAATCTGCTCTCTGTGTTCTGATCGAGCTGCATTTTCTGACAAAGAACCTCCTTTATGTTATGTCTGACATCCCTCCTAAAGCTATCATAGCCGTCTTCTGCATCAAGTGACAAAAGGTAAGCTTTCTGAAAACTGACCAAATTACTTGCGTAACCGACGCAGACAACGGCCTAAACTTTTCGTCCGTTAGAATAGCTTCCAAGATGGTGGAATTCGCTATGTCACTCTTAGCTTCTTCTGGTACAGCTTTTGTTTTTTTTTCTTTCTTTGCTTGTCGGAGTTGCCGTTTTCCTACTGGCATCGCTCACATCCAAACCACAGTCGTGGTCACCTTCACCGGTATTGTTTCCGGGCTCCTTTATTTCCTTTGTTAGTGTGGCTTGAGTTGAGTTCCTTACAGGTAAAAAGCAGGTTTTCTCACTCCTTTGCATTTATTACCATGTGATAGTTTAAAAATATTGTAATATGGTTTTCTGCTTCTGGGTATCTATTAGGGGAGAGAAGACAAGTATCAGATTGTGTTCAACAGAATTTTAAGCAGTTTATACCATAAATTGAAGCAAAATGTCTCCGAAACTGACGTGACAAATATGTCACGTCAGGTTCTTATGGGTTAAATTTGGGACCCATGCGCTGCAGCCTCGAGAAGGATGACTGTTTAATATTTGTCTGTTCAGACATAAGGACCACAGTACCTTGGGTATTATCAATGAAAACAAAATCCTCTTGGTAAGAGAAGTCTACTGAAACCTCCTAATACACCCCTGCTGATATTAGTGTGTAGTTACCAGCAGGAATAACCACACACAAGTATTTCAGCTATTTAAAACATTTCATATTTACTGTTGGGGCAGCAGCATCACAGCTGACAGTGCAAACAAAAATGTTGTACAACACTGCATACCTTCAGCACCTCACACTGATCAATCAACGGGGGTGCTTCAGCCAGAGGCTTCTTCAGCTACGTGCGACTTTGTCTCCCTGGCTGACAACACTGAGCGCTGAATGGACGATAACGGCATCATTTCTGCTGCTGCGGCTCTTCCATCGAACTGGCCTCTGATGAAGACGAGCGCATCCTCTACGTGATGAGAAACTTCTCTCCATCCACAAAACTCAGTCCTACTCCTGAAGGAGCTCCGTCCATTTAAACGTCTCCGTCTCACAGGAGAGAACATGCAGAAAGTTCTACCTGCTCTCCACGCTGCCGGTGTGAACGAGGTTTCAGTGTGATGAACAGCATTCTTACCAGCGGCAGAACAGAAAGTTTCCACACTGAACCATCTGCTGCTCATCACCGTAAATGGACCAAATGCTGCCTCCTTCCTGGCCCGGAAATGTGTGGAGATGTGGTTGAAGCTGCTACTGATCCACCAACCGGAAAGCAGCCTGTAAGCTACCCAACTAACCACAAAAGAAAAAATAACATTTTGACAGCACAGTGTGGCACATTTTCCATATTTTATATAGGGACTTTTTTTTTAATGAATTTTATTTTTTATTTGGCACAAATTTAATGAGCAAATATTTCTGCAAATGCAGGGGTTCAGTTCTAGTTTAAAAAGAGACCCTGCTGCCGTGGTTACATAACCTGAGTTCAGCTAATTTACAGGAGAAACAACCATTTTTATACAGTTGGTCCGCTGTTGTTGTTATTTTCCTCAAAATGATCAAAATGTTGCTCAGATTGATCAGAATGATCCCCCTCTGGTTATTTCACAAACCGCACCCTGTATAAACTCTAACATATATAATATATTCAACCCAGATGTTAGAAAGCAGAATGGAATCAAGATTTCAACACTTATCAATGCTTAGTGGACAGCTAGTAATCTTTACACATGATTCTGTACCATCTCTTTATATTTTACTTTAAACTGTTTTAAGGTTATATTTTTTTGACTCCATATTCAAACTTTTCAATGGTTTAATTCCACAAACTGAAACAGAAAAACTTTTTTGTTGCAGGGGCATCCAAACCTTAAACCATACCCCCTCTAACTAGTTTCTAAACGTTATCTGCTAATAAATTCTTTTTTGTCTTATAGTTGGCCAAAAATCTTTAATATGACATCTGTGTTCACTGGACTGAAAACTGGGATGGCCAGTAAGGCTGTGGCTGTGGCCTTTACCACCCTTTAAAACCATACAGTACATATTAAAATAAACTATAAGTATAATTCTGGCATGCAGAAACAGAATTAGAGAAACTTAAATTAATAAATGAAGAAAATGTTGAGCCACATTTGGAAGCATAAATATTAAAACATTAAAAAACAATTGTTTTGTTTTCCTTAAAATTTGAATTATTGTTGTGTACTTATTGTACTAATTATACTGGTCATCTTTAATACAAACATTTATGTTACTGGACAGAAAACCTCCATCATCACTGCTTGTTTTAACACGGCTGAATGAAAAGTTCCTACACACAGCAAACCGCCGTCTTTATCGTGTATTATAATGTTCAAACTTAACCTTTAGTTGATTAACACACCTACATCATTCCTCCTTCCCTGTATAGAACTATCCATGAACTCCTCTCACTTTGTCATTTCTCCATCACATCACAAAGAGTCACTGAGGTGTCAGCGAGAAACCCGAAGCCAGCGTACAGAGGCTGAGTGAAGGTGGTGGTGAAGGTGTGAATGTGGGCCAGAGAGTCGGAGACTCTGTAGAAGGACAGCGTTCCAGCAGGACGGTCCACATACACTGCTACTCTGTTAGCGATGGACGGGGTGCAGGACTGTAAACGGACGAATGTGATTCTGTTATTGTGGCAGACAGAGTAACCGTCATCAAAGCATTTCAGACTCCAGGACTGATCATTCCTCCCAAGCCAACAGTCGTTACCGTTTCCACCTCTTCTGATTCCTCGGTAACTCACAGCAACGTCAACTCTTCCTCTCCACTCCACCTCCCAGTAACAACGGCGAGCCAGGACGTTTCCACACAGCAGCTGAGGCCAGTGGGCAAATCTGTCTGGATGTTCAGGATACGGCTGAAGCTCTGCGACATGCGCCACCTTCCTGTTGTTGCCAGAGAGTTTGAGGTTTCTGTTCACCGTGTTCAGATCCACCTGCAGCTCACAGAAATCTGATGGAGAGAACAGACAGCAAGTTGGAGACTTTCGTCTTTAAATTAATCAAGTCCAAATAGGGCACTTTCCTCTGGAGGCAGCTCCCTGTGTTTATGTTTATGTAAACTTTGCATTCACAAAACAGGAATAATGTGGTAAATAAAAATCATATATATGGTGAGAGAACGTGGCAACAAGGTGGAGCTTCTCTACTTTATAAAGGCTGGGCGATATGGTCTAAAACTGATATCCTGATTATTTTTTACTTTATCCCGATACACGATACACATCCCGATGTTTTAAAATCTCCCCTAAAACACTGTAAATGTTGAATTCAAGATTATTAGGCATTTAAGTTTTTCTCTCACACACCAGCAGAGAGCGCACGTTAGAAATAGTGTCATCAACCACTTATAAAACAGACAAAAATATCTGGTTTAAGATCAGCTCATATTTAATAATAAGAGCTGCTGGAGGAGTTTCCACCTCCAGTGTTTTAAGAACTTAACGTCCATCAGGAAACACAAACACCTCGACAATCTCCTCGTCATTGTTGTCATTTCTGAGTTGAATTACTGCTTAAAAGAGACGTCTTGACTTTAGCGTCCATCTTTTAATGCTAGTAAACTAGCTAGATAGCTACCTGCATACTCTCATGTCTCCATGCTTCTTCTGAAACAACACACGTGTGCAGCAGAATTTTCTAGATGTGTGGAGGAGTGAGAGAAGCTAAACTACGGAAAAAAACATGCAGACGCTTTAAACGCTGCCGTGTCAGTTTGTACTCGGTGTTCGCGATACATATTTTTTGGGATACATCGAGTATATCCGATATATCGCCCAGTCCTACTTCCAAATGTCCACATATATCACTTTAATCGTTTGGATTTCATCAGGCTTTCTCTCTGCTTCTTTAGACGGCAGAAGTAAACCAGAGGATCGAATAAGAATCTTATGTTAGTATTTTAATATTTCCATCAAACAAATCTCCACAGAAAGACGTCGACTACTTGATACCAGACATGAAAAACTCTTAAAAATATTATTTTGGTTCCAAAAATGTTCATTTTTCTGGATTTCTCCTTGAATTTTGGTCCATATTTGACTCGAGTATAAATATATAGAGGTTTATTGAATGGTTTCTAAATGACACCGACACCACTTGTAGAAACTTGTAGAGTTTCTTGATCTTCTTCTACAGATAATAAGCTGATTCTGGTGTCAGGTGCATCACACTGAACTGCCAGGCACACACACACAATCCTTTGTTATGAAAGGACTGTCCAGCGTTTTCCTTTGGGTTCCTCAACAGTTTTATTATTTTCATTGTGTATTTTCCATCTTTCCATTCATTTTCTAATCCTGTTTATTCCAATGAGCTTGAACTAGTCCTGAACCTTCTTGCTGGTGCTAACCATCACACCCAGTCCAAGTGTGTATTTTCCTTGTGTGTCATGTTTGGCTTGACCTCGGCCTGCCTCCATCTGTTCAGCTGTAATGTGTGAGTGTGTATACAGTAAATATTTCTGTTTTCATTCTTCCTTTGCCTTCAGTTCACCTGCCTGACCAGTTCCTCTGGTCCAGTAATCTCTGATTTTAAAGATACCCTCCTTCAGGTCGCTGCAGTGTTTTGGTTTTTTTGGTTTTATTAAAGATTTTTTGGCTGCCTGCCGCCTATTTGTTACGTTTGTGCTTCCATGTGTGCTTCAGTTTAACAAAACAACCAATCAGCTTACACTTCTTCAAACCTGATGTCAACCACTGGCCACCAACGGGTTCCAACCTGAAGGGAAAGAAGCGTAGAAAAGTCAGACCAGCATCACTTCCCCAGCATTACAGTGAAGTGTAAGACCCGTGGGCTGGAATCGTTTCCATACCAGACGGTGTCCAGTCTCAGATCCCGACACGCCACCTCAGCCAGCAGCAGCTTCACTCCTGAGTCTCCTGGATGGTTGTAGCTCAGGTCCAGCTCTCTCAGGTGGGAGGGGTTGGACCGAACAGCTGCAGCCAGAGAGGCGCAGCCTTCCTCTGTGATCATACATCCTGACAGACTGGAAACACACACATCCAAAGACTAAGATAATATTTACCGTAGTAATATTTACCAGAGTTCAGCACGGTGCACATGTAGAGAAGGAGCAGAGACAACGAAGTAACGCACATCTTCTCCAAAACAATCAACACTTTTTGGCATGACCACGTGGAGAAGAAACAGAGGACCAATCGATAATCATGATTTAAGAAAAATCTACTGTTTCTCTACTGATTTTAACCATTTCATCTTAACTAGGGACTTTAACGTCCAGGTAGATAACATGACGGATGGTAACATCGAGGAATTTTCTTATACTGGACGTGTTTGGTTTGCGGAAACATGGAAAAGAACCGATCCACATTCAAGGTCACATTCTGGACCGGGTTCTCTCTAAAGGTGCTGATGTTTCTTCTGTTGTGGTCACTGACTCGGCCTTGTCTGTGCATTTCTGTATTTAGTGTGATTTCCTGATCACTCATAACGTCCAACCAGCTGCTTCTCGGTTAGGAAGAGGAACATTAATGAAAGAACAACAGCTCCGTGTGTGGAAGATGCCGCTACGTTACCAACAACCAGAGCAGAGTCAGCTGATGGACTCCTGATCATTTCAATCTGAAAACCTTGAACGTAATAGATGCTGCAGCGCTGATAAGATTCAAGAGCACCTTGAACAAAAAGAAAACACCATGGAGAAACATCACGGTGGTCACCAGCCTAAAGAGAGAAAGCAGGAAAACCGAGCAGAAAACTAAACTTTAAATTCACTCTGAGTGTAGAAACAAAGCCTGAGTAACTATATTAATGAGCAGACTCCACAATCAGCTGCGAGAGAGAAGACGTGACAGGTTGTCTCGCTCGTTTCCTCTACGCCGGTCGTCTTTGGTGGGCCCCTCTCCCGGGTACCGTCAGGAGGTCCAAAGAGCATCGGAGAATCCGTCTGCTGACTCAGGGGAGGTCCTCATACAGCTGGCCGCGCCCCTCTCACTCCTGAGGAGAAATTGTGGCATCTCCAGGCTGGAGAATACTTTTACTGTGGACAAACTGGTCGTATGGTGGCAAGATGTCAGAAGTTCAAGCCGACACCAAAACAAAGGGCTCATCAGTAAAACAGGGTACTGGTGAGCCAAACCAGTATAAACCAGTTGCTGAGTCCCCTCCCTTGCACTTGACTATTCCAGCCACACTGAGGCATCAACAGCTGTTAGTTTCTACATCTGCCTTCGTTGATCCTGCGACTGGAGGCAACTTTACTGATCAAGATTCCTGCTGTTGAATTATCCGGTCCTCGTATTATTAAAACTTTTGATGGTAGAGTCTTAACTCCTGTAGACTCGACGTTGTCTAGAAACCCCAATGAATGATTATCGTTCCTCCTCATTCATTCTCCTTCATCTCCTGTTGTTATGGGTTATCCTTGGTAAAGAACTCACAACCCACAAATTGATTGGCAGACCGGATGAGTGGTTGGTTGGAGTTCTTCATGTTACACATCATGTTTACGGTCAGCTGTTCCTCCTCCTCAGTCACCAAGCCAGGCAATCAGTTCAAGCCTCTGGTCTTACCCTTTGCACCAGAGGTTTATCATGACTTGGCTGAGGTTTTTAATAAAGACGGGGCTTTGGCCTTACCACCTCACACACCATACGACTGTGGATCTGCTTCCAGGAACCCCACTGCTTACAAGCAAACTTTATAGTTAGCGAGCGCACAGAGGTGTTCACTAGGAAGGATCTTAGAAATGCTTACCAGCTGGTAAGAATACGCAAGGGTGACGAATGGAAGACAGCCTTTAAGACTCCACTGGTCACTTTGAGTACAGAGTCATTTCTTTCAGGTTAACCAGTCATCCTGGAGTTTTTCAGGCTCTCATTAATGATGAGTCGACTTTCTAAATCTTTTAGTTTTGTCTACCTGGATGATATTTTGATATTTTCCCATGTCCCTCAAGAGCATCAGAAACATGCCAGACTGTTTTTTTGTTAAAGTTTCACATGGAAACAGGGAATTTTTTGGGGTTTTGTTGTTCAAAGAGGCCCGGATAAGGTGAAAGCACAGCGAAGTTGCTGAGACCCACAAACTGGAAACTACTCCAGAGGTTTTTGGGATTTGCAAACATTTACATTTACAGGAAGCTTATCAAGAACTATAACAGTATCACTAGCCCTCTAAATAAACTCACTTCCACAATACTTCTCACTTCTCTTGGACTGATTAAACAGAGAGGGCTTTTAATGAACTTAAGTGTCGTTTTGTTTCGGCTCCCGTCCTTACTTGTCAGTTCATTTTAGAGGTGGACGCATCCGACTTCGGGGTTCCCAGAGTTCCCGGTCTGGAAGACCCACCAGAAGCCGTTGTTTGGCCCGCTGCACCGCCACCACTTCTGCCTCAGTGTTTTTGTTTCTTTTGTTTTGTTTTTAGTCCCCCAAGGACTCTGGATTCCCCAAATAAAGCTTTATTTCTTTACTGAATCTGCTTCTGCTCCTTCCTGGGTCTGTCATTTCTTCCTGCAAACCTTAACAGGAACAAACTGCCAGTGGAGATTAAACTTTCATCAAATGTAGAAACTTTAAAACCCAGATTAAAAACCTTTCTTATCGCACGTGCCTTTGCATGAAATCTGCACAGTAACTTATCTTGCTTTTAATCATTTTAAAGTAATTCATGATTTTATTGTAATTTTTTATATATATTTTGCTTTCTTTTACTACTTTTTATTGCTTTGCTTTCTTTGCACTTTTTGTAATGCTTTTAATGTTTTATGTAAAACACTTTGAATTGTCTTGTACATAAAATGTGCTATTTAAATAAACTTGCCATGCCTGTATGACATTACCAACAAACAGAAAACATGCTAAATTTACTTATTCTTTGTCTAATTGCTCTTTCAGTTTCCCCTCATGATGACTTTCCTGTTGCCCCCTTCTGCACTGGAAAGCTGGTGAAGACAAAGACATATGAGCTGGATGGTAGCTGGGTGTGAACTATTTTGTTTTTTAAAGCCTGGTACACACATAACGATTTTTTTAATCTTATAAGATTTTTATCTGGTCGGGACTTCTGACATGAAGATAAAAAAATCAGTTTTGATCGTCCTGTGTGTGGTGGCTCTGAAAATGTAATCAAAGAACAACACACACATGACGATGCTGTCCGGCAAATCATCTGCAATCTAGTCCTCCGAGCCGGACAAACGTTAAAACGTAGAAGAAGAACCAGAACAACAACTGGCAAAAAACAAAGAAGAAGAAACATAGTAACAATCGGAAAACACAACACACAGCATGGAATGGGATATATAGGACGAGGGAATGATGGTGGTCTTAAGACTATTGGTAACAGAAAAAGCCAGAACTGAAAAAAACTGGAGACACTGTGAACACGGACTTTATTTATTTCCTTGTTCACTAGCCAGCTTGCTCTCTGATTGGCTACATTCCATACCACATCACCATCCACGCAGTCACACTGCACAAGTCATCTTCGTTCCTCAGAAATCGGCACTGAAATATTAAACATGTTTAAAGTTCCCAATTTTCGGCTACGACCCGTTTTGGAGCGAATTATCGAGACAAATCAGCTCGTAACCTCAGACCGAATGATAATTGGACAGGGAAATCTCACGATGATCAGCCGTTTGCCTTCTGAGGTCGGGATGAGGCAAAATCAAGACAAAAATAGCCCAAAAATCATTGTGTGTACCAGGCTTTAGATACTATAGTTGTGAGGAGACATATCAAGGGGCACGCTAGTCACAACTTGTTCTTTATGTTGTTCTGGTATAAAAGGAAACTTAGGTACAAAAGTAAATTATAGTGACCTGAGGGTGTCCAGTTGAGAATAAGGACTCTCCAGTCCACCACAAAGCTTCTTCACTCCCGAATCCTGGAGGTCGTTGTTACTCAGGTCCAGCTCTCTCAGACGAGAAGACTGAGTACTAAGAACCCTGGCAATAGCTTCACAGCTTCTCTCTGACAGATTACAGCCACTTAATCTAAACAAAGAAAACCAGAAGAGATTAAGTTCTCTTCTTCTATTTTTAAAGGAATAACAACAACGTTCTTTGATTATTTATGACCAAATCAAACTGTTAACTTACAGAGCTTTGTTAGAGGCTTTGACCACTGGCAGCAGCCTCAGAAGAGCCTCCTCTGAAGCAGAGTATTTCTTCAGGTCAAACACATCCAGATCTTGTTCTGATGACAGTAAGATGAAGGCCAGAGCCGACCACTGAGCAGGAGACAAGTTCTCTGTGGAGAGACTTCCTGATCTCAGGAACTGTTGGATCTCCTCCACTAGAGAACGATCATTCAGTTCATTTAGACAGTGGAACAGATTGATGCTTCTCTCTGCAGAATGATTCTCACTGATCTTCTTCTTGATGTACTGAACTGTTTCCTGATTGGTCTGTGAGCTACTTCCTGTCTGTGTCATCAGACCTCGTAGGAGACTCTGATTGGTCTGCAGTGAAAGACCCAGAAGGAAGCGGAGGAACAAGTCCAGGTGTCCATTAGGACTCTGTAAGGCCTGGTCCACAGCTCTCTGATGGAGATGTTTTACATTTCTTGTTTGTTTCTCTTCTTCCATCACATTGACTCCAGACTTGATGAAGGTCAGATGGACGTGAAGAGCAGCCAGAAACTCCTGAACACTCAGATGGATGAAGCTGAACACCTTCTCCTGGTACAGTCCTCTCTCCTCTTTAAAGATCTGTGTGAACACTCCTGAGTAAACTGAGGCTGCTGTGACATCGATGCCACACTCTGTCAGGTCTGATTCATAGAAGATCAGGTTTCCTTTCTGCAGCTGATCAAAAGCCAGTTTTCCCAGAGACTCAATCATCTTCCTGTTCTCTGGACTCCAGTGTGGATCTGTCTCAGCTCCTCCATCATACTTGACCTTCTTGACTTTGGTCTGGACCACCAGGAAGTGGATGTACATCTCAGTCAGGGTCTTGGGCAGCTCTCCTCCCTCTCTGGTTTCCAGCACATCCTCCAGAACTGTAGCAGTGATCCAGCAGAAGACTGGGATGTGGCACATGATGTGGAGGCTTCGTGATGTCTTGATGTGGGAGGTGATCTTACTGGCCTGATTCTTTTCTCTGAACCTCTTCCTGAAGTACTCCTCCTTCTGAGGGTCAGTGAACCCTCTGACCTCTGTCACCATGCCAACACAGTCAGGAGGGATCTGATTGGCTGCTGCAGGTCTTGTGGTTATCCAGAGGCGAGCAGAGGGAAGCAGGTTCCCCCTGATGAGGTTAGTCAGCAGCACATCCACTGAGGTGGACTTCTTAGGGTCGGTTAGAACTTTAGTTTTATGGAAGTCCAGAGGAAGTCGACTCTCATCCAGACCGTCCAAGATGAAGACAACCTGGAACTCTTCAAAGCTGCAGATTCCTGCTTCTTTGGTTTCAGTAAAGAAGTGATGAACAAGTTCCACCAAGCTGAACTTCCTCTGCTTCAGCACATTCAGCTCTCTGAAAGTCAGTGGAAACAAGAACTGGATGTCCTGGTGGGCTTTGTCTTCAGCCCAGTCCAGAGTGAACTTCTGTGTTAAGACAGTTTTCCCAATGCCAGCCACTCCCTTTGTCATCACTGTTCTGATTGGTTCATCTCTTCCAGGTGGGAGTTTAAAGATATCTTCTTGTCTGATGGTTGTTTCTGGTCTGTTTGGTTTCCTGGATGCTGTTTCAATCTGTCTGACCTCATGTTCATCATTGACCTCTGCAGTTCCTCCCTCTGTGATGTAGAGCTCTGTGTAGATCTGGTTCAGAAGGGTTGGGTTTCCTGCTTTAGCGAAACCCTCAAACACACACTGGAACCTCTCCTTCAGGTAGTGTTTATGATGACCTATACAGGTCGAAGGAGTTCCTGAAGGAACAAATAACATTATTTATAGACATTTAAAGTTTATCTTTAGAGGCTGCCAATTATTAAATTTTTCCAACTTTCCCTAAAATGATTTTAAATATTAGAAAGAAATTTAATAGAATATTCTAGCCAACCTCTTCCTATAAAATAATAATCAATTCCACATGTTTTATTTTATTTACTTTTACTGTTAGATGACAGTGGTGTTGATCACTTTCTTCCTCACGTTTTGCCATTTATATAGAATCCTTAGCAGCTGCCATAAGACAAAATAAAGAAATTAAGAGGAATTCATGCTACAGAACTGAAAATAAGTCTTTATGCTGATGATGTGTTACTTTTCCTCTACTCACAAACATCTCTCTCCCAGACAATTAATGAGTGTCTTAACAAATTCTCATCAATATCTGACTACTCTATTAACTGGTCCAAGAGTATAGTTATGCCCTGGGGCACAGAAAAGAGGGGGATAAAGGAGAAGGATTCTAGGGGCCCATGATTGACAGGGGCCCAGAAGGGCCCTCAATGCAATTGTAATACTAAAAAAAATGATCTGATAATGATAAACGTACAATCACGCAAATATTTTAGTTACAATGCATTGGTATCACTAAGTTTCTTTGCTTTGGAAACATTTAAGAACGCCCTCCTGCTAAAAACAATCACTTTAGTTTCTTTTCATGGGGCCCAAAATCCCTGGCAGCGTCCCTGGTTATGCCTATTAACTGACTTACAAAACATACAATACACTCTGGAAACAATAATTATTTAGTGATAAATTTTTTTCCCAGATTTTCAGAACTAAGTCAAATTTGTTTGTAAAGCACGTTTAAAAAAAAAAAAAAAAAACATTGATCAAAGTGCTGTACAAGACAAAATAAAATCCACAACAATAAAATAAATCGAATAAAACTAAAAGAAAAACAAGAACTAACAAAGCTAATTTATGTCCCGCATCTTTAAACAGTAGAGGATGATCTTTCTCCAGCAGAAAAACTGCTATGGAAAAAATTTCTGCAAACTACCAGAGATTTTTCATCAGACATCTAGACCCTTAGCCGAGGGGAATGTTTTTGTTTGTTTTTACTTCATCTTCCGTCAGTCAGCTCGCGTCTTGATTGGCTTTGGTTCCAGTACACCTGACATTACACACATGCTCAGCTCCTCTCCCCTCTTGTCCACGTACAAATCGCGATGAATCATAGAATCATGATTATTTTTTAACATGGTGATTAAACATATTACATTTTTCTTTAAAATATATTTTTTAATAATTTTTTCAAGTTAAAATGCTGTAAAAGCACACTGACTAAATCCTTGTGTACTTAATATGTTTAATTATCAATTCGTATCTAACTTGTACATTTTCTTTGGTTTTCTTGCTCAGTAGGTGATCAATAGAAACTAGAAACTATACCCAGGATTTAAAGAAATCCTCTTACTGCTGTGCAGACGCTCAGCCAGCTCCTCCTGCTTCATCCTCCTCAGGAAATCCACTGTGATCTTCACAAAGGCCTCTCTGCTGCTCTTCTGCTCTTTATCCTCCTCCCTCTCCCTCTGACTCTCCAAGCATTCTGGGTAATCTGGACTCAGAAGCTTCTGGATTGTCTTCAGTTCCTTCTCCACAAAGGTGACAATGTTTTCCTTCAGCAGCTGTAACAGAAAATGACACCAAGGATAAAATCAGACTGAAATCATGGAGACAAACACACCGACAATCCACTAGGCCAGTATCTCAACCATAATCCATCAGGATTAATTTTACTGATCCAAAATTGGGTATTTCAAACCAGATATACTCTTAAAGATTCAAATCAAGTACATCTAATCCTGCCTTAAATCCAGATATGAGCCTCTGTTGCGCTCAACCACGATCCATCGGGAGTAACCAGGGGTCTCATTTATAAAACTGTGCGTAGGATTCTTACTAAAAGTGTACTTACGCCCAAAACCGGAAGTTGGCGTACGCCATAAAATATTCTGATTTATAAAACCGTGCGTACGCACAGGTGCAAGCAATTTCCCCTTTATAAATCACACTCGTCCTTGAAGTTTGCGCAGGTGAATTTGGCTCATGTTCCGCCCACTACACACCCACTTTCCACCATAAATGGTCAATGCAAAGTACCTCAGCGTGTATTAAAATGAGCCAGCTGATCCATGTTGTGATCCATGAACAACGGCAACCGCAGGGAAGCGAACCAAAAAACGCAACTTCACAGAGGCAGAAATCGATGCATTAGTGAGTGAGGTGGAGAGTCGAAAAATTATTTTGTTTGGTAGCCACAGTAGTGGCGTGACAAATAAGAGTAAGTGTCGTGAGTGGCAACACATAGTTACCTCAGTTAACTCTGTGAGCGGGACAGAGCGGACCATGGCGGAGATCAAAAAGAAACCATCAATGAACTGAAGGAAATCAGAACAACACTGCATAATTTGTGTGACATTATGTTCGACATTTCAAACACATTAAAAGAGCTTGTGAAAAAGTGAACCTTATTGTCTGCTTAATCGCTGCATGACCTCCTCACGGAGCCGTGCCCCGTGTTGGAACTCCCTGTGTCTGGGAGGGGGCTGTGGGTGAGGGTCGGCATTCCGAGGAGGGGGGAGGCCAGGAGGTAGTTGGATGCCGTGCCTCAGTGCCAGGTTGTGCAGCACGCCACACGCCCTCACGATCCTGCGCACCTTTTGGGGATGGTACAATAATCTACCCCCTGACGCATCCAGACACCGCCACCGGCATTTTAAAAGGCCGATGGCGCGCTCTACAGTTGAGCGCGCACGGGAGTGAGCGGTATTGAACAGGGTCTCCTCTGCGCTCTGGGGGTTTGGGAAGGGGGTCAGGAGCCAGCGCCGGAGGGGGTAGCCACTGTCCCCTGCATTTCAATGAAACAGTGCATCAGTGGTCTGCATCTGGCTAAGCTGGTTGTCAATATAAAGTTATTGTCTTACCAAGAAGCCAGCCATCACGTACAGCGCCTGCCTGCAGTCTCTTCTCTACACTGCTTTGCGCTAGGATGTAAGAGTCATGTGTAGAGCCAGGCCATCGTGCAACTACATTTGTCAACATCATGTTGGATTGACATATGACTTGAACATTGATAGTATGCACATGCTTCCTATTGACATACATGAATTCATCGACATATGGGGCCCTTATAGCAATATAAGTGCAGTCAATTGCGCCGATTACATTAGGAAAACCGGACATTGCTGCAAATTGCCTTTTAATGTCGGCCTGTTCTCCTGCAATATAGAGAAATTGGATGTGGAAGAGTGTAGCAGGACGCATAGACAGCGGAGACGGGTTATGAACTCTTGCCGGGTTGAAGTCATGCACGCTGACCAGTGAGCCGAAATCACATCTGCGGTCATACAGCCAGAGCGCAAAATTAATTGGAGACATGGTGACAGGACCCCACGCTGCCACAAGAGGACTCTGGATGCAGTGTGTTGTTAATTCCCCACCTCTCCATCTGTGTCGCCAATTCCCCCAGCCTCCAAAACCAGCGTACGCATGGGTCAGAGCTGCCGTGAAAGACCGCACATTTTCACGTCAAGTTTGTTTTTTATAAATCACAACCTTTGCGTGAAAAGAGGCGTACGCCAGTTTCAGGCCCCATTTTGTGCGTACGCAACGGTTATAAATGAGACCCCAGGAGTTTGGTGTCTTGCTCAGGGACACCTCAACATGAGTTTGACTGGCCGAGGATCGAATCGCCAACACTCAGGCTGCAAGACGACCACTCTACCCACTGAGCCATGCCACCCCGTGAATTATAATGATCAGACCTGAGAGGTGGATTTGAGGGTGATCCCATGTATTTGTTTCACATATACTCATTATTAAAGAAGTCTGGAAGTATTACGTGAACATGTCCTCACTGATGAAAGCAAAACATCCATCCATCCATCCAAAACTCCATCCATCCATCCGTCCATCCAAAACTCCATCCATCCATCCATCCATCCATCCATCCATCCATCCATAAAAAACTCCATCCATCCGTCCATCCGTCCGTCCATCCATCAATCCATCAATCCATCCATCTGTCCATCCAAAACTCCATCCATTCATCCATTGACCATCCATCCATCCATCCGTCCGTCCGTCCGTCCGTCCGTCAATCAATCCATCCATCGGTCCATCCATCAATTCATCAATCCATCCATCATCCATAACTCCATCCATCCATAAAAAACTCCATCCATCCATCCATCCGTCCATCCATCCATCCATCCATCCATCCATCCATCCATAAAAAACTCCATCCATCTGTCCGTCCGTCCGTCCGTCCATCCATCAATCCATCAATCCATCCATCCATCCATCCATTCATCCATCCATCCATCCATCTGTCCATCCAAAACTCCATCCATTCATCCATTGACCATCCATCCATCCGTCCATAACTCCATCCATCCGTCCGTCCATCAATCCATCGATCGGTCCATCCATCAATTCATCAATCCATCCATCATCCATAACTCCATCCATCCATCCATCCATCCATCCGTCCGTCCGTCCATCCGTCCGTCCGTCCATCCGTCCGTCTGTCCATCCATCCATCCATCCATCCGTCTGTCCGTTTGTCTATCCATCCATCCGTCCGTCCGTCCGTCCGTCCGTCCATCCATCCATCCATCCATCCATCCATCCATCCATCCATCCTTTTATCCATCCATCCGTCTATCCGTCCATCCATCTATCCATCTATCCATCATCCATCCATCCATCCATCCGTCTGTCCGTCCGTACGTCCATCCGTCCACCCATCCATCCATCCATCCATCATCTATACCGCTTTGTCCAATTAAACAACCAGGAGATGCAGCAATGGAACCACACACATAATTTTTCCCTCACAGAGATACAAGACAAGAACGTTGTGAGAAATGTTCATCGTGACCAGAAACAGCCCTGGTCTACAAAGGTCAGGATGGAGAAGACTGAACAGAAGAGAAGGAAAAGTAGTTATTGTACATGTACAGACCATAAATATGGAGTCCAGCTGTGTCTGATGCTGCTGGGCAGACTGACCAGTGGGAAGCTCCGAGCTCTGCTGGTCCACTCTGTGGAGGAATCAAGAAGAAACAGCTCATATTCTGTCTGCCCAGAGACAAACACAAAGTCCACAAAGGCCCACCTGCACTTGAACAACCGGTTATTAACTCTGCAGTTGCTCATCATCAGTAGCTTTGCTGCTCTGAGAGGGAAGATCATGATCTAAAACCAGCTTCATGGCCTAAAACCAGCTTCATGGTCTAAAACCAGCTTCATAGTCTAAAACCAGCTTCATGACCTAAAACCAGCTTCATGGTCTGAAACCACCTTCATGGTCTGAAACCACCTTCATGGTCTAAAACCAGCTTCATGGTCTAAAACCAGCTTCATAGTCTAAAAGCAGCTTCATAGTCTAAAACCAGCTTCAAGGCCTAAAACCAGCTTCATGGTCTGAAACTAGCTTCATGGTCTAAAACCAGCTTCATGGTATAAAACCAGCCTCATGGTCTGAAACCACCTTCATGGTCTAAAACCAGCTTCATGGTCTAAAACCAGCTTCATGGTCTGAAACCAACTTCATGACCTAAAACCAGCTTCATGGTCTAAAACCAGCTTCATGGTCTGAAACCACCTTCATGGTCTAAAACCAGCTTCATAGTCTAAAACCACCTTCATAGTCTAAAACCAGCTTCATGACCTAAAACCAGCTTCATGGTCTGAAACCACCTTCATGGTCTAAAACCAGCTTCATGACCTAAAACCAGCTTCATGGCCTAAAACCAGCTTCATGGCCTAAAACCAGCTTCATGGTCTAAAACCAGCTTCATAGTCTAAAACCAGCTTTATGACCTAAAACCAGCTTCATTGTCTGAAACCACCTTCATGACCTAAAACCAGCTTCATTGTCTAAAACCAGCTTCATGGTCTGAAACCAGCTTCATGGTCTGAAACCACCTTCATGGTCTGAATCCAGCTTCATGGTCTGAATCCAGCTTCATGGTCTAAAACCAGCTTCATGACCAAAAACCACCTTCATGACCTAAAACCAGCTTCATAGTCTAAAACCAGCTTCATGGTCTAAAACCAGCTTCATGGTCTAAAACCAGCTTCATGGTCTAAAACCAGCTTCATGGTCTAAAACCACCTTCACCACCTTTTATCAGTCTGTTGTGGCGAGCGCCATCTTCTTTGCTGTAGTGTCCTGGGGTGCGGGCATCAAGGCAAAGGACGCCAACAGACTGAAGAAACTGATCAGAAAGGCAGAGTCTGCTGTCGGCTCTAAACTTGTCACCCTGGAGGAGGTGGTGGAGGAGAGAATGCTGGCAAAACTGCTGGCAATCAGGGACAACCCCTCCCACCCCCTCCATAATACACTGGACAAGTTAAAGAGCAGTTTCAGCAGCAGACTGATCCAACCCCGCTGCTCTAAGGAACGGTACAGGAGATCGTTCCTTCCTGCTGCAATAAGACTCCATAACTCATCTACCTCTGCCAAAGACACGATCACACAACTGGACTAAGTCAACCACTGAACTTACTGCAACCTATAGTTGTCGCTTTGATATTATATATCATATAATTATACAATATTTGTATCCTTAGCACATCCAACATTCTGTATCGTCTTTGCACATCCTTTATTTACATAGTCATATTTACATATTAATATCTGATAGCTAGTTTCATTATTACTTCATCTTGCCACTGCACTTTATCTGCCAATCCACTCTGTATTCATATTTTATTTATTTCTAATTTTATTCCACTCTGGATTTCTATCTTTATTTTATTTCTACTTCTATTCCACTTTACTTATATTGTATATTTTACTTCTATTTTTTATTCATAGTTTATGCCACGTATGACACTGGACTACTGTAACAACACAATTTCCCTTCGGTGATAAATAAAGTTGTCTGTCTGTCTGTCTGTCTGTCTGTCTCATAGTCTAAAACCAGCTTCATGACCTAAAACCAGCTTCATGGTCTGAAACTACCTTCATGGTCTAAAACCAGCTTCATGATCTAAAACCAGCTTCATGATCTAAAACCACCTTCATGGTCTAAAACCAGCTTCATGATCTAAAACCACCTTCATGGTCTAAAACCACCTTCATGGTCTAAAACCAGCTTCATGACCTAAAACCAGCTTCATGACCTAAAACCAGCTTCATGATCTAAAACCAGCTTCATGGTCTAAAACCAGTTTCATGACCTAAAACCAGCTTCATGGTCTGAAACCAGCTTCATAGTCTAAAACCAGCTTCATGGTCTAAAACCAGCTTCATAGTCTAAAACCACCTTCATGGTCTAAAACCAGCTTCATGACCTAAAATCCGTTTGTCTTCCTCCATCTAGCTACACCTGCCACCTGACAGGAAGTTCCTGCCACCTGACAGGAAGTTCCTGCAACCTGACAGGAAGTTCCTGTGACCTGACAGGAAGTTCCTGCCACCTGACAGGAAGTTCCTGTGACCTGACAGGAAGTTCCTGTGACCTGACAGGAAGTTCCTGCCACCTGACAGGAGGTTCCTGCCACCTGACAGGAAGTTCCTGCCACCTGACAGGAAGTTCCTGTGACCTGACAGGAAGTTCCTGCCACCTGACAGGAAGTTCCTGTGACCTGACAGGAAGTTCCTGCCACCTGACAGGAAGTTCCTGCCACCTGACAGGAAGTTCCTGCCTACACTGTGTCGAGTAAAACGGATATATTTTGCTCTGTTAGCACATTTAGATGCAGCTCACCTGCTGGCACACGAAGGTTGGTCCATTTTAAAACTAAGCCCAAGATCTTTTGATTTGTCACTCTTAAAAGACACCAAGCTGGGTTCAGGTCCGTTTTCAGACCCAGGTGCAGGTCCATGTCCAGGTCCAAGTGCAGGTTGGTTCCTGTAAATCCAGATGTTCAGTGATGTGAGTGCTGAGCTCTGGCACAGAGAGGAGTCATGGACATGGATGGTTATCTCACCTCCGAGCTTTGCTCTGGTTCTTGTGTTCCCCACACGGACTGGTTTTAGTGGGATGGACCCCTTCTTCTCTGTCCTCACACTGATCCATGATGCTGAAGTCACACCAGCTCACACACACTTCCTACTTTCATCTGCAGAGGAAACGCAAATTCATCCCAACTCCTCCTTTCAATCCGCATGGGCCAGTTGTTCAAAAGATGCAATCCGGATGGCTTTTATCCATTTTAGCAGACGGGAAAAAAAACAGGATTCCCATATCAGGATCATTTTTATCCAGATTAAATCTTTCAAACTGCTGCCCCCTGCGCCTGGTTATTCAAAGATTTAATCCAGATAAAAGCCAGATAAAACTGGAAGGTAATTATTTTTTATTCAATCAGGGGTTACTTATTTTTATAAAGTAAACAACTGTAACAATTCCAGATAAGAAAGATTAGGATCAACAACTGAAACATACACATCCCACCAATATAAACTTTGTTGGTATTAATTTCCTGAAATATTGGTCATAATTTGATATGGCATCTGTTTTAATTTAAATCCATGAGGTCACAATGTATAAGAATAACAAAAATATGTATAAAATCTACTATAAAAGATGAAAAAATGTAAAGAAAACTATAAATATAAAAACAAACTGAGGTGGGCATTGTTAACGCTAAAAAGAATGAAGCGAAAAGTTATGGCTTCCCTGATGCCATCGTTTTAATGGACAGCTGATTGAGGTGGGCATCTTGGACTGTTCACAACTCAACCAACCTACACAGCAGCAGCTACTACAGAAAAAAGATGCCAGAGCTCTGAGCGCTTGTAATCATCGGACCATCGAAAGCAGGAAACGGCAGTTAGATCGAACATCAATATTAGTTTATTTAGTCTCTACAGGAGAAATCATGCTGGTCAGGCTCACTCACGTTTAGTGCTAGCTATGAAAGTTATGTCATGAAAGTACACTCTGTAATCTGATGATGCAGCTGATGTCGTGAATACTGTTGTAAAAGTAAGCCCAGAGTGACCAGTATTTTACACAGAACACAGACATAACGACTGTATCATCTCTAACTAAAGCAAAATATTTCTCCTGTTTCATTCCATCTCCATCTACTTTCATTTGTGTGTTTCCATTATAAAAGGGGCCCATACATCCGAACCATACAGCATCATTTATGGACCCCCTTCAGATGTCGGTCCATAGAAAAATGCTATGGTACACTTAAGGCAGAGCTACTGGCATCTAACAAAAAATCTATTGATTGTTGAACAGAAAAATGTCACTGCCCACGACAAAAGCAAGCGCGAAACAAAATGTTCAAAGATTCAAAGTTTCCCTGAACAATGAAATTCTTACTTGGCCGTCCACACTAACTGCCTGAAAAGATTATTTAAAAAAAATAAAAAAAAAGATAGATAGATAGATAGAAGATAAAAAACTGAGTAAATAATCTGTAACTAAATGTACAGTGTGCTACATAAACTGTTGTGCCACATTCAACAATGAATAATTAGCTGTGCAAAAAAACTGTCATGAGGTAGGCGGTAAGATGCATGTGCAATATCTATTATAAGTAATAAGATATATAAAAGAGTAAACAATACTGACCACGTTACCTTCCTACGACGGAGGCTTGGTAGAAAATGCTCTTGTCGATTCTACTCAACAACGTGTTGTATGATAGGTTCTTCGAAAGCTTCCATGTGATGTGTTCCGCACCAACTTGGTAAATGATGCTGTACCAACGTCATCTGTGGATAGCTACCAGTGTCTTGCCTTGAAGGGCTTGTGATTCCATCAGAGGGTGTAGTGATGGTGGTGAGAGCAGCAGAGCAGGTGATCCGCCTGGTTTCATCAAAGCAAGCCCCACATGTATCTGCTGTCATGAAATGAAAGTAAAATTTAATAATACTTTATTTGTCCCAGAGGGAAATTACAATTTTGGAGTATTTATTTATTTCTTTATATTAAAAGACAATAACTAATCTGAAGAATAAAACTGCTTGTTCAGGAGAGTGATGTCTACTGGCAGGAATGATCCTTGGTATCTTTCTGTCTTACAGTGGACTTAGCAAAGCCTCACACTGAACACTATTAGAGGATGTGGAGAGTCAGCCATTATAATCAGTAGCATCTTTCCTGGAAAATCAGCTACAGATTTATTATATACTCAAGATCTATTATAGACTCAAAACCAGAGTCATCCCCAGTACAGAACCAGAGAAATCCCCAGCACAGAACCAGAACCAGAGTTATCCCCAGTACAGAACCAGAGAAATCCCCAGCACAGAACCAGAACCAAAGTTATCCCCAGCACAGAACCAGAGTTATCCCTGGCATGGAACCAGAACCAGAGATATGCCCAGCACAGAACCAGAGTTATCCCCAGCACAGAACCAGAGCTATCCCTGGCATGGAACCAGAACCAGAGTTATGCCCAGCACAGAACCAGAGTTATCCCCAGCACAGAACCAGAGTTATCCCTGGCATGGAACCAGAACCAGAGTTATGCCCAGCACAGAACCAGAATTATCGCAGTACAGAACCAGAACCAAGGCCATCCCCAGGACATAACCAGAACCAGAGTTATCCCTGGCATGGAACCAGAACCAGAGATATGCCCAGCACAGAACCAGAGTTATCCCCAGCACAGAACCAGAGCTATCCCTGGCACGGAACCAGAACCAGAGTTATGCCCAGCACAGAACCAGAGATATGCCCAGCACAGAACCAGAGTTATCCCCAGCACAGAACCAGAGCTATCCCTGGCATGGAACCAGAACCAGAGTTATGCCCAGCACACAACCAGAGTTATCCCCAGCACAGAACCAGAGTTATCCCCAGCACAGAACCAGAGTTATCCCTGGCATGGAACCAGAACCAGAGTTATGCCCAGCACAGAACCAGAATTATCGCAGTACAGAACCAGAACCAAGGCCATCCCCAGGACATAACCAGAACCAGAGTTATCCCTGGCATGGAACCAGAACCAGAGATATGCCCAGCACAGAACCAGAGTATCCCCAGCACAGAACCAGAGCTATCCCTGGCACGGAACCAGAACCAGAGTTATGCCCAGCACAGAACCAGAGTTATCCCCAGCACAGAACCAGAGTTATCCCCAGCACAGAACCAGAGATATCCCTGGCATGGAACCAGAACCAGAGTTATCTACAGTTAGAACCAGAACCAGAGATATCCCCAGCACAGAATCAGGACCAGAGTTATACCCAGTACAGAACCAGAATTATTGCAGTACAGAACCAGAACCAAGGCAATCCCCAGCACCAAACCAGAACCAGAGTTATCCCCAGTACAGAAACAGAGTTATCCCTGGCATGGAACCAGAACCAGAGAGATCTACAGTTAGAACCAGAACCAGAGATATCCCCAGCACAGAATCAGAGTTATCCTCAGTGCAGAACCAGAACCAGAGTTATCCACAGTTAGAACCAGAACCACAATCATCCCCAGCACAGAACCAGAACCAGAGTTATACCCAGCACAGAACCAGAATTATTACCAGCTAAGACCCAGAACCAGAGTTATCCCCAGTACAGAACCAGAGTTATCCCCAGTACAGAACCTGAGTTATCCCCAGCACAGAACCAGAGTTATCCCTGGCATGGAACCAGAACCAGAGTTATGCCCAGCACAGAACCAGAATTATCGCAGTACAGAACCAGAACCAAGGCCATCCCCAGGACATAACCAGAACCAGAGTTATCCCTGGCATGGAACCAGAACCAGAGATATGCCCAGCACAGAACCAGAGTTATCCCCAGCACAGAACCAGAGCTATCCCTGGCACGGAACCAGAACCAGAGTTATGCCCAGCACAGAACCAGAGATATGCCCAGCACAGAACCAGAGTTATCCCCAGCACAGAACCAGAGCTATCCCTGGCATGGAACCAGAACCAGAGTTATGCCCAGCACACAACCAGAGTTATCCCCAGCACAGAACCAGAGTTATCCCCAGCACAGAACCAGAGTTATCCCTGGCATGGAACCAGAACCAGAGTTATGCCCAGCACAGAACCAGAATTATCGCAGTACAGAACCAGAACCAAGGCCATCCCCAGGACATAACCAGAACCAGAGTTATCCCTGGCATGGAACCAGAACCAGAGATATGCCCAGCACAGAACCAGAGTATCCCCAGCACAGAACCAGAGCTATCCCTGGCATGGAACCAGAACCAGAGTTATCTACAGTTAGAACCAGAACCAGAGATATCCCCAGCACAGAATCAGGACCAGAGTTATACCCAGTACAGAACCAGAATTATTGCAGTACAGAACCAGAACCAAGGCAATCCCCAGGACATAACCAGAACCAGAGTTATCCCCAGCACAGAACCAGAGATATCCTCAGCACAGAACCAGAACCAGAGTTAGCCCCAGCACAGAACCAGAACCAGAGATAGCCCCAGCACAGAACCAGAACTAGACCCAGCACAGAACCAGAACCAGAGTTATCCCCAGCACAGAACCAGAACCAGATTTATCCCCAGCACAGAATGAGAGTAATACCCAGCTAGGAACTAAAACCAGAGTAATCCCCAGTACAGAACCAGAATTATCCCAGTAGAGAAGCAGAACCATGGTCATCCCCAGTACAGAACCAGAATTATCCCCAGCACCAAACCAGAACCAGAGTTATCCCCAGTACAGAAACAGAGTTATCCCTGGCATGGAACCAGAACCAGAGATATCCACAGTTAGAACCAGAACCACAATCATCCCCAGCACAGAACCAGAACCAGAGTTATACCCAGCACAGAACCAGAATTATTACCAGCTAAGACCCAGAACCAGAGTTATCCCCAGTACAGAACCAGAGTTATCCCCAGTACAGAACCTGAGTTATCCCCAGCACAGAACCAGAGTTATCCCCAGCACAGAACCAGAGTTATCCCTGGCATGGAACCAGAACCAGAGTTATGCCCAGCACAGAACCAGAATTATCGCAGTACAGAACCAGAACCAAGGCCATCCCCAGGACATAACCAGAACCAGAGTTATCCCTGGCATGGAACCAGAACCAGAGATATGCCCAGCACAGAACCAGAGTTATCCCCAGCACAGAACCAGAGCTATCCCTGGCACGGAACCAGAACCAGAGTTATGCCCAGCACAGAACCAGAGATATGCCCAGCACAGAACCAGAGTTATCCCCAGCACAGAACCAGAGCTATCCCTGGCATGGAACCAGAACCAGAGTTATGCCCAGCACACAACCAGAGTTATCCCCAGCACAGAACCAGAGTTATCCCCAGCACAGAACCAGAGTTATCCCTGGCATGGAACCAGAACCAGAGTTATGCCCAGCACAGAACCAGAATTATCGCAGTACAGAACCAGAACCAAGGCCATCCCCAGGACATAACCAGAACCAGAGTTATCCCTGGCATGGAACCAGAACCAGAGATATGCCCAGCACAGAACCAGAGTATCCCCAGCACAGAACCAGAGCTATCCCTGGCACGGAACCAGAACCAGAGTTATGCCCAGCACAGAACCAGAGTTATCCCCAGCACAGAACCAGAGTTATCCCCAGCACAGAACCAGAGATATCCCTGGCATGGAACCAGAACCAGAGTTATCTACAGTTAGAACCAGAACCAGAGATATCCCCAGGACAGAATCAGGACCAGAGTTATACCCAGTACAGAACCAGAATTATTGCAGTACAGAACCAGAACCAAGGCAATCCCCAGGACATAACCAGAACCAGAGTTATCCCCAGCACAGAACCAGAGATATCCTCAGCACAGAACCAGAACCAGAGTTAGCCCCAGCACAGAACCAGAACCAGAGATAGCCCCAGCACAGAACCAGAACTAGACCCAGCACAGAACCAGAACCAGAGTTATCCCCAGCACAGAACCAGAACCAGATTTATCCCCAGCACAGAACGAGAGTAATACCCAGCTAGGAACCAAAACCAGAGTAATCCCCAGTACAGAACCAGAATTATCCCAGTAGAGAAGCAGAACCATGGTCATCCCCAGTACAGAACCAGAATTATCCCCAGCACCAAACCAGAACCAGAGTTATCCCCAGTACAGAAACAGAGTTATCCCTGGCATGGAACCAGAACCAGAGATATCCACAGTTAGAACCAGAACCACAATCATCCCCAGCACAGAACCAGAACCAGAGTTATACCCAGCACAGAACCAGAATTATTACCAGCTAAGACCCAGAACCAGAGTTATCCCCAGTACAGAACCAGAGTTATCCCCAGTACAGAACCTGAGTTATCCCCAGCACAGAACCAGAGTTATCCCCAGCACAGAACCAGAGTTATCCCTGGCATGGAACCAGAACCAGAGTTATGCCCAGCACAGAACCAGAATTATCGCAGTACAGAACCAGAACCAAGGCCATCCCCAGGACATAACCAGAACCAGAGTTATCCCTGGCATGGAACCAGAACCAGAGATATGCCCAGCACAGAACCAGAGTTATCCCCAGCACAGAACCAGAGCTATCCCTGGCACGGAACCAGAACCAGAGTTATGCCCAGCACAGAACCAGAGATATGCCCAGCACAGAACCAGAGTTATCCCCAGCACAGAACCAGAGCTATCCCTGGCATGGAACCAGAACCAGAGTTATGCCCAGCACACAACCAGAGTTATCCCCAGCACAGAACCAGAGTTATCCCCAGCACAGAACCAGAGTTATCCCTGGCATGGAACCAGAACCAGAGTTATGCCCAGCACAGAACCAGAATTATCGCAGTACAGAACCAGAACCAAGGCCATCCCCAGGACATAACCAGAACCAGAGTTATCCCTGGCATGGAACCAGAACCAGAGATATGCCCAGCACAGAACCAGAGTATCCCCAGCACAGAACCAGAGCTATCCCTGGCACGGAACCAGAACCAGAGTTATGCCCAGCACAGAACCAGAGTTATCCCCAGCACAGAACCAGAGTTATCCCCAGCACAGAACCAGAGATATCCCTGGCATGGAACCAGAACCAGAGTTATCTACAGTTAGAACCAGAACCAGAGATATCCCCAGCACAGAATCAGGACCAGAGTTATACCCAGTACAGAACCAGAATTATTGCAGTACAGAACCAGAACCAAGGCAATCCCCAGGACATAACCAGAGATATCCTCAGCACAGAACCAGAACCAGAGTTAGCCCCAGCACAGAACCAGAACCAGAGATAGCCCCAGCACAGAACCAGAACTAGACCCAGCACAGAACCAGAACCAGAGTTATCCCCAGCACAGAACCAGAACCAGATTTATCCCCAGCACAGAACGAGAGTAATACCCAGCTAGGAACCAAAACCAGAGTAATCCCCAGTACAGAACCAGAATTATCCCAGTACAGAAGCAGAACCATGGTCATCTCCAGTACAGAACCAGAATTATCCCCAGCACCAAACCAGAACCAGAGTTATCCCCAGTACAGAAACAGAGTTATCCCTGGCATGGAACCAGAACCAGAGTTATCTACAGTTAGAACCAGAACCACAATCATCCCCAGCACAGAACCAGAACCAGAGTTATACCCAGCACAGAACCAGAATTATTACCAGCTAAGACCCAGAACCAGAGCTATCCCTGGCACGGAACCAGAACCAGAGTTATGCCCAGCACAGAACCAGAGTTATCCCCAGCACAGAACCAGAGTTATCCCCAGCACAGAACCAGAGATATCCCTGGCATGGAACCAGAACCAGAGTTATCTACAGTTAGAACCAGAACCAGAGATATCCCCAGCACAGAATCAGGACCAGAGTTATACCCAGTACAGAACCAGAATTATTGCAGTACAGAACCAGAACCAAGGCAATCCCCAGGACATAACCAGAGATATCCTCAGCACAGAACCAGAACCAGAGTTAGCCCCAGCACAGAACCAGAACCAGAGATAGCCCCAGCACAGAACCAGAACTAGACCCAGCACAGAACCAGAACCAGAGTTATCCCCAGCACAGAACCAGAACCAGATTTATCCCCAGCACAGAACGAGAGTAATACCCAGCTAGGAACCAAAACCAGAGTAATCCCCAGTACAGAACCAGAATTATCCCAGTACAGAAGCAGAACCATGGTCATCTCCAGTACAGAACCAGAATTATCCCCAGCACCAAACCAGAACCAGAGTTATCCCCAGTACAGAAACAGAGTTATCCCTGGCATGGAACCAGAACCAGAGTTATCTACAGTTAGAACCAGAACCAGAGATATCCCCAGCACAGAATCAGAGTTATCCTCAGTGCAGAACCAGAACCAGAGTTATCCACAGTTAGAACCAGAACCACAATCATCCCCAGCACAGAACCAGAACCAGAGTTATACCCAGCACAGAACCAGAATTATTACCAGCTAAGACCCAGAACCAGAGTTATCCCCAGTACAGAACCAGAGTTATCCCCAGTACAGAACCTGAGATATCCCCAGCACAGAACCAGAACCAGAGTTATCCCTACCCCAGAACCAGTCATCATGAAACATGTTTGAAATAAACCACCCAACAGCCGACATAATAAACTCCCATCTTTCCTTTAATATGTAGTATTTCTATTGAGCTGCATGAGACAAATGAAGTTTTCCATCTCTCACAGTACATAGAAGAATACATGACCCAGGCTTTAATTCATAAAAATATACTTTAAAAATTATAAGGAATCCATGTGAAGGACATTGATATTATGTTGTGGAACACATTCTGATACTTGTCTTCTGTCCTCTAACAGATACCAGGAAGCAGAAAAACTCACTCTTAATTTAGACAGATCACATGGTTATACATGGTAAACATCCCAGGAAAAGAATTGTGTTAATTTTTTGTTACATTCTTGTTAAAGGACCAAATAAAGACCTCATAAAAAATTTTAAAAAACTATTATTAAAACTATTATAAAACTATTCCAACCATTGTTTCGTGGGTCGGCCCTGAAAGGGTTACAACATCTGTTTATATTTGTTGCTGTTTTTAAGCTTAACAATAACCAGAAACTGGTTACAAATAGCCACAATAACCAGGCTAAAATGTTCACAGGCCTATGTTAAGTCTGTCATGGGTTTTTCCTAATTAAGCGGGATGCTGTAGCTACCTGTGCCAGCTTTACCCATCTGCAATCTTTTGGTAAGTAGCCTGTATATGGACCTTGTTGTTTATACATGCTGCATTTTCAAAACTAAATTCCAGATTTAGACCTTTAGACTAATTCTCATTTTATAAAAAAAAAAATCTCCAATGTGTCAGGCGGTTGAACTAGCAAAATTATCACATCACATGGACAAAAAATAAAAGAAAAAATAAAGAAAAAGGAAAACAGAATAAACACAAGAACGAAACATTTATGAATTGATAATGCTTTGGTCTATCTTTTTATAGTGAGAGGCAAATCGCTTGTCATGCAAATAAGGTTCGAAATGGAGAAACGGACCTTCTTTAAACACTGTTCTAAAACAGAAAAAGTAAGGTTTAAAGTAGGGGAGACTGGGGTCAGTTGCAACAGGGGACGGTTGCAACAAGTCTTATTCCTCCAATCAGAAACATGCCAGAGTGATAACACTTATACTGCACATGCTCAGGTAGACCCTCCCCCCACCAGAAACACAGATGTCACATTTAACATCTGCTGCTTCATTTTATGGAAAAAACTTGTTTTGGAGGTATGAAAGTAATCTTTTTCATCTGCTATGTTTTTGTCATACTGTCCTGGCCTTTTGTATGAATTAATCAAAACTTAATTAGGTTGAATCATTGTTTTGTTGACTTCTAAGTCACATTGTTAGCATGCGTCAAGGACAGTGTGTCTAGCTAGCAAATGATGTTCTGTCACAGTTGTCAGGTTGGGGACAGTTGCAACAAGTTGTTGCAACTGTCCCCAACCTAAGCAGCCATATCAAAACAGACCACACAACAGTATTTTTTAAAATATAATAATATATTTAATAATTTAGAATAGTATATTATAATAATTATAATAATAAATAATCATTTTAAATGTATTATGTTGGTATTCAGTATGCAACGAGTGAGGAAGAAGGTTACTGAAAGAGGGGTTCCCCTCAGTATTTTGGAAGAAGCATCAAACATCATCAGCAGAAGTCAAAAAAAAAGAATCGGAGAAAAGAAAACCACAAAGACAAGTGTAAAGAAAACAAAAGATCAGCCAAAAAGAAAGAGAGACGAGTAGGACTCTGCATGTCTGCATTGTGTGCCTGGAAAGCTACTCGACATCCAGGGAAGTGTGGCTGCAATGCTGGATGTGCAAGTCCTGGGCACATAAAGATTGCACAGGTGGAGGTGATTTTTAAACATGCCACAACTGTGACTCAGAATGAACCAGTTAAAAAATCATTGAGCCAGCAGAAATGTTGGGGGAATGAGGGTTTGTTATTCTTTATAAGCTGTGTCATTTTGAGGTATCTGTTCACCTTTTAGGAAACCCAAGGTTCAAAAATCTGTTTTTATACAGTTGCAGTTTTGTACAATAGATACATGTTCAGTAAAAGTTGCATTGCAAATTGTTCTCTTCTTCCTGTCTAACAATTAAATATGGAGAGATTGAATAGCATCTGTAACATCTGCACATTGACCCAAGGTAGGCCTTTGTTCCACACATAAACAAACATAACTCCACTAATATTTGATTAATTTTATAAAGTATCATCATAAAACAATATTGTAAAACCATACATAATTTCAAAATACTAAACTAAAGTTAATTTACTGTATTTTGAAAATGTTGCAACCGTCCCTGATTGGTGTTGCAACCGTCCCCATGGTTGGGGTCAGTTGCAACATCTGACTTATTCCATTCAAATAAATACTGTGACCGATATGTCATATGTACTCATCTTTAAATGGTACGGGATAATAGTAGACAGATGTAAGTTCAACATATAAAAAGTTGGCACGTCTAATCCAAATGGTCTCTGATTAACTGAGAGAAATTAAAAAATTGTTGCAACTGTCCCCAGTCTCCCCTACATAAACTTTTCTTTCTCTTTCATTTTAAACATTGCAGATGGATGTTTTACATAACTTCTCTTGTGTAGAAATTCTATTCCGTTTAGTCCGAAGTGTGGTCATATGTTTTCTTTTTCTATATGAGCAGGAGAACTAAATGATGGGTAAAGTTTCTGCAACCTAAGATTTTCATCATTTTCATTTTCACAGATAGAATAAAAGTTTCAGCGATCAGAAACGGTGTTTTCATGAATCTATATTATGTTTAGGATATTTCAGTCCAGGTTTGAAGAGTCTAAGTGTTGCAGTTTTTTTTTTTTATGAAGAGCTGATCTGTTGTGGGCTAGATTGCTATAAATTCAGTGACTCATCCTTTACTAATTCGGCTTACCGGAAACTACAAATCAGAAGCTAACTTCAGTCCGTTCTTCCTGATTGACCTGCATCTGAGCGTCATGTGTGGGTGTTTTTAACAGCAGAGGTCACAGCTTGGGCTACATAAGAGGACATGTTCTTCCAACATCACAGAGTAGAAAGAAAAAGGAAAGTTTAAACTTACAGCTGGAGCAGAGGTCGGCACAGCTGAGCTGCGTCCTGGTACGCGCCAGAGCTCCGCCTACGTCCTGTGACGGAAGTAGAACGCGTCAGAGCTCCGCCTACGTCCTGTGACGGAGGCAGGAAGTTCGAGGTGGGGTCCTAAGGTATTTAGAATCACTTAAAGGACTACAAATAGCTGGAATGGGCAGATTTTGTCTCTGTGTATTTCTGTGTATGCAGAGAACAACTGACTAAGCCCAAAGTAAAGCAGCTGAAAGAATAAACTGTTCCAATTGATTCCAATGTTAAATGTTTTAAAGAGCGTGAATCATTCTGTAGGACAAGCAGACCTGATTTGTTTTTAATATTCTTGAGTTTTGTTAAACTTTACAACTTAACTGTTTAAAACTTAATGTATCTAAAACTGTAGGAATGTATTTTACTAAATCACATAAAGTAGCTGAACATGTGTAGCTGAGTAAATTTTCTATATAAATTTAATAATCATTTAATTTTATGTACGTTCTCAAAACCTGTTAAAATATTCTTTATTGTCAAGTTATTATTGTCCTGTAAAAACATTTACTTGTTTAATACTGTTACCAAAGTTCCTAGCTAGCTGTTGTAGTGAGGGGGACTTAATTAACGACGCACCGCAGCAGCATGTGTGACTTTTGCAGCTTTGCGGCAAAAGTCACTGGAAAACTATTGTACGGGAGACGGAGAGACCGTGCTGCTGTCTGTGTCTGACTGTGCTCCTCCTGCTATCCGCAGGTGCATTTTCATAATAAATGTGCAGATCCTGATCCCTGCTGTGGCATCATCATTTGTCAGCAACCATTCAAGAGCCGCTACACATGCTGACATTTTAGTATCAGGATAAAAATACAAATTATCCAGGAATACAAATACCTCGGCATTCATCCGGACTCCAAACTTAATTTTAGATCACATGTAAAGCAAATCTCCAAAAAAGTCTAATTTAACTTAGGTAATATCCGATTTATTAGAAATTCAATGTCTGTTCAAGCTGCCAAAACCTTCATTCATTCAATGATCTTCTTCTTATTTTATCTCACGGTTTAACCAGCTGGTTCCAGACTAACTCCACCACTAAAACCACCAGTCTCTATGCAAACAGACACTCAAAGCACTAGACAAGAAACCAAAGCATTATTAAGTTCACTAATGTCTTACACACAGCGGCTGCACCACCTCCGAGAACCTCCACTCAGAACCACTGAGGCGTGTCCATCATCCCACACAGGAAAAGTGCCGTCAGCCTTCTCTGTTAGGGCTTCCCAGGAAAGGAACAGCATTCCAGGAACAATACATACAAGCTTTGCTCTCATCTCAAACGTTGCTGTTTCACTCTCAGACTGCAGCGCTGAACCTCTGCTGCTGCCATCTTGTGTTTTAATTGTGCATGTGTACTTTTTTCTGTACTTCTTTGTAATTGTATGTTTAAAGCTGATAATATTAATGCTTCTTATTCTGCATCTAACACGTTTTAACCTGCTTTACTGATGTGCTTATAACTGTGCTGCTTTTCGTCTCGTATTGCGTCTCTGCAGCGACTCTGGTCTAACAGCTTTAATACCGCTGCTGTATTTTACTGTCTACTGTTTTTATGTTTTACCTAGAGGGCCACTGTACAACAGATGAAAACTAGTCCTTGGTTAATTCTGGCATATAACAGGTTCACTGTTGGTAATATACACTGTTCTGGTAAATAAATAAAATTAAAAATGAATAAATATGGCAGGTTAATTATACAAGAAAAAAATCCTTTCATCCTTCTAATGATTATTCTAATTTTAAACATTATTTAAAACATTCATTTTGGGAGAAAGAGTTGTTGGTACGTCCAACAATGCTATTTTTTTCAGAGGAATTTCAACAGGGAACAAGATGCAGCCCATAAACGTGTTCCCTCCATTCCTGCAACAGCATCACCATCACCTCTCAACACAGACCAACAACATGACGTCCACGAAGACGTTAAAACATTTTCATGAGCAAAAATTAGAAATCTGAAAGAGGAACATGAAATGAAAAGAAAATATTACATACAAAGCAGAAAAGAATGAGACAGCTGTGATTTACCATCACGATAGACGATATTAAAAAGTCTAAATCTGTTTTTAGTTAAATATTTTATATTTTATATTTTTAATATAAATATTTGAGTGTTTTAATGTACAAATGAGATTTTGATGGGTCTAACTTATGTTAACCAGCATGAATAAGCAGCATCATCATTTCAATGTCATGATATTTATTCTACATTTTAGATGGGTTTCTAGAGCTTAGATGAATGTGTCTTTTGTTATAGTTCAAAAACCAAATGTATGGCTTCCTCAGGTCTTTTGGGGGTTCTGGTTCTTTAAATGTCAGAGAACAAATTTCTCGAGTGAGTGAAGGATGGAGGGAGTGTAATGTGTGATTTTAGAGGTTCGTGGTGGTCGGCAGATGAAACACACAAAGTCAGAGTGCTAGAATAAGTGTGTCAGGTTTATTCCCCGCAGCTCATGACACTCATCATTACATCTCAATGGGTTCAGCCTTATAAGCATAGCATAGCTTGCCCTACCTTTGACACGGACTGGAGAGCCAACAGTCCCGGTAGAGTGGCTTAGAAAACCCCGGCTGGGCGTTCGTATACGTAACCCGCAGCAGACTCTACCGAGATGTGGGATTTCCCCGTCTTTATACTTATTTAGAAAAACACAACATCGCATGAGAGAGAGGATGGCCGGTCCTTTCCCACAGGCGAGGATGAGTCCTGAGATCCTGTCTTGTAAACATATTTACAAGACACCCTTTTCTCACCCTTCCAAAGATAGGCAGTCACACAGTTCCCAAAACAAGCAGAATAATATAACAAAAACAGTATGCAGGTGGTCACTTGGGACAAAACAAGCAGTTATATAATATAATAGCATGAAAGTGGGCATTTTAGGACACAAATTAGATATTCCCATATCATTGAGATCGACAGGTGGATCGGTGCGGCGTCTGCAGTGATGCAGGCTCTGAATCGGTCTGTCATGGTGAAGAAGGAGCTGAGCCAAAAGGCAAAGCTCTCGATTTACCGGTCGATCTACGTTCCTACCCTCACCTATGGTCATGAGCTGTGGGTAGTGACCGAAAGAACAAGATCACGAATACAAGCGGCCCAAATGAGTTTCCTCCGCAGGGTGGTCGGGCTCTCTCTTAGAGATAGGATGAGAAGCTCGGTGGTCCAGGAGGGGCTCAGAGTAGAGCTGCTGCTCCTCCACATCCAGAGGAGCCAGATGAGGTGGCTCGGGCATCTGGTTAGGATGCCTCCTGGACGCCTCCCTGGTGAGGTGTTCCAGGCACGTCCCACCGGAAGGAGGCCCCGGGGAAGACCCAGGACGCGCTGGATGGACTACATCTCTCGGCTGGTCTGGGAACGCCTCGAGATCCCTCCGGATGAGCTGGTGAATGTGGCCGGGGAGAGGGAAGTCTGGGTTTCCCTGCTTAGGCAGCTGCCCCTGCGACCCGACTCCGGATAAGTGGCAGAAAATGGATGGATGGATAGATGGATGGATGGATGGATGGATGGTTAATAATGAAACCTTACATTTGTACACATTTCTGTCAGGCTGTAGTCTGCAGAGTGCAACAATCTTTCTGGAGGTCTCTTAACGTACAAGGACATTTAGTTGGATTGGAACAGAACTTCGCTGCCTGGAGAAGCTGAAAATAATCATAAAATCAACAGAAGTTGTTTGAGGAATCATATTAATGCGAAGTTATCTGCTGAACAAATAAAGAGCCACACACGTTTATCAGAAAACCTACACATTTGTTTGTTCTGCGTGGTTGGATCTGAGCGGGTCACCGGGCTGATCGCCTGGTTTAAATGGAGGGAAAACCCGCTAAGTTTGCACCTGGTCACAGCACAACATGGCTACTTCCACTGAGTGTACTCTCCAGTTTCACCGTATCACTCCGCCTCCTCTCCACTGCAGCAGCACAATATAGTCCGAACAAATGTGAAACGTATGTTCATCCAAAACAAAAACAAATTTAATCTTACGAACCAGTAATGTTAGTAACGTTTTATCCTCGGTAACGGAGTAAAAGGAGTTGTAATTAGGAAGAGTGATTAGTTAGATTATCCATTACTTAGCAGCGTAGTTTATTTTAATGCTTGTACTCCATCACTAAATATTAATGCACACTGTACAATTGTGATTTCCCTTCATGGGGCAAAACGTATTGCTATCAGTATCTATTTAAAAATGCCATAAAACAATGGTTTCATGAAGACAGGAGAAATTCTTGTCCATCTGTAGAGTCGCTGCCCTCTGGGTTTAACATTTTTTATATGAAGGGTGATGGAGCCCTCAAGGGACATCCATCATTACTGTTTTTGATACTGCAGTTTTTTCTCTCTCTGAACCTTCAGTTAGTCACACTGACTTTGGTTATGATATTAATAAATTAGAAATTTTAAAATGGAACACTAAAACTTTTTATTTTAGGATTTTCAAGCCCCTCCTCCTGCAGTGGTCGAACATGATGATGCCACTCCTCTGAAATTATACAAACCTCAGCATAGACGTTTTAAAATTACTGCCTGTATTACTCGACACATACACTAGGAACGACTTCCACTGGGTGCATGTGCTGCGGTGCTGTTCGTGGCCTTTTCAGTCAAAGGTTTGATTCCCACCGGGCGCGCCGCGGTGCGTCTCAGAAGTGTCCCAGAAACGCCTCGTTGCTGTTCTCCGCTAACCAGGACGCACCAAACCCAGCAGTTCATACAGGGCCAGACAGGAAATCAGACACCACAGCGGTGTAAAAGCATCCGGTAAATCCCTACAAACGCCTCGTGCTGCTGAACCATGTAAACGTTACGTCATTAATCAGTCAGCTGGTCTCAGTTTTTGTTTAATTTTTTTAAATCGTGGACGACAACATGTTTATTCTGGAAGTGGAGAATCACAAGACCTCCACTTCTCCTGTGACTTCGTGATCTTGTGGATACGGCTCGGCGCTCCCGCTGTGGACTGACCTCGGAGCGAAATGACAGCTGGAACGCGATGCACACACTCCTGGTGGAAAGGTGTAAAGGCTTGATACTGACAAGACACACTGGTTACAAACAGCTGAATATTTTATTTATACTTTTCTCGTTTACAGTTTAAGTCAAAGAAAAGAAAAAACAAATTCATGGCAGAACTTGAAAAGTGAAATTAATGCTAACAGCAACAGTCGTCCAAGCACAACAATTCAACTGTAAAAAGCAAAATTAAAGTCCAGAATGATCATTAAGTATCTTGTAAAATCGTCCTACAGAAAAGTCCTTCATGGTGGCTGAATGGAAGGAACTTCAAGCACGAAATCAACGTTCACGGCTCGTCTGATCCCTGGTTTCTTTTCTTGATCTCTTGCTGTCTGTTTTTCTGTTATTATTTAGCTCTGTTTTGTTTTATTTCGAGTTGTTTCCTGTTGTGTATTCTGTCCTCTATACTTCCGGTTAATCACCAAGTCTGCATCCTGTAATCATCCTCTCTGTATCCGTGCTCCAGGTTTTCTCTTCTTCGTTGCCAGTTCTCTGTGTCAGGTGTTGCTTAGTCTTATTTGTGTTGCTTGTGTTGAGGAGTCTTCATTAAATTAAATTTCCGTCCAGCCTTCTTCTGTCTCCTGCATCCATTCCATGGCATCATCAGATCAACTCTTTTCTTTTTACGCTTTAGAGTAGGACATGAAGAGAAATCTATGCTGACTGTTTTATCAAACAGAAGAGACTTTATTTTTTTCTATGTCTGCTGAGGCTTACTGAGCCAGGTAAATGGAACCAAAACCCAAATCCAGGAAAAAGAGCTTCTGTGAATGTGGTGTTGATGGTTTGGATGTGGGTCAGTGTGTCAGAGGAAACTTTGTAGTAGGACAGAGTGCCAGCAGGACAGTCCACGTACACTGCCACTCTGCTAGACAATGATGAGGAGGCGGATGTTTTATTCTCATTGTAATGTGAACCATCATAGAGCGACATGTTCCAGGACTGATCATTCTTTCCAAACTCACAGGAGTCATCGAAGGCGTTTCTGCTGATTCCTCTGTAACTCACTGCAAAATTAACCACTCCTCTCCACTCAACCTCGTAGTAGAACCGACCAGTCAGGCCTTCTCGGCACAGCAGCTGAGGACACAGCTGGTGAAATCTGTCTGGATGATCCGGATACTGCTGGAACTCATGCTCCACGTGTGTCGCTGTCCTGTTGTTGTCCGACAGTTTGATGTAGTTGTACACGGTGTTTGTGTTGATGGTGAGTTGGCATGAATCTGGTGGGAGAGAACAGACATGATGCAGCTGCTGTTATTGTTAACTCTTGGATTTTGATTGATGAATGAGTGATGTGTGAAGATGGCTGAATGTGATAAATATAGTGAAAAACACGTACACTTCCTCAGACCTGGGGCCAACCATCGTTCTCCAGCAGGTTTCATTCTGGAAGGAGAAAAGGGGATGAGAGCAGCACTTTCTCTTTCAGCATGCAGACATGGACATTGGCTCTCATATTCTTTGTTTTACATTGAAAAGAAACAGTTCAGCATGTAGAAACGACCACCTGGTAGGAGCACATATTTAAAGCACAGTTTCAGGACGGGTGGGTGAAGGGGTTCCCCAAGAAAAACACTGATTATAATTATATTTTTTCTACATCAAGCAGCCCTAGTCTGAAGGCAAACGTAGGATCCAAACGGTGCAGCAGAGAGCGCTGTTAGATAATAATCCTGCTGCTGCAGACGTGTCGTGTATTTGTTGCCTAAAGGTGAATCCTCTTGGACTAGGCTTGACCTCTTTTTCTGACAGCATCACTGAATTGAGTGTAAAACCAGGGACTGTATCCTATAAATGTTTTTGTAAATTTGCCTGCAATAACACTAAAACCCTGATCAATTGTACTGTGCCTTAGCAGGAACAGAGAGGGTTTGTGAGTAATGTCATGTATTTACAGCTTGACCTGAAGAAGAAAATAAATTTTTTATGGTGATAATGACCGACTTTAGATTTTAGTGTCTCTGTTGTAGATAATGCAGCAGTGTGGCTGCAGCACCATGTCCAAACCTGAGAGTCTGGAGTCTGCACTGAGGATCCTTCAGTTTACTAGTCAGCAGCTTCACTCCTGAGTCTCCTGGATGGTTGTAGCTCAGGTCCAGCTCTGTCAGATGGGAGGGGTTGGAGGTCAGAGCTGAGGCCAGAGAGGCACAGCCGTCCTCTGTGATCAGACATCCTGACAGGCTGCAGACAACACCAACCGTGAGAGAAACTCTGAGAACTGCTCTGAAATCATTAGTCACGTTACAGTAAATAAAATGCTTCATGTGGGTGTTCAGCACAAAACAGAAGAAATTGTTCCATGAGAGCAAAATCATTGTGAAAAAACTATGAAGAATTCTGACAAGAGATATCCTTATAAAGTTCTGTGATAAATCATTTTATAAATCACAGACATAATCTCACAGCAAAGGTAAAAGTAAATATTAAATCCGAGCCAGTACGAGTCTGTTGAAGACATGGAAAAGATTCTCCACTGTCTAACCAACATTGTGATGTAGCTGAAAGGTGAAAAGATGTATTTTCATGACATGGAACAGACATTTATATTAATGAAGTCCCTCAGATAGGTTGATAAGGTGCTGTCCACACCATGTTGCCCTCACCTTGAAACTATATTAACTGGTTTATTTCCCACAGGAGTTCTTCTAACTTGGTCCCTGCTCATGCTTGTGTAACAGGAGTGTTACAGCAGCTGGCCGACTATGGGGTATTTCCCTCTTTAATCAAGAGCCTAACTGTTGGATCTGAGAGCAAGATTTCTTGTTTTCATGCTCAAATATCATCGTACGCACTCTCAAAACTCTGCTCTCACACTCAAAAAGTCCCTAGTCACTAGTGGAGGAATTGACTTTTCTCATGCAGCAATACATGAAATCTGCACAGTAACTTTTAATCATTTTAATGTAACGTTTTAATGCTTTCTGTGCACCATCTGTAATATACTGTAAAATACTTTGAATTGTCCTGTACATGAAATGTACTGTAGAAATAAACTGTCCTTGCCTTAACAACCATGGCAACGCAAAAGATGCATGGAAGTATGAGGACGGGGATGTATGACAACGTTAGAAATGGATGTCGCTATTTACGTATGTAGGGAGCATATGGGCCAAAGGGCATCTGAAAAGCTCACCCAGCTCACAGTGCCCACCTCCACCTGCCAGCGAATTCCCAGTTTTCTGACTGACAGAAGGCAGCAGATGAGACTGGGAGGCATCACATCCAGCACTCAAACTTGTTACAAAGAAGTTTGTTCTTGTTCCCGAACAAGAAAAAACTGTTCCTGATTATTTTCTTCAACAAGAAAAAACTTTGTAAGGTCCGGTGATTTCATTCTCTGTGAGAAGCTTCGTCCATGACTGGGCAGGGAGAACTGCAGAGGGGTGTCTGTTTTATGTGCAATGAGCAGCTTTTTTCCCTTTAATGAGAAACTTAGACTGTGGCAGGCTGGGGTTGTGCACGCGGTGGTGTCTGTGCCTTTAAATCCCACATTTTGTATACATTTACGTACTTTCTGACTACCTCGATCGGCTGTTCATTAAAACTATTCGTTCAGTCTCAAATCAGGGAAAATGCAGAAGCCATAATTTTCCACTTTATTATTTTCCAAGTTAACCAGGACCACCTTAAATGTCTGACCAATCACACAGTTCTCCTCAGAGCCCTATGAGAAGAAAGTTTTCCTCGGCTGATGTGTCCAGAACTGTCCCCATTTACGTCCACAAGAGCAAAATGACATAATTTTCTTCTGATGGCATCAAGTTTTCGCTTCTCGCCGAGGTTGTAACAGCCTTCAGTATTTCAAACACTAGCTGTGTTTCCATCACAGTATTTCGCAAAATAAAAGCGATATTTCTAAAATTCTGATAAAGTGCAGTTGTGATTTGCAGGTGTTTCCAGTGAATGGTGTTTTATTTTCGTAAAATCTCGTCCCACGAGACTCCGCTTTGAGGAGGATGGAGATTTCTAAATCTTTGTAAAACTCTTGCATTTCGCCCTTGTTTGCTATCAAGGATGACGATTATATATATATCACTGATCATGATAAAATTACCAGTACTTTTAATGAGTATTTTATTGCATCCGTACAAGAACTGTCCTCCAAATTTAGTGCTGCTCTATTTCTCCCATCAGTATCAGCTGCATCTCAACAATTCTCTTTTTCTGAAATCTCACAAAATGATTTAAATAATATTTTGTGTTCTTTAAATGTTCCCCATGCCTGTGATGTAAATAACTTAAACATGACTTTTCTGAAAACTCATGCTAGTACTCTTATACTACTTTTTCACCATTTAGTTAACTTGTGTATTAGGCAATCAGTGTTTCCTGCCATGTGGAAAACTGCCCAGATCACCCTCATTTTTAAGTCTGATGATCCCACAAATGTTTCCAACTACCGTCCGATTGCAATTCTCCCAACTGTCTCTAAGTTACTTGAAAAAAATTATATAATCAATTAATCAATTACCTTGAAAATAATAACCTGCTTAGTGACTTCTAACATGGTTTTCGACCCTCGCGGTCGACCGTGTCGGCTTTGCTTCTTTTTACAGAGCAGATACGTGCGTCCCTAAACAAAGGTCATGTTACCGGAGTTATATACATAGATTTTCAAAAAGTTTTCGATACAGTTAATCTTCAAATAAACTTCTTTCTTTTCATTTGTCCTCCTCTGCAATAAACATGTTTACATCATATTTAAGTGACAGATCTCAGACTGTAAAAATTGGCTCAGTAACATCACAGCCACTAAGGTGTTCTATGGGTGTTCCACAGGGCAGCATTTTAGGTCCTTTACTGTTCCTTTTGGACATTAATGATCTTCCTCATGTGCTTAGTTTTTCCAATTCTCTGTTATACGCTGATGATACTGTTATTTTTCTGTCTGGCCCAAACACTGACACCATTAATCACAAACTTAACACAGATATGCAGCATTTGCATGACTGGCTGCAAGATAATCATTTAACACTTAATGTTAAGAAAACAGAAAGCATGTACTTTTACTCATCTAGGAGACAGTTATCCATATCCAATCCCATCACATTCTCCAACCACAAGTTGTTTCCACTTACAAGTATTTGGGAGTCTCTCTTCACTCACATCTCACTTACTGTGAGCATGTCCAAACCCTAACCAGAAAGTTAAATCAAAAGTTATATGTTTATAGTAAAATTAGACCACATTTGTCTCACTCTGTCTCTAAAACATATCTCCATGCAATCATTATGTCTACTCTGTCGTATTGTCTGCCTGTTTGGTCACTTACAACAAATGAAATCCTTGAACCAGTAGTAAGACTCTATAACAGAGCTCACAAGATCCATAACTGGCTTCCAGGCTGGACTCACCATTGCTCTGCACTATCGTTGTCTAATGCTTTGACATTTCAGAACTATACAATAAGCCATGGGATTAAATTGTATTATTAAATCTTGAATGGACACATCTCAGCAGCACTTACTGCGTTGGTACCAAAACTCAGCTCAAGGTCCGAACGCTCGACTAGATCTGTTACAAATGGACTTTTGCCTTTACCGGCCTTTAGGAACTGCTACGGTCAGAGAGCTTTCTTTTATGTGCTCACTAAAGCCTGGAATGAGATCCCACAGCACATCAGGACTATAACATCACAAAGAGTATTTAAAAGAATATTTGCTCGCCATCTAATGGTCAGGTACAGCTGTGACCACTGAGGTGGCTCCATAGCCTCCCCTAAAGCTGCTTCTCTTGGTGTGTGTTTGTATGATTGTACTGTCTTGTCTTGAAATTTGTGATGTGTGTCTGGTTTGTATGTTCTGTAGAGCAGGAACCTGCTGAAAAACAGTTCTTAAACTGAGTCAGGCCCGATTGTTTTAATCTTTTCCTGTTTAATAAATAAAAAAAATGAAAGAAAAAAATATTTTTTTAATCATTTGTAAAAAGATTCCGACTCCTCCTGTATCTACTCAGACTGCGCCATCTCAATTTGAAATGAACTGGTCACATGACCCGATGAAGAGTAAGTGCGAGTGTTTCCATCACACTTTTGCAATATACTCCTATATCGACACGTCTGGAAAACTGCCTCATAAGAGCGTAAAAACTTTTTAGCGATATTTGAGAGGTTTTTTTTTTTTTTTTCGAAATGTAGGTGTTTCCATTACCATTTTTTAATTGCGATATTTAGCTTTTGCACTATTCCAGGGGTGATGGAAACGCACCTATTGGGTCCCCCCAGGGCTGTGTCCTCTCCCCACTGCTCTTCTCCCTCTACACCAATTACGACACCTGCCACCCTCACCATCCTCAACAACACAGTGTCTACTCTCTTGGGATTTGAAATGGAAGCCTTACATAGACTCTGTCAGGAAAATGGCCCAGGAGAGGTTGTACTTCCTGTAACAGCTCAGTAAGTTTAACCTGCCACAGGAGCTGCTGATTACCTTTTACACCACCATTATCCAGTCTGTACTCTGCACACTCATCATTGTCTGGTTTTGATCAGCCACCAAACTGGAAAGGCACAAGCGCAAAGGACAATCAGGTATGCAGGGGAGATAATCAGGGTCACCCTACCCTCCATCCAGGACTTGTACCTGTCCAAGTTAAGCAAACAGGCTGATAACATCTCTGCTGACTCTTCACACCCTGCACACACACTTTTATAGCTCCTCCGGGCTTGTAGGCGCTACAAAGCACTTAACCCAAAACCACCAGCCACAGAGACAGTTTCTTCCCCCAGGCCATTACCCTGATGAACATTTATTCCTCATGACATTATTTGACACACATAAAGGAAATGTTTTTCAACTTATCTATTCTCTGTTTTAAAAGGATAATTCAGCTTTATTTAAATGGGGTTGTATGTGGGCATAAGAAGTTAGTGTGGTTCTTGTAGCAGACAGTATTCAATAAAAGGAAAAAAAAATATTGATGGGTGGGAATCAATTTAAAAGATAAATTCTGACCTGAGTATTTCCATTTTACAATGTGAACTCTTCAGTCCATCACAAAGCTTCTTCACTCCTGAATCCCGAAGGTCGTTGTTACTCAGGTCCAGCTCTTTAAGACTGGAGGAGTGAGAGCTGAGAACTAAGGACAACGATTCATAGCTTCTCCAAGAGAGGTTACAGCCACTCAGTCTGTGGAGTCAATAATAAATGCAATGTATATTATTAGTTATGATAATATTGTTAAAATATGTTATTGCGTATAAGAAAAAAGCTGTATTTTTAGGAAAAAAATCTGATCATATTACTACGTACAAAGCTTTGTTAGAGGCTTTGACCACTGGCAGCAGCCTCAGAAGAGCCTCCTCTGAAGCAGAGTATTTCTTCAGGTCAAACACATCCAGATCTTGTTCTGATGACAGTAAGATGAAGGCCAGAGCCGACCACTGAGCAGGAGACAGGTTCTCTGTGGAGAGACTTCCTGATCTCAGGGACTGTTGGACCTCCTCCACTAGAGAACGATCATTCAGTTCATTCAGACAGTGGAACAGATTGATGCTTCTCTCTGCAGAATGATTCTCACTGATCTTCTCCTTGATGTACTGGACTGTTTCCTGATTGGTCTCTGAGCTACTTCCTGTCTCTGCCAGCAGACCTCGTAGACGACTCTGATTGGTCTGCAGTGAAAGACCCAGGAGGAAGCGGAGGAACAAGTCCAGGTGTCCATTTGGGCTCTGTAAGGCCTTGTTTACAGCACTCTGGTTGAAGGGTTTAACTTTGACCTTTTTCCCAAAGACTTTAAAGAGTTTTGAAATTTTTTGTTCCTCTTCAAACAGATTGACTCCAGTATTGATGAAGGTCAGACGAACATAAAGAGCGGCCAGAAACTCCTGAACACTCAGATGGACGAAGCTGAACACCTTCTCCTGGTACAGTCCTCTCTCCTCTTTAAAGATCTGTGTGAACACTCCTGAGTAAACTGAGGCTGCTGTGATATCGATGCCACACTCTGTCAGGTCTGGTTCATAGAAGATCAGGTTTCCTTTCTGCAGCTGATCAAAAGCCAGTTTTCCCAGAGACTCAATCATCTTCCTGCTCTCTGGACTCCAGAGTGGATCTGTCTCAGCTCCTCCATCATACTTGACCTTCTTGACTTTGGTCTGGACCACCAGGAAGTGGATGTACATCTCAGTCAGGGTCTTGGGCAGCTCTCCTCCCTCTCTGGTTTCCAGCACATCCTCCAGAACTGTAGCAGTGATCCAGCAGAAGACTGGGATGTGGCACATGATGTGGAGGCTTCGTGATGTCTTCATGTGGGAGATGATCCTGCTGGCCTGCTCCTCATCTCTGAACCTTTTCCTGAAGTACTCCTCCTTCTGAGGGTCAGTGAACCCTCTGATCTCTGTTGTCATGTCAACACAGTCAGGAGGGATCTGATTGGCTGCTGCAGGTCGTGTGGTTATCCAGAGGCGAGCAGAGGGAAGCAGTTTCCCCCTGATGAGGTTAGTCAGCAGCACATCCACTGAGGTGGACTTCTTAGGGTCGGTCAGAACTTTTCTGAAGTCCAGAGGAAGTCGACTCTCATCCAGACCATCAAAGATGAAAACAACCTGAAACTCATCCAAATCAAATATTTCTTTAGTGTCATTGAAGAAGTGATGAACAAGTTCCACCAAGCTGAACTTTTCCTCTTTCAGCACATTCAGCTCTCTGAAAGTCAGTGGAAACAAGAACTGGATGTCCTGGTGGGCTTTGTCTTCAGCCCAGTCCAGAGTGAACTTCTGTGTTAAGACAGTTTTCCCAATGCCAGCCACTCCCTTTGTCATCACTGTTCTGATTGGTTCATCTCTTCCAGGTGGGAGTTTAAAGATGTCTTCTTGTCTGATGGTTGTTTCTGGCCTGTTTGGTTTCCTGGATGCTGTTTCAATCTGTCTGACCTCATGTTCTTCATTGACTTCTGCAGTTCCTCCCTCTGTGATGTAGAGCTCTGTGTAGATCTGGTTCAGAAAGGTTGGGTTTCCTGCTTTAGCGATTCCCTCAAACACACACTGGAACTTCTTCTTCAAGTTTGACTTAAATTTAGGGAGACAACTGTGAAGAGCATCTGAAGAGAAAATGAGAGATGAGTTTTTCCAGTGCAATTTGCTTTTAGTTAAGCATTCATTATCAAGGAACATTAATCAAACTCAGACACTTTAGCTGCATGTAAAAATACAAATGTTGACTTTAGTGTTAGCTTTGTGATTGTTTTCTCTTGTTGTAAGTTTGTACATTGAGGTGCTGAAATGCAAAAAGAGTTTTATCCTGCAAACATAATCATTTACAGTAAAGAACGAGCAATATTCTTCACCATATTCCATATGAAATCATTTCAAAATGCAGTTTAGGTGGGACAGACTGAAAGTATGTGAACCCAGTAAACATGATAAAAACATATTAAGAGGCCAGTGTTTAAAACTCCAACCAGCCAGCCCAGTAACATGCACGGTTGAGTTGATCTACATTCAGAGTTCAACTGGTTATTTATTTGGACTGCCTGTATACAAACACAGGGGAGTAATCAATTTTTCCTGGGTGACTATATTTCTGTACACAGTCCTGGACTCCAGGTTCTGCCAGAGGTTTTTCCTTCCTTTTAAAAGGTTGTTTTTCCTTTTCGGCTGTTGCCTGCCACCCCTTGCAAGCTCAGGTTGGGGAAATGAATTGAAACCAGTGCTATGGTTTTCATTAGCTATGAAATTATTCCCATGAATTAGCATATATGATTTGTTTTAATTGGATAACAAACAGTTGTTCTCAGTTGGACTTTCTACCTTTCATAATTACATTCCTACAGATGTGTTACAGGAGGGTGGCTGCGATGGCTGCATGGGTGTCTGGATCATGGTGGGCCAGTGGACAGATGTGGGGCTCAGTCACTACATTATCCAGATTACTCTCAATATGCCATCCGGTAGTGAGTCCTCTGCGGTTGAGGTCAAAGTGGTGAGCTGGAACGTCTGAGGTCTTAACCATCCAGTCAAATGTGACAAGGTGTTTCTTCACTTAAACAAATTAAAGAGTGACATTGTGTATGTTCAGGAAACACACTTATTAAAGCAGGATAAGTACAAAAGCAGGCTACACACAAACCTTCCATTTCTCCTTTAACTGTAAAGCTAGGGGTGTGGCGATACTGATACACAAATTAGTACAATTCAGGGAGCTTAATACAATCCAAGACAAGGATGGCTGCTATGTTATTGTCCAGGGAGTGTTATGTAATATGCCTGTGATACTGGCTAATGCCCCTAATTGGGATAATGGACAGTTCTTCCAAGATTTTTTTTCCCTCCTTCCAGAGTTGGACCAGTACTATTTAATACTCGGTGGGGACTTTAACTGTGTTCTGCATCCGACATGAGACCACTCTTGCCCAAATCACAATACCAGCACCTCCTTAAGTAACTCTGCTCAGTGTATTAATTCGTTTCTCCAGACTTATGGAATGGTGGACTTATGGAGGTTGAAATACCCAACCTCAAAAAAGTTATCTTTCTTTTCCCCACCACATAAATCGTACTCTAGAATTGATATTTTCTACTGGATCATAGACTTCTTCCCTTCCTAAGATCAGTTGACTATGAAAGCATAGTAATATCAGATCATAGTCCTGTGATCTTGAGTCTCCGCTTTCTGAATAAGGCTCCTCCCAGGCCACAATGGCAACTCAATACAAGATTTCTGGCAGATAACGAATTTGTGGAATTCATAAATGCACAAATTGACCTCTTCCTTGACACCAACAGTTCCCCGGAGGTAAGCTATTCCCTTCTGTGGGAATCGCTTAAAGCGGTTATACGGGGTCACATAATTTCATATAGTGCGAGTCACTCTAAGAGAAAAAAGAAGCGCTTATCTGATATTAGTGACAGGTAAAAATCAGTTGATCAATGTCAAGCGGTCTCACCATCTGCAGATTTATGGAAGGAAAGGACACAACTTCAAGCTGAATTTGATCTCCTGATGAATGAAAGGGCCATGGACATGCATATCAAATCGCAACAGTATTTGAGCATGGAGAGAAGGCAAATCGGATGCTAGGTCATCAGCTGAAACAAATAGCAGCAGCTACCTACATATCAGCAGTTAAGGATAAAGACGGTAACATCATCACTAATAAACTCTTGATTAATAAATTGTTTAAGACATTTTTTGAAGAGCTATACACCTCTGACTCTAAACGTTGGCAGAAGTAGACAGAGACGGCTTAGAGGGTGATATACAGCTACTGGAAATAGAAAGGGCAGTTGGGAAAATTAAATCAGGCAACGCTCCAGGTCCTGATGGATTCCCAGTTGAATTTTTCCGAATCTTCTCAACTAGATTGCTCCCTTTATTAAGTAAAGTGTATGATGAGGCTTTCAGAGCCAAAACTCTGCCTGTAACAATGACGCAGGCCATCATTACAGTACTTCTGAATAAGGATAAGGACCCATTACAGTGCGAGTCCTATCGTCCAGTGAGCTTGCTCTGCTGTGATTATAAGATTTTGACAAGGGTACTAGCAGACAGATTGGAGCGAGTGTTGGATCAAATTATCCACTCTGATCAGACAGGGTTTATAAAAGGCAGGCAGCTGTACAGTAATCTCCGCCGAGTATATAATATACTGTATTTAACAGGTAGCAATGCCGTCCCAGAGGCTATCATTGCATTAGACGCCCATAAAGCATTAGACAGAATTGAACACAAATATCTGCTTCCAGCCCTAAACAGTTTTGGCTTTGGACCTTTGTTTTGCTTGTGGGTAGACCTGTTGTACACCTGTCCCCGGGCTGCAGTCAAGTCAAATAATATCATATCAAAATATTTTTCCCTATTTAGGGGAACAAGGCAGGGGTGTCCCCTATCTCCTCTGCTGTTTGATGTTGCTATTGAGCCCCAGCTGTGTCACTGAGAAAGGATAGCAATTTGGGAGGAATTAACAGAGGAGGATACATACACAAACTGGCATTATATGCCGATGACCTCTTACTTTTTCTGTCTAATCCCTGTGATTCCATTCCAGCTGCTATGAAAATTATCAGAGATTTTGGCTCCTTATCAGGGTATAAGATAAATTTTGCAAAGAGTCTAATTTCTCCAGTCAATAATAAAATGGATCAAATAGTGTTGGACACTTATCCATTTAGGATATGCAAAGACAGATTTACCTAATTGGGGGTATCAGTGACAAAATGTTTGTTTCTCTTCCAAACCATTCCAGTATTTATAGCAAAGTCATTCTTCAAAGAACTAGATAAGGCTATCTCTCTGTATATTTGGAATAAGAAAATACCGTGGGGTAAGGAAAGAGTGCCTAGAAAAACGGAGGGAGAAGGGGGAGTTAGCCATGCCAAATTACATGTATTATTACTGGGCAGTTAACACATCTAAACTAAACTTTCTGATTCAATCTTGTGATGGGGAGCAAATGCCTCTTTGGGCTCTTACGGAGCAGCGTTCCTACAGCCCTGTGGCATTGAATTCCTTAATTTGTGCTCCACTACCGATCAGGAAGGGATTAATCTGCCATAAACATGTGACCCAAGGTTCGCTCAAAATATGGAAGCAGCTGCGAATTCCCTTTGGGTGTAGACAGGGTCTTCCCATGGCCCCCATCTGTGCAAATGCCCTCTTCCCTCCGTCATTAACTGATACAGCCTTTCAGATTTGGAGAAGAAGGGGTATAGAGGTGGTTAGGGATTTCTTCACAGAAGGTAACTTTATGTCATTTGAGCATTTGAGGTCAAAATTCCACATTCCACAATCACATTTTTTCAGGTACCTACAAGTTCGTAGTTTTGTCAAAAAACACTTTCCCCCCTCCTTCCAGTCCCCACAGGCTGTGTGGTTGGAGGACTGCTTAAATGTGAATCGCCTAAAAAAGGGGGCAGTATCCACTATATATGATCTCTTGCAGGAGTCAGTGGCCTCCTCTCTGGACCGTGTTAGACAGCAGTGGGAGATAGAACTAGGCTTGAATATCGCTCCTGTGGAATGGAAGAGGGCAGTTGGCTGGGTACATACTTCATCTATATCTATATGTATCAGACATGGGCTGCTTCAATTTAAGGTCCCTCATAGACTTTACTTTTCCAATAGTAAGCCCACCAAACTTTTTCCAGGAACGGATGAGACTTGTCAGAGGTTTAAATGTGATCCGGACACACTCAGTCATATGTTCTGGTCCTGCCCATTGCTGAAGGGCTTTTGGGAGGGGGTTTTTAATACCATCGCAGGAACATAAGAATTCCATTAAACCCTGTTACAGCATTATTTGGGGCGATGCCATGGGACTGTAAAATTCCGGCCACCCATGCCCCCATTGTGGCCTTCACAACACTTCTTGCACGGCAGCTTATTTTGCTTGGCTGGAAAAAAACTGAAGCACCCTGTCATAGACGTTGGATGATGGTCGTGATGGCATATCTGAGAGTGGAACAACCCACAGGACTCAAGGCTCTATACAAAAGTTTAGCAGGCTTTGGCATCCATTTGTTTTGTACTTTGAGAATGTCCCTACAAACTGATAGGTTAAGTTAACCCTTTACCCCCCCCCCCCCCCAATGTATATATAATTTGGCAGCTGGGTGCAATACCATGTTTTCTGTTGTTTCTGTTTAAGTTGTCTATGTATGGAAAATCCAATAAAAACACTGAAATAAAAAACATTGAAATAAAAAAGTCTAAATTAATAGACTAAAGCAAAGGTTAATCAGTGTGCTGATTGGCTTAAATTATAAATAAATATAAATTAATCGCATACAAATTAAAATTTGTCTTACACAAAGGTAAACATGTCTTAAATAAAGCATTACTAAATTAATGCTTAATGTATATTTTATGTATACATCTAACTGAAAATGCCAAATATCTGACGTACTGTCAGATTTTCATTTTTCAAATAAGCTTTAAGAATCATTAGCAGCAGTGAGTAGAGAGATCCACCAAGTTCATTATTCTTTTAGTTAAAGCAGTTAAAGTTCCACCGTCCAGTTAGATCGGCTTCATTTGTTTCTGAGTTATGGTCTTCTGAAAAAAAAAGAACTTCTACCTGCTGAGGCTGTTGAAGGTGATGAAGCTGCACCTGATGATTGGTCTCTCAACACATTTTTTGAAGGTTCTCCTGTTGGAACAAAGTGCATCTGAAATCATAAACTGGTCCTTTTCTGAGGATTGCATAGTTTGAAAGTTATAAAGAGTATTAAAGAGAAGGAATGTGTCCTCATGCACCAAATATGAAATCGCAGAATATCAAGTTAAGCTTCAGGTTATAAATGATTGTAAAATGATCGTAAAAAGCAGAATGAAATGATTTACACTTTCATAATGCTATATTTTACTCTATATTTTATTCATTTTAGAAGATCAAAATCTTCATTACTATTAATTAATTTTAATCCCAGCTGGGTAATCCGGTTCTACATTTTACCCATCTCTAGATTTGTTAGAGCAGGGGGCTGCCATGGGCTTTGCTTAGGGGCCTGCAGTGGTTTACCACTGGCACTAGCATAATCCAACAAAGATGATTAGATACAGAAAACTGAGACATTTTACCATTTCATGAAAAATATTAACACATTTTAAATTTGATAGCAGCAACACATCTCCAAATAATTGGAACAAGAGCAACAACAGGCTGGAAAAGTACCTGGTACAAACCAGAAACACCTGGAGGAGCATTGGACAACTAACCAGGTTACCTGGCAACAGGTCAGTAACATGACTGGTATACATGGAGCATTTCAGAGAGGCAGAGTCTCTCAGACAAATCTGAGACGAACTGGGTCTAAAACTGTGGAACAATTTTTAGAAAAAATATGCTTCAGTTTAAGACTGCAAAGATTGAAGATCCCACCACTAAAGTTAAAAAAAAATTAAATGCTTCTGACGTTTGGGCCCTCAAGCAGCACTTAATTAAAAACAGACCTGATCTACTACTTTTTACACCATGCTGAACACCACCCTGGAACTACTTTTTACACCATGCTGAACACCACCCTGGAACTACTTTTTACACCGTGCTGAACATCACCCTGGAACTACTTTTTACACCATGTTGAACACCACCCTGGAACTACTTTTTACACCGTGTTGAACATCACCCTGGAACTACTTTTTACACCATGCTGAACATCACCCTGGAACTACTTTTTACACCGTGTTGAACATCACCCTGGAACTACTTTTTACACCGTGCTCAACATCACCCTGGAACTACTTTTTACACCGTGTTCAACATCACCCTGGAACTACTTTTTACACCGTGCTGAACAACACCCTGGAACCACTTTTTACACTGTGCTGAACATCACCCTGGAACTACTTTTTACACCGTGCTGAACATCACCCTGGAACTACTTTTTACACTGTGCTGAACATCACCCTGGAACTACTTTTTACACCGTGTTGAACATCACCCTGGAACTACTTTTTACACTGTGCTGAACATCACCCTGGAACTACTTTTTACACCGTGCTGAACATAACCCTGGAACTACTTTTTACACCGTGCCGAACATCACCCTGGAACTACTTTTTACACTGTGCCGAACATCACCCTGGAACTACTTTTTACACCGTGTTGAACATCACCCTGGAACTACTTTTTACACCGTGCTGAACATCACCCTGGAACTACTTTTTACACCGTGCTGAACATCACCCTGGAACTACTTTTTACACCGTGTTGAACATCACCCTGGAACTACTTTTTACACCGTGCTGAACATCACCCGGAAACTACTTTTTACACCGTATTGAACATCACCCTGGAACTACTTTTTACACCGTGTTGAACATCACCCTGGAACTACTTTTTACACCGTGTTGAACATCACCCTGAAACTACTTTTTACACCGTGCTGAACATCACCCTGGAACTACTTTTTACACCGTGTTGAACATCACCCTGGAACTACTTTTTACACCGTGTTGAACATCACCCTGAAACTACTTTTTACACCGTGCTGAACATCACCCTGGAACTACTTTTTACACCGTGTTGAACATCACCCTGGAACTACTTTTTACACCGTGTTGAACATCACCCTGAAACTACTTTTTACACCGTGTTGAACATCACCCTGAAACTCCTTTTTACACCGTGTTGAACATCACCCTGGAACTACTTTTTACACCGTGTTGAACATCACCCTGAAACTACTTTTTACACCGTGCTGAACATCACCCTGGAACTACTTTTTACACCGTGTTGAACATCACCCTGGAACTACTTTTTACACCGTGTTGAACATCACCCTGAAACTACTTTTTACACCGTGCTGAACATCACCCTGGAACTACTTTTTACACCGTGTTGAACATCACCCTGGAACTACTTTTTACACCGTGTTGAACATCACCCTGAAACTACTTTTTACACCGTGTTGAACATCACCCTGAAACTACTTTTTACACCGTGTTGAACATCACCCTGGAACTACTTTTTACACCGTGCTGAACACCACCCTGGAATTGATGGGTTGGGTTGATGAGAATTTTGTGTTTATTTACACAGCATCCCAACAGATTTTTATGTCTTCCTTTTTCTTTGACTGACCGTTAATCAACTTCATCTTCTTTAGTATCAAATTCATAACCTCCATCACGTGTTCAGTGGTATACATCTCAACAAGTAAATCCACTGTAACCATTCTGTTTGCTTTCTCCAGATTGCACTTTTTGATGGCTTCAAATCCATCCAGCAACTCGGGATTCTGAAGGTGCCAGCGGAAAAGTTCGAAGTCTTCCTCTCCGAAATCCTGCAGCATTTCCAGCAGCTGCTGCCTTACAGGCTTCTCCATTTCTGATCTGCAGAGACATGACAGGAGGTTTTCACGTCAGGGACAGAATGAATCCGGGTCAGCATGACACATCATGTTACAATCCACCAGCCCATCACACTTTTAATTTATTATTTAATTTAATTTATCATATATTATCATCACTATTTACTGGTTAAGTATGATGGCAACATGGTTTTCTTTCCAGATGACAGAACAGATTAGAGATTGTTGTATTTCTACATACCCAAGGCTCATGCTGGCCGAGTTACAGATCTGATCATTGGTGATGGTGCCACAGGGCTGCCTTCTGGATCACGACTGGCTCTGACATTATGGTGACCTGTACAGTCATTCAGAAGTTGAGTGTGTGGCAGTATTCATGGAAGTCACTCTACAGTCAGTGCCAGGGGTGTCAAATTCTGGTACTATCCTGCAGGTTTTTGTTGTTTTCCTGCTCCAACACGCCTGATTCTAATCAGATGGATTTAACAGCTTCTTGGCAACTTCTTCACAAAGACCCATTAATTTCTGTGCTGAATTTATTCAAATGGCATCTGTGTAAATATGTCAGAATGCTAACCAAATTCTCAGTTACACTTTTACATTTAAGATATTTTTATCTAATCTGTTAATTAAAGTCAGTAATCTTTATTATGAAGAATCTTGTTCCTTCTTATCAGTAAACAATTTCCTCCTCTAGTCTTTTACAAATGAAAGCTTGGGTTTGGAGCATTGTTTCTGAAGGAGTGCCTGGCTCAGCTGTAGGGGGAGGGGTGAAGGTGTGCTTCAGCGAGCAGCGGCAGGTGAGGCAGAGGCTGCTGGAGTGGATTTCTAGTTATGATCTGTCTTAATCTGCATTAGTGTGCTGAGGCCAAGACCGAACTGAGAGCAGAGAGCTCCACAGATCGACAGATCCAGGCCTGTGCTGGTGTCCCGGATAAACCCCCAGCAATGCTGTCACACAGTGCAAACATTTGTGAAGTCTGTAGATTACAAGTAGACTACGACCAAGAGAATGTATCACAGACACCAGAACAGGAAAATCACCACAGCACTTTAAAAAGTGAAGAGGCAGGACTGATTATCAGAATGGATTTTTTCCCACATACTTATGATACTTGGATAGGCCGCCCAGGGGTATTATTATTATTACACAGTTATATTTGGCCACTTGTTCAGACATTTCTTTGCAGTTCAAAATAATATCTGATTTTAATGTGAAGATGCAGCACAACGAGTCACACATACGTTCATTAACCGACCTTGTACAACTCATTGTGTCACAATCTCGGCTTTTTTGTTGCAACATTTAGCAGTTCCTTAAAAAAAGTTTAAAATGTGGAAACGTCCTTGTATCTGTAGTGTGAGCATTGCATAAGTGTATGAAGAGATTTCCTTAGCATTGCATAGGTTAAAACTTTATTTAGCTTTTCTAACCAACTGCAGCTGTGGCTCCACCATGTGCCTCTTGTACGGGTCCAGATATAGCTTATAACTTCGTTAATGATGTGTAACTGAAGTATGAACAATCTGTAATAAATTAAAAACAAAAAGCAGTTTGGCTTCCAGTTAATTTGCTTTACTTTCACTATTTTTGGTGTCTCAATGCAGACTCTATACTATTCTTAATCCCGAGCTTTCTCTGCGTTTAACCCGTCCTGGTTGCTGGGAGCAGCGGTTGCCAGAGTCCAGCACCCAGGGAGCAGTTGGGGGTCGAGGGCCTTGCTCAGGGGCCCACAGTGGTTTACCTTAGTTGCCAGCGTGGGGGCTTGAACCCAGCTTCTCCAGAGCCAAGCCCACCTCTGTAACCACAAGGTACCACTGCCCCCTGGCAAAACATGAAAGGCCTGCTTAGCTTTTTCTCATTTTTGGCTACAATCCTTGTTAATCCTTCACATGAAACCTATTTATTGTAGAAAGCTTTACAATGTTGAGGCGACATGTCTGGAGACTGTTACATACACAGCTGGGAAAAGCTGTACATCCAAAAGATGTCCTCGGTGTTGAAAACTGACAGTGGGCTCCTGACTGAAAGTCAGTATGTGAATAAAATCTATAGCTTCAAGTTGCTTAAAACACACAAAAACAACCCACAATTCTTTTTTTCCCATTGGTATGAAAAGTTAGTCTAAGGTAACTTAAAATCTGCCTCATCAAAGGTAATGGTAGCTTTAGCTAAATTAGACATTGATATGGATTCAAGATTTTCCTGTTTCCAGAGATTACCATGAAAATAAAAGAAATCCACTAAATCTTAAATACAAAGGTGCAGGAAAGCTCGTATATGCTTCTGCAACATGACAGCGACGGGATTTCCAGCTGGAGCAGAGAATACAACTTCTATGTAACATGCTCTGTGACTGAAATGTAGAAACACAATTTTAAAAAGTCCCAACAGGTTCGTCGGACTTTCGCCTTCACAATACCAGTACACATTTAATACAAGTATTAACCAGTAACACAGCTACTGGATTTCAAACCCAGGTGAAGAAGTTCCCTCTGCATCATAACTGGTCAGGGGGAAATGTCAGGTAGACGGAAATTCACCGTCAGATGTGGCTCCTCTGTGTTCAGTAGGAAGAACGGTTCTCACAGGGGAACGGATCTGGACGGGGAACTGGCCTCAGCACAGCACCGGATTATTGTCCCAGTAAAACCAGCAGCCTCCCCACCGGCTTTCAGTCCGGCTTTAACGTGACCGAGAGCCAGTAAACACCAGAAAATGTTACACAATGTCCCTTTAAAAATAAGAACAACATACGTTTAGCGGCTCAAATGGGAGAACAGAAGCCTGTCTTATATCAGCTGATTAAGTTTTAATGTTGACGGGACTTTAATGCACATTTTTACTCCTTTTATTGGATCTCTTTTATCTGTTGGTACGGCTCCCTTTCCCTCAAAAACTAGAAGAGATGCAGGACTAACAGACTTCGCCCTGTTGAATAGGCTGAATAAGCAGCTCTATTTTCTATTTTGTTTTTATATCTGTATTCAGAATCCTTTTACATATTTATTGTTGCTTGTGCACTGACTGTTTTTACTGGTTTTACTGCTTGCTGCACAGCAAGTTAGCCTCCAGGGATAATAAAGATTCCTTGAACCTTGACCCTAAGCTGATGGTTTATAGGAGAGCAGAGCAGCAGATTTCTACTGTTTCTACTGAATGAAGTGACAAGGTTGAGCTGAAAACAGAATCATTACAAAGCTGAACTCTGACAAACATCTGGCCACCTCTACAGGAGTATAAGCAGCGTCACAGAGGAGTACGTTAGAAAAACCAGCAGACATCTACCTATCATCACTATCTGACGGACGTCTTTACTGAACCCTGTTTCAGCGTCTCAGGACTACCACCTGCCGAACCACAAGTTGCCTTTTTCATTTAGTTTTATTTCTTAGTTTACTGCTTGTTTGGTTTGTTTGCTGTGTTAAAAACACATAAAACTGTCAGATTTAAACACTTATTAACTTAAGACAGCAGAAACAAACTTACAGTTTACTAAACAGTCCACAGGGAAGCTCGAGCTGGTGCCTGCACATGAGGGAATCTGGTACAAAAAGACCTTGTTCCAGGAAATAGTCATTGCCCCACCCCTCAGCGCTTCTCTGTTGCTTCGTCCTGCTGAAATAGTTTTACTGTAAATCCCTTTAAGAAATCAAGTCTTTGCATCAATAAATGAACCAAAAGGGAAGCAGTGAGAAACAACTGCTTCATCACATAAGGCTCCAAAAAATAGATTAATAATGACATTAATTAGAAATCTGTCTAGTTTTATTTATGTACTTTTTAACTTTATTTTTTATTTTATTATGATTTAGTATTGTATATTTCCAGACATTCCTTTATACAAACGCTAAGTAATTACCTAAAATAAACCCAATTAGATGAAAACATATAAAAACAAAAACCAACAATATAAAAAAAATAAAACAGAACAACAACTAAAAGCAGAAACAGAGAAGAAAAAAAAATAATAAGGAGTATCAGTGGCTTAACGTAATGAACCATTTTATCCAGTAAAAGTTTACTGCTCCATCCATTCATTCAGGGATTTCTTTTCAGAGCCACTTCCTGGTAACAGCTGCTGTAGCTTCAACCAGCAGCATGTTTATAAAATATTTATCCTTTTGGCCATTTCAGGGGTAAAATTCCAGAATAACTGATCTTGATATTATAAACTCTCAGGTCCTTATAAATGCCTTACAGTGCTTTAATGTCCTTCCCCAACAGTCTTTAACGGCCAGGCAGCCCCGCAGACATGACGACGGTTTGGTCCTCACCACAGCCGGATTTCTGAGAAGGTGTGATAGAGAATCCCCTCCATGTAAACTTTCCATTTAACCCTCCTTCCTGCTCCCACTTTCTCTTAATCTATGTACATGAGTGTGTTTTAAGATTTAAAATCCCCGTTAATGCTGCCTCTGAGTTGTAAGCTTTTCTAAATAAATGCTTCCTGGTCTCAGTTTTTTATGAAAATAATGCTGAATACCAACATAAAAATCTTGTTTTTGAAGCTATTTCTCTTTGACTGAATTAAAACTTACCATGGTGGCTCCTTCCATTAGCCGACATAGAGACATTAATCCTTTAGATTTTAATCTTTAAATCTTGCATCTAGTTTATTTGGTGTAAAATCTGAATCATATGCGAGCAATTTCAGAGCTATGAGAACGTCTTTTAATTTTAAATCTTTTATAACCATTTTCCACATTTTAAGAGTCAGTTTCAGCCAAAGATTATCAGTACTGTTTATGTAACTTTATATCTTACTGTCAGCTAGAATTGCCTGATCTCGACATTAATGGCATAATTTGTCGTTAAGTGCTGGTTCGGCCCTTAACAACAAGCTGTTGGAGAACTATTTCATTTGAACCAGGTGTGTTGCAGCAGGGACACAGTGAAAACCTGCAGGACGCTGGCTACAGGAAAATATAAAGCCGGCCATCACAAGCGGTAAAACCATCATATGGATGCCAGGGTCACACACACCGAAAATAAGAGACATCAGGGCTGGATCAGGGACACGGTGGAGGTTAGGTCCTGCTTTTCCACACCTGGACCCACATCCTGAAACAGCAGGTGGACAGCGGAGGACGAGGGGGGGGGGGGGGTCAGACATGGCAGGTCGACCAGGCCTACGTGAACATCAGCTGATTATTACATCACTTTCCATCCTCCTCCGATGAAGAGGGAGGGATTACCGTTGAAACATGTCAGGTATGTGTGGCAGACTGACAGCTATGTAAGAACTAAGCACAGCGAACACTTTTAGTTTTTATATTTATGAGCCTCTAAAGGGAAGCAGTCACACCACCGGCTTCTTCTTCACATCTTTTGTGGTCTTCATGTTTTGTCTCCATCGTGTACTCGTCATGGCTACCCACTCTTCAGTTTATGTAATTAAAACCTTCATACCACATCTGCCTGCACTGGGTCCTCGTTCATCCTCTGACAGAAAAGCTTTTTAGTGAATTATAACACGGTTCCATGTAATACTGCTGCTTAGTAAACGTTGCTGCTTTCTGTCATACCTGACTAGATGTTTCGATAACAAACATCATTTGCTCTGAAATCTGAAGACTGCAGGCACCTGAACACTAAGATGCCAGTACCTTCAAACATTACCTCACTGAGTCTGAATTTTTTTAATGGCAGCTCCTGATCGTTTTTTTTTTTTTTCTCCTTCTGTGTTTTTCTATTATCTTTTTCCTTTTGTTTCAAGTGCAATATGGACAACAAAGTGTGGGCTTCTTTTCTAACATGTCTGGAAACACCGTGAGCGACGATGGCCCTGTCGTTTAGAGAAGGGAACTGCTGGCGTTCTGCAACACAGCGGTGCTGCCCCGTGGGGGGTCTGCTGTTCCCGGTGTGACCCCTGGCTGGGTGGGTCATCTTTAAAATGGAAAACAACCATGGGTAAAATGGATCGAGTGGAGAGCAGCACTGTAACATCAAGGGAAGGCAAGTAGAGTGTTTAACCAAGTGTTTTGGTGCAAGAGAGTCCAGCAGAGTTTCAGGAGCCAGCTCCATTACAGGCCTCGGTCCGCATGTCGTCTCTGAAGCCTCAGCCTGGCTCCACTATGCGTCCTCCTTGAGGTGGTCTGCAGCGGGAGCTGATGGCAGTATCTGCCCTCTTAAAGTAACACAATATGTTGAAAAGCATATCACATATAGTGATGTTACATCTGACACAAAAGCCCCAAAGCCTGCATCACGTAAAGGGGGCGTGTCCAAATGAAGCCTGAAGTCTGAGCCCCCGTCTCAGGTCGACCTCTTTGCCCTTTTTTGGATTTTCCTGGACTAACGACACACGTGACACTACCAAGATGGCGACGGTGGGAACGCCCAACGAGCTTCACGTTTGCTCTACAGGTCAGGTCTCGGAGGCTCCGTCCATCTTTTATATACAGTCTATGGGTGATACATTGTGTTTGAACCTTGCTGACATCAGATGACCAGCAGATGTCAGTGCTACCAAATGAGCTGTTAACTGGGGCCTCCAGTAGTAGTGCAGGGAACACTTTTGGGACATTCACTGGGCTTCATTAAACCATCACTACTACCCTGCCCGCACACAGCATGTTGCGTCCTTGCACCGCCGTGGCTATTGGTGTTCGTTGCTTCCACACCTGGACATGTCTCCCTCTGCCTCTGGGTCGGATGCGGCCCTTGGATCACTGTTTTTTTCCATGTCAGCCGGTCGGATGCTCCGCTCTCTTGCACCCTACATGGGTTCTCTGCCCCTTGCACCCTCCTTGAGCACTAAGCCCTCTGCCTCTCGCATCACCCCCAGGCGCTTCCTTCAAACCCTCCGCCTTGTCACCATAAACCTGCAGGTGAAAACTTGAGCCCCTCCTGCTGCCTCAAACTTCTTGTCAGTCACTGGCTATCTGAGCCGTCAGTCAGTAGCCTAACACCTGCAGTCAATCCTGCAACCATGTCGCTGGTGGAACCAGAAAAATGATTGTCACACAAAAAACAAACATGCAACTAAGTTCAAGTTAAACAAAGTAAAACCAATAAAGCACGCCATAAAAGAAAACCATCAAACAATAAAAATCTAAAATGAACCGGTGAACCAAGGAAAAGGAGAAGCTGTGCCGGATGGGAACGCTGAGCCAGGAGAAGAGGATACAGACCTGTTCTCTTCTCCATTATTATGGGGAACATGAGATCGCGTCCCAATAAGATGGACAAGCTAATGGCGCTAATCTGACATCAGCAGGAGTATCAGCAGTGCAGCATCAAGATGTATACGGAGACATGGCTAACTGTGTTAACCAGGGACACTGCCGCTATGCTGGACGGTTTCAGGCTGCTAGGCGAGGAAAGAACGAGGGAGCGTGGTGAGAGAAGAGGAGGAGGGCTTGAAGTGTCAGTAAATGATAAATGGTGTAAACTGGGCACATCACCAGAGAGCAGCTCTGCTCTGCAGACATTTAGCTGTTAGCCGTTAGCATTATATTACCCGCCATGGGAATTTTCACAGTCAATAACAGCAATACCATCGTCTGACTTGTTACATCATCCTCTCCGTCACAAGAAGGCTGCACACAGATCACCTGCAGACCCTCCTGATTTCTGGGAACTTCAGCAGTGACGGAGCCAGAAAATTGTCACTGGGGTGGCCAGGATGGGTTTGTGATGACATACATGTCCCACTACACGGTGGGTCGCTGTGTAAAGCAAAACAAGGCAGCAACGTCACACGGCGCCTCGGAGGGAAAAGCTGTTTAGTGAAGAGTCTCAGCATGGTGATGCCGGGCTGCGACGGCTCCAGATGTGCATCATGAATGTCGGCATCAAACCAGTCAGAAACCCTGAGTTATAGGTCGGAAGTTTACATAGTTCAACTTCAACAACAACATGATAACAGTCATTTTTACTTTATTCATCCTGCTGAGAAATTCAGCTCTGCTTTTAATCCATCTCTAGATATACTAGAAAGCAGTGGGCGGCCATGTTTTGGCACCCAGGGAGCAGTGGGGAGGGTGAAGGGCCTTGCAGGGGTTCACCTCTGTCAACACACCGGGGACTTGAACCCGAGTTCGCCACACCCAAGACCACAAGGCTGCAACGCACCCAAACATTTAGGTTCCGCCACGATCAACCCTGCACCCTGAAGATTAGAGAACATTTGTGTTTGTAGATTTCTTTCTTATTGGTGCAGATAAAGTAAAAGAAGTTTCCACGAGTTTTACTGCGGAGCCGAGGAGATGCTCAGCTTCGGTTATGGAGATCAGAGACATCAGGAGCTCATTCTCTGTGTCATCAGAAACACAGATGCATCATTTATTTATTCTGTCCATAGTCAATCTACACACACATATAACACACACCGTCTCCCTCTGATTTTACAGCTTACCTGTAATAATCTGGAGGCTCCTCCAGCCAGCGTCCATCTCCCTTATTATCATACTTTATATTAACATTTTTAATAACATCTTTATAGGCTTTGTTACTAATATATTAAATTCCTCAAACCCAACTTTTGGATTTTCTTTGCCAACTTCTATTTTTCTACTTTCTTATTTTCATTTTTCATTCATCAAACAGGAGCGATATCATTTACATGGTTCCAGTCCAGAAGATTAAACGACATGCTGAGGCCTGGATTATGACTCTTTAGATGTTATTAAAGCAAACAGGACACAAATGAATAAATGCAGTTTTCAGAAACATGAAGCCAACTGGACACATGAAAATATAAAACAAACACCTGCAGATCACAGCTGACTTAGAAACTTTACACGAGTATTTTCTAAATCCGCTGCCCACTAATCAAACTTAACATTATTTATCTTGACAGTTTACCTGCAGACAGCTTTGATAACTTAATTAGCTCATTTATGGGCGGTGTGGCTCAGTGGGTAGAGCGGTCGTCTTGCAGCCTGAGGGTTGCCGGTTCGATCCTCGGCCTGTCGAGCTCATGTTGAGGTGTCCCTGAGCAAGACACCGAACCTCTAACTGCTCCTGGTGGGTCGTGGTTCGCGCCTTGCATGGCAGCTTCGTGTGTGTGTGTGTGACGTATGATGTAAAGCGCTTTGGGTAAAAGCGACATATAAGTACAGATTTACCAAACTGTCAATGTTTAACCAGAAGGTATTATTTATTCTAACAGTAATTAATATACAAAAACAACAATATATGGAATAAAATATTCTCCTAGTCAACAGAAAGTGTTTGATGGATAAGGAAGGAAAAATATTACGTTGTGGTATTTTAACACCATCCCAAGCTAAATGTAATGTCAAAATGTTGAGGAAATTCCTCCTGAAAGAAAGTTTTCCAAATCCAGCTAGAAGAAAATTCTTTTTTAAGGACTCTAAAAATGAAGAAACTATTAAATAAAGACTACATTTATTACCTTTCACTCCCCAAAAAGCAAAAGAGATGCAGTTTGCAATGCTTAATTAATTATATTCCACCAATGACTTCCTTTTAAATTCAGTTTGGAAAACAGAAAACTGTATTTTCTTCTGGAAACTTTGAGTTTTTTTTACATTTATTTGTCTGTAAACCAGTTCATTGTTACTGGATAAATCTGAAACCTTTGGCTTCAGTTAAGGAATTTTATGCTCTCTTCATTGTCTGATATTCTTTCAGATTCTTTATTTGTTCAATCTGGATGAATTATGTTGATTTGACTTCAGATGCAGAAATATCCCTTTTCCTTCTGTTCAGATCCAACCTGCAAAATAACGAACACAAATAGTAGTTTCACCTGAGGACAGCCGGGATGTTTTTAAGGCAGGCTGGACTTCTACAGCAAATAGAAAAGAATTTATCACCGCTAGCAAACACACGGAAACGGAACATTTTAAAAGAGATCAAGTTTATCTCGAACAGGTTTGTCTGCAATCTTCGCTGAACATTATTTACATCATTAATACACGGAGGAGATCTCAAAAGAAATCTCTCCTAAGTTTCATTCTTCCTCTTCTTCACACCACCATGTCCGTATTAAAGCTTTTATTCCTAAACCTTAGGAGGAGGAGAAACAGAATCCACTCCAAGTAAAAGCGTTTTTTCCTGATTCACAACAGGATCCCAAACGCATCACCAGTTTAAGTTTCGTTTTCAGCTTGTTGTGACGCAGGCGGGTGTGTGTGGAGATTTTCCCCATAAAAGAGGTCGTGTGGAGGTATGGTAGTGTCTTATTTTCTGTTTGTCTTAACAACAGCTGTTAGAGGTTCATCCCCGATAAAAACAGCAGAAATATTCACGTTACCGGACTCACAGTTTGAACTGTGATGTCGGATAAAGTTACGGATCCGCCATTTTGGAATAGGTTTAGATGTAGAGAATCACCTCAGAGCGGTTGTTACTCTGACCACAGAAGATCTTTCCTGACTAAAACGTCGTCTGGGGGAGGCAGAGCTTGCTTATTTCTTTCTCGCTTCCTCAGACGCTGAAATCGGCCTTAAAGTAAAGTCGTGAACGCGCCCGTGTGCACATCGTGGGCGCGCGCAGGCGTCACCTTTTATTCCGCTTTAACCAGACAAACTGCGGGAGTTAAAAACACTACAAAGACTATTAAAACAAATTAGATAACATTTTAGTGGCAGTAGCCCTGAAATAAAGAGGTTTAAAAAACAGAATTTGACGCCAGGTTTTTAAATAGAAAGTGAAATTAAACGTGTAGTAACATTCTTTAGTTTCTTTATTGAAATCGTTTTAGTTTACAGTGTAAATTATTTAAAATATAAAAATCACATCAGTGGTATGAATAATGTCTATAATCTGTCAGACAAACAAAAACCCACAAATAGAAATGAAATAGATTAAATGTGATGTAGTAACACATATCTTACACTTGGGCCGGACAGCAAACATATTCTCTTACATGAACTTACTCATTCATGTGAAAAGCTCATTTCTTATTAAGCTCATGTTGGTAAAGTGTCTAAATCTTAAAGACTGACAGACTGGAAAGAGTTGGAGAACTTTGGGAATGTAGTTTTTTTTAGGATCATTAGATTTCTTATGCAGTGTTTTCTAGCAGGGTTCCTACTTTTTGGTTGAAAATATGCTTGTTTTTAGTTACATTTAAGCATTATTATCATGGCTGCCTTGTGTACCTTACAACTGTTAAATAGAGGTTGAGGCTAAAATTTAGGAGGGTCCAGTTACTCACGAGTTAACCACGAGTTACTGCACAAAGCTATGATTCAATTCAATAATGAGTAAAAATTACTCAGTTCTGAAAACTTCTTTTGGATTCATTTCAAGTCTTAAAAAGATTTACTGCATTGCACACCCCAAAATGAAAGATTTAACCAAATAAACACAAAATATTTGCTTTTCAAAACAAAGTGCTTTACTTGACAAAAGAAAAAGATTAAAACATATAATGAACTTTGTTCGTAGTTTATCTTGGGGCTTGGTATCGATTCAGATTTCAAGATTTCTAATCTCAAGATGTAGAACTGATTATCATGATTGGATCCAATCGGTTCTGATCTGATATGGATTTGGGTCAGTGTTATTACAACTTACAACAGTTTTTTTTATTTATTATCTGAATTACATGACGTAGTTATGCAACATATTAATACTAGTATTATACTGACATTCAACCACAGCTTAATGAAGTATTGATAGTTAAAGATGGCTGTAAGGACCTGTCTCCCTCCAACTGTTGACACATTTGCTTTCACAAACATGCTGTGGAGCAGAATTACTGAGCAGATCCAGGGCAGCCAACAAAGTATGCCAGAGGTGTCTATACCTGCAGCAATGGACTGCTATCGGGACACTAATATGGTACATTTTTTAAAAATATTATATTTAGAATTCATCCAACAGTTGTTGCTGTTGAATACAGATGCAGTTTTATTTAATAATATGAAAACAAAGCCATTCTCAGCCAGTGTAAATGCAAAATGAATGCTGGTTACAAGCTTCAAAGTAACCTAATGGTCATGTTACTGTATGCAAATAACAAATAAAGGTACTTCACCTTAGCAAACATGAGTGTCAGTTGTGAGCTTGAGTGCTTCCAGCTTGTGACGCCCGCCGGCTTATCAGCCAGCCAGGAGAGAGTTGCAGGACGTGCTGGAGACGCTGACAGTGGAGACGGCCCAGCACCCGCCTCCCCTGCTCCCTGATTGGCCGCCTTACCCCTCACTCCCCAAACAAGCTGTCCAATCCGGAGAAGAGGCCTCCTTTAAGGCAGAGTCATCACCATCATTCCAGGCAGCTGTGGACTGTGGGACACATGCCTGCCAGTTTGAGAAGGATTGTGGATTGTGTGGTTTAGAGACTTTTCTGTGCGAGTTAGAGATTTGGTTTAGTGATAAATACCTTTTTGTGTTCTGAGCTTTAGTGCCGTCCCTGCCTGAAAGAAGGAGGTTTTTGTGTTTAGTTTACTAGGAGTTTGGTTTTGTTTTGATAGAAGTCCGCCTGTGAGCGTGTGTTTATTTTGTTTGTTAATAAGTCCGCCTGTGAGCGTGTGTTTATTTTGTTTGTTAATAAGTCCGCCTGTGAGCGTGTGTTTATTTTGTTTGTTAATAAGTCCGGCTGTGAGCGTGTGTTTATTTTGTTTGTTAATAAGTCCGCCTGTGAGCGTGTGTTTATTTTGTTTGTTAATAAGTCCGCCTGTGAGCGTGTGTTTATTTTGTTTGTTAATAAGTCCGGCTGTGAGCGTGTGTTTATTTTGTTTGTTAATAAGTCCGGCTGTGAGCGTGTGTTTATTTTGTTTGTTAATAAGTCCGCCTGTGAGCGTGTGTTTATTTTGTTTGTTAATAAGTCCGGCTGTGAGCGTGTGTTTATTTTGTTTGTTAATAAGTCCGCCTGTGAGCGTGTGTTTATTTTGTTTGTCAATAAGTCCGCCTGTGAGCGTGTGTTTATTTTGTTTGTCAATAAGTCCGCCTGTGAGCGTGTGTTTATTTTGTTTGTTAATAAGTCCGCCTGTGAGCGTGTGTTTATTTTGTTTGTTAATAAGTCCGCCTGTGAGCGTGTGTTTATTTTGTTTGTTAATAAGTCCGCCTGTGAGCGTGTGTTTATTTTGTTTGTTAATAAGTCCGCCTGTGAGCGTGTGTTTATTTTGTTTGTTAATAAGTCCGCCTGTGAGCGTGTGTTTATTTTGTTTGTTAATAAGTCCGCCTGTGAGCGTGTGTTTATTTTGTTTGTTAATAAGTCCGCCTGTGAGCGTGTGTTTATTTTGTTTGTTAATAAGTCCGCCTGTGAGCGTGTGTTTATTTTGTTTGTTAATAAGTCCGCCTGTGAGCGTGTGTTTATTTTGTTTGTTAATAAGTCCGCCTGTGAGCGTGTGTTTATTTTGTTTGTTAATAAGTCCGCCTGTGAGCGTGTGTTTATTTTGTTTGTTAGAAGTCCGCCTGTGAGCGTGTGTTTATTTTGTTTGTTAATAAGTCCGCCTGTGAGCGTGTAGCCCGTTTTGGGTACATTTTTGGTTTGTTTGTTTCTTTTGTTACTAAGTAGTGTTAAGAATAATTGTTAAATACCCGACAGGGACACTTTGAGTTTGTTTGTTTTGTTATATTCGCCGGTTAAGGGTTGTTCGTGCTTTGGAACCCATTTCTGTTAATCAACATTATTGTATTTTATTTACCCTTGGTCCGGCCATTTCTGTATTACTGTCCTTTTGACCCCTGGACAAAAAGGGGGACTTAACACAGCTGCAGTAACCTCTGTTTTTCTTTGAGAATGTGGATGGCCGTCGTACTGCGATGAAAGAACTTTGCGATGTGCATCACTCCTCCAATCAGGCGTGCAATATCTGGGAGTTTGAGACCGGCTTCAGAGGCGAGGTAATTATGTGTGCAAAGCAGCCGACGTGGGTGAGCCCCATAATCTCAACCGCACGGGCCATATTTGCCGCATTGTTGGTCTATCGTATGGCTGGGTCTTTGCTCATCAGCCCCCCCCCTCCTCTATCGCTGCAGTCAACATTTCAGCTAGACTGGCACAACGCTGGTCAGTTTCAACTTCTGTGGACTGGAGTATGTACGAAATGAGGTTCTACTCATCGTCATGTAGTGTGCTGTCACAATCATGTAAGATTCTGTAGCCACAGATGTCCAGGTATCACTTGTAATGGTCACCCACTCTGCTGACTGAAGACAGAGGACTGGGCTCAAAAGGACGGCCACGAGGTCACACAGACAGGAGACTGGACTCAAAAGGACGGCCAGGAGGCCACACAGACAGGAGACTAGGCTCAAAAGGATGGTTAGGAGGCCACACAGACAGGAGACTAGGTTCAAAAGGATGGTCAGGAGGCCACACAGACAGGAGACTAGGCTCAGGAGGACGGCCAGGAGGCCACACAGACAGGAGACTAGGCTCTAAAGGACGGCCAGGAGGCCACACAGACAGGAGACTAGGCTCAAAAGGACGGCCAGGAGGCCACACAGACAGGAGACTAGGCTCAAAAGGATGGCCAGGAGGCCACACAGACAGGAGACTAGGCTCAGGAGGACGGCCAGGAGGCCACACAGACAGGAGACTAGGCTCAGGAGGACGGCCAGGAGGCCACACAGACAGGAGACTAGGCTCAAAAGGACGGCCAGGAGGCCACACAGACAGGAGACTAGGCTCAAAAGGACGGCCAGGAGGCCACACAGACAGGAGACTAGGCTCAAAAGGACGGCCAGGAGGCCACACAGACAGGAGACTAGGCTCAAAAGGACGGCCAGGAGGCCACACAGACAGGAGACTAGGCTCAAAAAATAACTGAACTAAAACTAAAGAAAATATTGACAGAATTATTTTATTTATTATGTATTTCATTTATTTATTTTATTTATTTTGTTCAAAACATTTTTAGGTTGTCTTTTTTTATCAATTTTTGCCTTTCTCACTACATCCCTCTTTATGGCAGCATCCATTACAACTATGTGTACCAAGCTAATTATACTAATTAGCGATTTCTAGCGACTTGTAGGACAGCCAATAGCTGCTGTTCTTACTGAGGAGTGGGAACAGCGGCTGGAGGAGCATCAGTCCCTGAAGCTGTTTATTACCAGGAACTACATGGACCAGTCGTACCATGTCCTGTGGGGGACGATGGGGACAAAGTTGTCGTTCTGCTTCGACTACAAAGTGAAAATAAAATCAAATCAAGTTCTATGTCTACTTGTTTTGTTTTGCCAGTAAGATATTTGTTTTTTTTTTTTTTTTTTTTTTTTTTTTTGAATGTGTCAACTGCTGCACAAAAATGTGAATTGTAAACATTGTCATTTCTGAATTTATTGTTCAAGTATTTATCACTACAACAGCGAAAATGGGAGGAAATGTGAATATTTGCTATGCATGGTGATTTCAGTGTGCGCCCCTAAATTTTCTGCTTGTGCTCCTAAAAATTTAAGTTAGGAGTCGCTGTGGTCCTGGTAAAAAAGTTAGTCTGGAGCCCTGCGCTTCCGGAGGCAGCAATGCAGGTTCTATTAAGAAACTTTGATGATGTGAAACAATTTAAGTCTCTGCGTTTTGAAGGTGTGGTGGGCCGACACGGCTGAGTCAGTGTAGGGAAACTCGAGTTTCTTTTGCTAGTTACTGTGGTTTTAAATACGAGTTGTTGTTCACTATGTATTGTTTTTCATGGGAAAAATCAGGTGCGTCCCCGGGACGCATCGATAGTGACTCGATAGACTTGAATGTGTCAGAGAAGCTACTGACCAATGACCCAGAATGCTTAGAACTGACTGCTTCTATTAACACGCTCAAACAGCAACACATCATTCCCAAAGGTTCCCCAAGACTGCTTCATGCAAAGAAAAACTAGAAATATTTACAGTAGAACCTTAAAAGAGGCTGTACACATATTAACACATATTTGATCAACCAGCCCAACCACTAATTAACCAAAGCCATGTAACCTTCCCCCATACACAACGTCCCTCCTCCAAGACACAGTGAAAGGGCACATGAACCCTGGGGACACTTTTCTTTATGCACCACTCCAGAGACAGAGAAAAGACGGGAGACAGAGAAGCCAGGAGGAAGTACAAGCAGGGAACGAGAAGTTTTCTTGTATTATTATCTGCATGTAAAAGGAACTAGTGAATTGTTTCTCAGCCAAACTACATCACATGGAAGAATCCTGGTTTCTGCAACCGGACAAACGCACAAATCACCTAACAACCAAGCTAAACCAATTAACAATTAAACAATTAACAAAACCCTCTGTGCAATCATGTACATGTATATAAAGGAAATTAACATATGTTTACCCTCAAGTAAGTCAAGTAACAGTCGCTTGTTCTGACAAGATGGGGGATTCATGTTTTCTCTGCAGATGAAGGTAGGAAGTGTGTGTGAGCTGGTGTAACTTCATCATCATGGATCAGTGTGAGGACAGAGAGGAGGGAGTCCGTCCCACTACAACCAGTCTGCGTGGGGAACATGAGAACCAGAGCAGAGCCCAGAGGTGAGATGATCATCTCCACCTGACCATGACATTTCTCCATGTCAGAGCTCAGCACTCACATCACCAAACATCTGGATTTACAGGAACCAACCTGAACCTGAACCAGAACCAGAACCCGAACCCGAACATGGACCTGGACCTGGACCTGGACTTGAACCTGGATCTGAGCCCGAGCCCAGCTGTGTGACCTTAAAGAAGTTGAAAGAAGTCATAATTGATTCTACAAAAAGTCTTTCAGCTGACGGAAAGTAAGTTACCGACAGTATTAAAAGGCCTGAAATGATATAAAACATCTATACATGAAACCAGCTAAGCACCCTAAACTCTACACAGTCCTGGCTTGATGTCCACGGCCTCCAATACTAAGCCTAAGAGTAAATGAAGAGGTGCTGCACAACACTAAGGTCATATGCATGTTATTCTAGGGACGTCAGATTATGTATTCCCAGTGTCAGAAATGTGTCTGCTACTATGCCTGAGTTAATGAGATGTGGACTTTCTATCCACACCTGTTTTTTCCTCTTTTTGACAGGAAACACCATGCTGACGATGACTCCATGAACCTAAATGTCATCGATCACCTTCATCAACAAATAATCTCTAAGATTTCATGTTTGCACTAAAAGCCTCATTTATTTAAATTACAGGCTTGTTTCGGAGACATGGAAGACTTCTTCGTTCAGACTGCAGGCTTGTTGTGGTCCGAGTGGGAGGCCGGACTTAGTCTGTTCTCCCGTGGAATCAGCCGGCAGTCTGGATGCGAAACCCTGAGAGCTCCTCATTCTTTAGGACTACCACCTTTAAAGAGCCTATGTCTAACTTAGCAAACTCTTTGTGCCTTTGTCTTAAATACTTTAAATTTAACCCTGTTTATGATTGATTTTTGTCAGATTTTATTCATATTGTATTTTACTACTATCCACAACTTGTTTTATTTTATAAACCTAATAAAATGTTTTTTTTTTCCTTCACAGGAAAAAAAGACTTAAGGGTCCACCCGAGCCCAGTGGGGTGTCCTTCAGGAGTGGGTGGTCAAAAGACGACGTCATTGATTTCAAAGAAAGAAAGAATAAAGAGAGAAAGTATGTTTTTTTTCTCAATGTTCAGCATATGCTGGTTAATGTTTAACAATCTAAAATGCTTATTTTTTATTTCTTCATGGATAAGACTCAAAGATAGACCTGAGCCCAGTGGGGTGTCCTTCAGGAGTGGGTGGTCAAAAGACGACGTCATTGATTTCAAACAAGAGCAGAAACAAGAGAGAAAGTGTGTTTTTTCTCAGTATTCAGCAGTGGCAGGATAATATTTATCACCTTAAGCTGTTTAAGTATTTAACAGATATAATTCTAAAAATCTTTTTTTGACTTTTCAGAAACATCTGCAGAGATGAACCTCAGCCCAGCGGGGTGTCCCTCAGGAGTGGGTGGTCAAAAGACGACGTCATTGATTTCAAACCAACTAAAAGAAAGTAAATTAATGCCGTTTAAGATTAAGTAAAACATTTAAATATAAAATTTTCTCAGAGAAACAAAGTCATATTCAAAACAACTTTTTTGTCCCAGTGGGGCAAACAGAACAGTTGTTTACACACATACTACGGTACAATTTTAAAATGAACTAAAATAAACAAGGTCATAGAAATGTGTGAAAGAAGAAAAGACTTTTTTTTTTTTTTTTTTTTTTTTTTTTTTTTTTTTTTTTTTTTTTTTTTTATTGAACACATTATACAAATACAAATACAAATACAAGTGAGAATCTCCTCTTTCAGTTGAAACAAAACAGATTATGCAAGTGTTTTTGTAAGGCAATAATAGTAGCAAATCAACATAAAATGCATTTTTAGAAATGTGCATTCATTTTATATGTATATAAGAAACCAATAAACAATAAAACAACAGAATAGGCCTACATACAGGCATTCTTTTCTTTTCTTAAGACGATCTTGTTTATCTTATTTCATTTATGAGGGGCTGGTGTTTAAATATTCAAATATTTATGTATTTGTTGACATTTCCTTCATTCAAAATCTTAAAAATTGAGACATGCTATTACACAGGTTCTGAATTGGTCCATATTTATCTGCTATCAACTTCAGAGAAGAGTACAGCATTTTGATTTCTCTTTTAAAACATTTTAGTGCCGGGCTTTGATTTTTCCATTTACACGTATGTATATGATATTTCCCCATAATCAATATGATGTTTATCATGTCAGATATTTCTTTATCTAGATCTTCCTTATACCCTAGGATCTGGTTTTTCTCAAAGGAGGTGAGGTTAGTTATTATTGGTTTTAACCAGCTTTGTAGATTTTGCCAAAAATTATTTGTCACATTGCATGTGTAAAAAAGATGCTCAATGGTTTCTGGCTCTTCTAAGCAAAAGACACATTTTTCGACCTCAAAACCGAACCTTTTCCTAAGTGTTTCGGCTGTAGGATAGTAGTTGTTAATGATTTTGAATTGTATTTCCTTTGCTTTTGGTGGGATTGGCCATTTTAGGTATTTGAGGCCATAAGTCTTGTTACACATTTCTTCGTTTAGTCTTATTTTTGCAGATCTGTTAAAATCATGAAATATCTTTCCCTTAATAGCATTCCCAATGAATTGGTTGTTGCATTTTTTGTCATTAACAAGCACTTGGTTAATTTTTAGTTCTGGTAATGCTGCTTTAATTTCTGAATGAAAGAGTGTGTTTTGTATTAATTGTATTAAGGCAGTTGGTATAGCTTTGCGTATTTTTAAGTATTCTCTATAGGAGCACTGAACATCATATTTTTCTTTTATCTCATTAAAGGGCAAGAAATTTCCCTGACTATCCATTAGATCTGTCACAAAAATCACCTTCTTATCAATCCAGTCCTGTTTGTACAAAGATTTCCTATTTATTGTGATGGTTCTATTATTCCATATCGTTGATCCATGTGGTGTAAAATTGTGGGAAAATATCAACTTCCAATAATATAGAACTTGCCTATGGAAGTTTGATAGCTTTACCGGCAGTTTGGTGGTCTCAAAGTCACATTTTAACACAAAATCTAATCCACCTACTTTCTTGAAGATATTTCTAGGAATGTGAAACCAGACTGATTCCTTCTGTGACATAAAGGCTTTTATCCAATTAATCTTGAAGACTCCTACCATTGCTCCGAAGTCTAAAGTTTTTAGTCCTCCATGTTTAGGGTCTTTCACCAGTTGGGATTTTTTAATATAGTGTGTTTTATTTCTCCAAATAAAGTTGTATATTATAGAGTTTGCTTTTTTAATGTTATTTTGGGAGACATACATCGAATAACATGGATATATTAATTTAGATATTCCTTCTGATTTGGATAACAGGTTACGGCCAAATATGGATAAATCTCTCATTAACCAGTGATTTAAGGTGGTTTTCATATTTTCTATTTTTTCATTCATGTTTTTTTCTTCCATTTTTTTGATATCCTTATTTATTTTAATTCCTAAATATGTGACTTCAGTTTTGACCGGAATGGACATCATTTGTGAATCTGTACATTTATACAGAGGTAGTATTTCGCTTTTTTTGATATTAATATTTAAACCCGATGCTTTAGAGAAGGCCTTGATAACATCTAAAGATTTACTAACTATTGATTTGTTTTTTAAAAAGAAAACCGTATCATCCGCAAATTGACTAATTCGAAATTCATGGTTTAATATGCTTATCCCTTTAAATTCTTGGTTATTTACAATCATGTATGCCAGTATTTGGGTACATAGTATAAAGAGTTTAGGTGATATCGGGCATCCTTGCCTTATTCCCCGAGTGATGTCTAGTTTGGGCGTCATACCTGGATTAAGCGAAACATAGCTTATTATATCCTTGTAAAACATTTCAATGACTTTACAGAACTTTTCACCAAAACCAAAGTTTCTTATTGTCTGTATCAGAAAAGGATGTTCTAGTGAGTCGAAAGCTTTGAAAAAATCAATGAAAAGAATAAGACATTCTGTATCAATTAGTGATTGGTAATCCATCATATCTAATATTAGCCTTATATTATTGTGAATGTGTCTACCCTTAATAAAGGCTGACTGAAATTCATCAACTAGTTTGGCCAAAACTCCTTTTAATCTGTTTGCGTATGCAAGAGCAATTAGTTTGTAGTCGTTACAAAGAAGTGTTATTGGTCTCCAGTTGTCCAATCTCAGTAAGTCCTTTCCAGGTTTAGGTATTAATGTTATCAGCCCAATTTTCATGGTGTTTGATAAGCATCCTTTGCCTATGCATTCCACAAAGGCTTTGTGTAATAAGTCTTTAATGTCTAGCCAAAAATGTTTGTAGAATTCTGAAGTTATGCCATCTATTCCTGGTGATTTTCTATTTTTCATTTGTTTTAGTGCTTTTTCTAATTCTGATATTGTTAGTTCTTCATCTAGTATTTTTTTTTCATCTTCATTTAGCTTTTTAATGTCTTTTTTAATTCTATCAAATAGTTGATCACAATCCTCTTTATGGAAGTCAGTTTTGTACAGCTTATTATAGAAAAGCCATATTTCATCATTTATTTGGTTTTGGTCTTCAGAGATGGAATCAACTAGTTTCAGTTTATTTATTCTCTTTTTTCTCTGTCTATGTTTTTCTAGTCCATGGAAGTAGGCTGTGTTCTTTTCTCCCTTTTCTATCCATTTGGCTTTTGATCTTATAAACGCTCCATTGGCTTTTTCTCTGTACATATCATCTAATTTATTTTGGAGAGCTATCATTTCTGCTTTTTCTTCATCCGTTAGTTCCTTTTTTTTACACATTTTACAAATTTTCAATATTGTTTCTTCTTGTTTATGTTTTCTTATTTGTGAAAGTCTTTTTCCCGTTGTGATTGCTAGTTGTTTTGTTTGAAATTTAAACCATTCCCATTTACTTGTATGTGACATACTAAGTTTTTTAACATTTTCCAGAAGCTTTTTAACTTGTTTACAAAAGTCATCATTAAGTAAGAGATTATTGTTGAATTTCCATATATTTTCAGATGCTTTCGGTTGTTGGATTATTTTTAGTGCTAATTTTATCATGCAATGGTCTGATAGAGGCGAAGCTGAAATTTCATATTTAAGGACATCTTTACAGATTATTTGTGATAACAGCCAATAGTCTAGTCTGGAACCTTGATTCCTATCTGCTGTGCTATTCCACGTATACATAACAGAGGTAGGGTTTGACATTCTCCAGTAATCTACTGTATGAGTTGACGTACATAAATTTTTTATTATATCATCGTATTCAGGTTGTTTTCCTCTTTGAGGTCTGCGATCCAGCCAAGAATGAGGTGCTATGTTGAAATCACCTCCAATTATTACTTTTTCTGTCATATATGTGATTTTCCAATTGTTTATGAGCTGCTCTAACTTTGTCATCATTGCTCTGTTATTTGTTCTAATGTTGTAACCATAAATACACAGTGATATATATTTTTGATCATATATCTCTAATACCATTATGATCCAATGTCCGTCTGTGTCACTTTCACGTTTTATTATTTTACCTGGAAATTTGTTAAGAAGTACCATCACCCCAGCCGAGTGAGAAGTTCCGTGTGAAAAAAGGATGTCATCGCCCCATTGTTGTTTCCAGAATTTTTCATCCTCAGTACCTGAATGTGTCTCTTGTAGAAAAAAACAATTAGCCTGTTGTTCTTTACAAAATAAAAAGATTGCCTTACGTTTAACGATATTTTTTAAACCTCTAACATTAATAGAAACAAAATTTAAGGACATTGTACTCCGAGAAAAAAAGAAATACTCTTATTACTAAGTACCTTGAAACCTTGTCCGCAGGAATGATCATATAGTCCGAAACCAAAAAACTTAAGATAGTTCTAAACCAAACTCCAATACTTTTTTTTTTTTTATTGTTATTTATACTATAAGAAATTATGTATCCTCTTTGATACCAATCAGCTCTTGTTCGCTTCCCACAATTTCCCCCCACTGTCCGCCCCAGCAACAACCTCATTTTTATCCTTTACTTCCTTTACTATTTTGATATTTTTACAACTCCCTTAACTACTTTTTCTTTGTAATATCAAACATTCTAGACCTTGTAAGAGCCCTTTAGATACTGACATTTTTTTTTTTTTTTTTTTTTATTATTATATATTTTTTTTTATTACTTCCTTACATCCTACTATTGTCAACAAAAAGAAACCTTTTCTTTGAAGCCTCATTACTTTTCTTAACTCTTCATTTACCTGTTATCATGACAGTTTATCTCTCCTTTTTTTTTTTTTTTTTAGGGTTCAACTCTTATGCCATCAATGATGGCATAACCTTCCTTTAGAAAGGCTTTTCTTCCCTTGCGCCTGGCTTCTTCCACTCGCGGCCATAACTTGGCTCTGGCCTCTCGATCTTCTTTGGAGAAGTCCTCTCTGAAGTAGATGTTCAGTTCTTTGCAAACTCTAGCCTCTTTCGATCTTTTCCATACGTCGTTTCTCGCCGTCCTTGTTGCAAACTGTATGATGATGGGTCTTGCCATTTTGTTGAAAGCAGCGTCATTTCTCTTACCCAGTCGATGAACTGTGTCAACCATCTCTCGAACCTTGTCCACCGCCACTGGCACCACACGAGTCAGGATCCCGATTACAACCTCCTTTACGTCTTCACTTTCTTTTTCTGTTAATCCCAGTAACCTTAGGTCCCATCTCCTCTTATATCTGGCGTTTTCTTTGCATAGTTCTTTCAACGAGCTGTTTTCTTTTTTCAGAGAGGTCATTTCTTTTTTCATCTTTTCGATTTCTTCTCTGTTTTCTTTGACCGCTTTCGTGTTTGCTTCTATTTGTGTCTCGAAACTTTTCAGACGCATGTCTTGTTTGTCGAATCTTTGCAGGACTGTTTGGATGGCTTCATATATGCTATCATTGCTAACATTAGCTTCTGTTTCTCTTGTTCGTACATTTTTATTTTTCAGTCTTTTGGGGTCTGGGCTAGGGATTGGAGTGTGGTCATTCAAAGCAGTTACCTTGTTGACTTCCAAGTCCTCTAGTTCTTGAATGTCCTCCTCATCGCATGCTTCTTCGAGAACCGCTAGGTTATACTCGTGGTCTTTTCTGCTAGCTTGCTTGTTGCTTACGTACTCCATGGCTTCCGCCAGGTTTCGTCTCTTCTTTCTTTTCTTCGCCACCGCTGGCGTCTTATAGTTTGCTTGGTTTTAAGTTTTCACTTTAGCTTTCGGTTTGTTTGATTGTTAGTTCTGGAATGGCTCTTTGAGGACTATAACAAAGTTTTTCTTTCAGAACCTGCTGGAGGCGCAGCTGCTCATTCCGCCATCTTGATCCTCCTCCCGAAAGAAGAAAAGACGTAAAGAAAGGAGACATGTCTGCAGTGTATACATGGAGTGTGATGTGAAGGCATGAGGCAGAAACAGCAGTATGATCTGCTTTGTTAGGAGGGTTGCTGTATAATACACTGTTAGATTCTTTTCTTTGGGGTGCACGGTGGTGTGGTGGTTAGCACCGCAGTTTCACAGCAAGGTCACTGGTTCGAGCCTCGGCTGGGGGGAGGTTCGAACAGTGGCCTTTCTGTGTGGAGTTTGCATGTTCTCCCTGTGTAATGATGAATTTAATTAATTCATCATTCATTTATACAGTTTATTTATAACCTGACTTTTTTAAGGTTATATAAATTCCCAGTTATTTAATGCTTGTGGCAGAGAATTCCAAAGCTGGGAGCACAGCGACTGAAGGGTCGGCTCCCCGTGGTGTTGAGGTGGGCAGGGGGCACAGTGAGGTGTCACGTCTAAGGGAGCGAGATAGGGTGGCACTGTGGAGGATATCGGACAGATATGGAGGAGGGAGGGTGTGCATGGCTTTAAAGATATAGAGAAGAAGTTTGAACTGGATACGGTACAATACTGGCAGCCATGGGTGTTGCTGTAGGACGGGTGTGATATGATGATATGAGGGGGTTTTAGTGATGATCCGAGCAACTTAGTTCTGGACCAGTTGAAGCTTATGAAGGGTCTTTTGAGGATGGCCAAAGAGGAGAGAGTTTCAGTAGTGGATACGGGAGGTAAGAAGACTGTGAACATGGATAGTGGCAGCATGGGGGGTGAGGGAGGGGCGGAGGGAGTGTTTCGTAGATTGAAACATGCAGACCGGGTATGGTTATTGATGTGAGATTGAAATGCTGATCACGGGCTTCTATGGCCGAGGAGTTCCTCCACTTGACCCAGGTGACGTGATCCTGAACTGCAGGTGACCGATCCGGACAGAGGAGAGAGTTCTGGTGCTGATTCCACAGCCAACCATTGCGTTGCTCCAACGCAGTGGGATTAGCATAACCGGCTCCAATACAAAAGGCCAGAATAGGCCAGGGGCCGTAACACCCCCTTTCTTAAAATTTTGCTTCTGGTTTTCCATTACCATGAACTTCCACTTGCAAAGTACAAACACATGATTACAAACAGGTTTTTACACATTCTTTTCACACACGGGAAAAGGCATCGGCAAACAGGTTTTCTACACCCTTCTTGTGTCGTACCTCTAGGTTGTATTCCTGTACTATCAATGCCCATCTCATTAGTCTCTGGTTAGGATTGTACATTCGTGTGAGGAATGTCAGCTGGTTGTGGTCCGTATATACCAGAGTAGGCACTGGCGAGGATCCCACATATACGTCAAAGTGCTGGAGGGCCAGCAACAGGGACAGCTTTTCTTTTTCTGTGGTCGAGTAGTGCAACTGGTGCCTGCTGAATTTCCTGGAGGTTGTCAATCCCATCATTGCCGGTCTGTAGGAGCACGGCGCCTGCCCCCACAGAACTGGCATCTATCTCCAGTCTGAATGTTTTGGTCATGTCAGGAGCAGCTAGCACAGGCGCATGTAAAAGAAGTGTTTTAGCACTCTCGAATGCATGTTGGCACTCTGGGATCCATTTAAAGTCCTGTTTTGGGCTCAACAGGTTTACAACTGTTGTGAAATTACAGCAGAAGTTGCTGTAATACCAGTAGTAACCTGGTATATTGCAGAAATGTATCTGGTGTTACAAAGGCCAAAATATCTGAAGCACGTTCCGTTAAAGGAACTTCCCAATAACCTTTCAGTAAATTTAACTTTGTCACAAATCGAGCCGAACCAACCAACCGTATGCACACAATCTTCTACGCGAGGTAGCGGATAGGCGTCGGTGACAGTCGCAGCATTCACTTTTCTATAATCTGTGATGAACCGTGGAGATCCATCCGGTTTAGACTCCACCAAACAAGGGGAGCTCCACGAACTACAGCTGGCTGTTGCACCAGATAATATTCAATAAACCAAATAATCCATACCTGCTGCATCAAACGTCTCTTATGTGGATTACACTGATAAGGATGCTGTTTTATAGGGCGGCTATTTCCAAGATCTTTATTTTGAGTGATCAAATGCATACGGGACGGGACATCTTTGAACAAGATTCAAAATTTTGATACTAACAAAATGATAGCTGTCTTTTGATCATTAGTAAGATATCTTAAGGCAGTCAGCAGTGAAACGGGCATCTCCATGTTTGTTAATCGAGGTGTCAATATCTCGACGCAACCTTATCTGACAAATCACAATCATGTGAAGCGGATTCTACCAGAGTGACAGCAACTCCACACGACTCTGAACTACTGTGATATGGGGTTGTTGACAGTGCAGTACAAGCTTGAATTCCCGGTTTTCCTGGGTCACATGATACATAAGCCTTTAGCATGGTTACGTGGCAGGAGTGGCGACTACATAATTTGTAGGACTTAACTGCTGTCTAACCACATATGGCCCCGAAAATTGTGCTTCTAAAGCAACTTTACTGCCTTCTTTGAAACTGCAAACTGCATTTCCATCGTAACGCCGCTATATCTGTGTCTGAGATGTCTTTAATGTGGCAGAAGCGAATTCACATGGACGTTTTAAGTGATAACGAAAAGAATTCACATATGCTGATACATTTCTACAAGTCGATGTGGGGGTTTCTGGTAACGTCTCTTTCAAATTTTCAATGCTCCTCGAATCTCGTAACCAAAGATGAGTTCAGCAGGGCTGAATGCTGGTGACTCTTGAGGACCCTAACCCTAACCCTAGTACTTACGCAGCATAGACTTTACTGTCTGATGCCATCTTTCCAGTGCTCCTTGGCTTTCCAGATGATAAACAGTTGCGGTCGTATTCTGAATGTTCAACTCATTAAGAACCTGCCTAAACACCTTTGACATAAAGTTACTACCTTGACCCGTCTGAATTATCAGAGGTACTTTAGCAAAGCTTTCGTCACTATGGATAACAAGCTGTTATCCAGCACAACAAAATTGCTTCCGGGTCACGCGTTGTTAGTGTCAACATAAAGACATTTCTGGACCTAGTTCTAGATAGGGGACCCACACAGTCAAATGTCAACTGTTGAAGTGGTTCCGACATACTGGGAATCGGATGCAAGGGTACCTTCGTAACCTTCTGGTTTGGTTTCTCTACAATTTGACAAATATGACAGCTTTGGATGTGTTTAACCACATCCGATTTCAATTCAGGCCAAAAGAAATGTTTTAAAACACACCGATAAGTCTTATTTACTCTCAAATGACCTGACCAACAATAATCATGGGCTAAATGCAGTACGTGAGAGCGAAAACGAGCCGGTACTACTATTTGTGTTTCTACATTCCTGTCAACATCAGGAATTCTAACCGGACACCAACGTTGCATCAATACACCATTCTGCATGAAAAATCAATGTTTGCTGTGATCAGCTGACCATCACTCACCACCTCCTTAAAGAATCTGTGCAGCGTGGGATCAGATTCCTGCGCCTCACTCAGTTGCTTACGGGAAACTAACAGCAAGGAGTCGGAAGGGGGAAGCAGAGCTTTCTGAGCTTTTACGCCAGCGGATTCCAGTCCCCCAGCCACTTTTCCGGGCTGCATTCTGTCCTCTCCCTCTGAAAAAAATGAACACACGCTTCTGTTACATCATTCCTCATTGGGCTGTCTAGGACTTCTAAGCCAGGGATCGCTGCCTCCCGCAATATCATTTCCTAGAAGGACAGAGACATGATTAATGGGCAAAGCAGTACATATAGCCATCGGGAATACAACAAATACCAGATCAGTTTTTAAATTAACATAATGAACTGGCCTAGGAACATAACCCATCTCAACTCCCTTCAGAATGACGCTGTACCCCTCATAAATTTTCTCTGAAAAGGGTAGCGCATCTGTTAAAATGAGAGACTGAGAAACTCCTGTGTCACGCAGTACTTTTACTGGCTTTTTCTCATATTGGCCGTCAGAAACTGAGACAGATCCATCCATCACAAATGGTTGAAAACAAGGATGCATTCTTCCTGTTCTGCCTTACCTGCACCGTGCACAAACCCAACTTCCTGTTGTCTCGAAGAAAAGACTAGGGTTTTCCTTTTCAGTTTTACACACTGAGCAATTAAATGCCCCAGTTTGTGACAGTAAAAACAAGTTATTTCTATATCAGATGTAGGTTTCACAGTCCTTGTTACCTCAGTAACGGGTTTCATCATGGACTGAAATACTGTTTTGTGCATTAAGACATATTCGTCAGCTATGACAGCTGCTACCTCCAAATCAGTGCTGTTCATTTAAATGAACCACCAGAGTTGTTTCTTAAATTCCTCAAACATAACAATTCCCTTAGCGACTCAAGAGAGTTTACCCCACAAGAAGAACACCATCGATCAAATAAATTACTCTTCTCTCAAGCAATTTCCACAAAAGTTTGGGATTGCTCCTTATATGTTTCAGATTTTTGCCTATAGGCCTTAATCACCAGCTCATATGCTTTTAGTACCATGGCCTTCACAGTGTCATAACATCTGCTGTCCAAAAGAGGATGGAGTGCCGCCACCACCTCTTGAGCTTTCCCAGAAAGTCTGCATTAAATGAGGAGGGACCAACAATCCCTGGGCCATTGATCCTACCGTTCGACCAGAGTTCTGCTTCGGGGTGGAATTGGCTTGAGCCTCCAGCTCCACAAGGTGCAGGCGTGCTACCTTATCAGCTTCAATCTCCATTTTTCGGATTGCTAGCTGTATCTGTCGTTGATGGGCCTTTTTCTGGGCTTCTAGTTGTAACCGCGGCAACCTCACCCTCATTTGAGCGTCAACTTAAGAGGCACCTGAGTCACTATCAGAGAGGAGCTGGTCAAACCAGGGAAGAGTGACCGGTGTTGCTGGAAACTGCCTTCTGGCTGCTTTGCTCCTGGGCACATCAGGAAGAAGGAAAACTTTATGAAGGTTTGGTGAGAACTCTCGAGACTCATCCAAACTGAGGTGATTGTCATTAAACCTTTCTCGCTACAGGCAGTCTTCAGATTTGCTGCTCACATCCACATATCCCTTCATGGACCTTTACCTTGTGTTTGTCTCTGTGTGGACACACAGAATATCAGCTGATTCTCCCTGATTCCTCCACAGAGAGGACCAGCAGAGCTCGGAGCGTCCCACTGGTCAGTCTGCCCAGCAGCATCAAACACAGCTGGACTTCATATTTATGGTCTGTACATGTACAACAACTACTTTTCCATCTCTTCACATCATCTCCATGCTGACCTTTGTAGACCAGTGGATGGTCAGTGTGTCCAACATGGATCTGATGTTTGACTCCATCTGATTGTGTCCTTCATAATGTTTCTCTTCCAGCTGCTGGAGGACAACATCATCACTTTTGTGAAGAACGAGTTGAAGAAGATCCAGAAGTTTCTGAGTCCAGTTTACCCAGAATGCTCAGTGTTGGAGGGTGAGGATGAGGAGCAGATGAAGAGCAACAGAGAGGCCTTTGTGAAGATCTCAGTGGACTTCCTGAGGAGGATGAAGCAGGATGAGCTGGCTGAGCGTCTGCAGAGCAGTAAGAGGATTTCTCTAAAGATTAAAGCTGCTGGATAATTGATGTCTTTACAATGTCTTTATAATCAGATCTTCATTCTTCAGAAGCCTGAAATGTTCACTTACTGATGTTATTTGTTATTTTCGTTCAGAATTTCTCGCTAGAGTTTGTCAACGTAAACTAAAATGTGGTCTGAAGAAGAAGTTCCAGTGTGTGTTTGAGGGAATCGCTAAAGCAGGAAACCCAACCCTTCTGAACCAGATCTACACAGAGCTCTACATCACAGAGGGAGGGACTGCAGAGGTCAATGATGAACATGAGGTCAGACAGATTGAAGCTGCATTCAGGAAATCAGACAGACCAGAAACAACCATTACGCACAAAGACATCTTTAAAGTCCCACCTGGAAGAGATGAACCAATCAGAACAGTGATGACAAAGGGAGTGGCTGGCATTGGGAAAACTGTCTTAACACAGAAGTTCACTCTGGACTGGGCTGAAGACAAAGCCCACCAGGACATCCAGTTCTTGTTTCCACTGACTTTCAGAGAGCTGAATGTGCTGAAAGAGAGAAAGTTCAGCTTGGTGGAACTTGTTCATCACTTCTTTACTGAAACCAAAGAAGCAGGAATCTGCAGCTTTGAAGAGTTCCAGGTTGTCTTCATCTTGCACAGTCTGGATGAGAGTCGATTTCCTCTGGACTTCCATAAAACTAAAGTTCTAACCGACCCTAAGAAGTCCACCTCAGTGGATGTGCTGCTGACTAACCTCATCACGGGGAACCTGCTTCCCTCTGCTCGCATCTGGATAACCACACGACCTGCAGCAGCCAATCAGATCCCTCCTGACTGTGTTGACATGACAACAGAGATCAGAGGGTTTACTGACCCTCAGAAGGAGGAGTACTTCAGGAAGAGGTTCAGAGATGAGGAGAAGGCCAGCAGGATCATCTCCCACATGAAGAGATCACGAAGCCTCCACATCATGTGCCACATCCCAGTCTTCTGCTGGATCACTGCTACAGTTCTGGAGGATGTTCTGGAAACCAGAGAGGGAGGAGAGCTGCCCAAGACCCTGACTGAGATGTACATCCACTTCCTGGTGGTCCAGACCAAAGTCAAGAAGGTCAAGTATGATGGAGGAGCTGAGACAGATCCACACTGGAGTCCAGAGACCAGGAAGATGATTGAAGATCTGGGAAAACTGGCTTTTGATCAGCTGCAGAAAGGAAACCTGATCTTCTATGAATCAGACCTGACAGAATGTGGCATCGATATCACAGCAGCCTCAGTTTACTCAGGAGTGTTCACACAGATCTTTAAAGAGGAGAGAGGACTGTACCAGGAGAAGGTGTTCAGCTTCATCCATCTGAGTGTTCATGAGTTTCTGGCTGCTCTTCATGTCCGTCTGACCTTCATCAAGTCTAGAGTCAATGTGATGGAAGAAGAGAAACAAAGAAGAAATGTAAAACATCTCCATCAGAGAGCTGTGGACAAGGCCTTACAGAGTCCAAATGGACACCTGGACTTGTTCCTCCGCTTCCTCCTGGGTCTTTCACTGCAGACCAATCAGAGACTCCTACGAGGTCTGATGACACAGACAGGAAGTAGTTCACAGACCAATCAGGAAACAGTTCAGTACATCAAGAAGAAGATCAGTGAGAATGTGTCTGCAGAGAGAAGCATCAATCTGTTCCACTGTCTGAATGAACTGAATGATCGTTCTCTAGTGGAGGAGATCCATCAGTTCCTGAGATCAGGAAGTCTCTCCACAGAGAACCTGTCTCCTGCTCAGTGGTCGGCTCTGGCCTTCATCTTACTGTCATCAGAACAAGATCTGGATGTGTTTGACCTGAAGAAATACTCTGCTTCAGAGGAGGCTCTTCTGAGGCTGCTGCCAGTGGTCAAAGCCTCCAACAAAGCTCTGTAAGTTACTCATTTATTTGTAAAGGCTCCTCATTATTTCTTTTGCTTTATGTTTTGTAGTTTTAAAGAAATGCCATCACAAATGTTCCTAGATCAGATAACGGTGGAAAAACACATTTCTGTGATATAGAAAAGTTTGGGGCGTTATACTGTGTTTGTAACAATTCTTCATATGCTCTTTTATATATATTCCACCTAAATAATTAATGTAATGTGAAGGACAGTGAATATGCAATTTTAATAATCAAAATTTAGGATAAGTTATACAACAATCTGGATTTTATAGAACAAATTCACCAATGATAAAAAAAACAGCCAAGATGTCTCAAAGAACAGAAAACACCACTCACCACTCGGTTAGCACCGCGGCCTCACAGTAAGAAGGTCACTGGTTTGAGCCTCGGCTGGGGAAGGTTTGAACCTGGGGGCGGTGGCCTCTCTGTGTGGAGTTTGTGTGTCCTCCCCATGTATGTGGGTTCTCCAGCTTCATCCCATCGTCCAAAGACATGGTGTTATGCTAACTGGTCGCTCTAAATTCTCCCCAGTAGTGGGTGAGTGTGTGAATGGTTGTTTGTCCCTATGTGTTGGCCCTGCAATGGACTGGTGAGAGAGAGCCAGCGTAATATTTGAAGCTTGTCTGTGGTAATCCAGTCTAGTTTCTTTCTTTCAGGACCCAGTAGCTCTTGTTTGTCTCAGACCAGCAGCTATGTTCTGCCCACTGTGATCTGGAAAGAAATGAGTCTGGAGACATTTAGTTTTCACTTTGAAATCCGCATCAATGAAATGTAGTGTGACATGTATATACGGCTCTATGATGCGGCTTGACCACAGGTCTGTAGCGGTGGTGAAACTTTGGACTGTAGCCTCGTCCTTCACAACACCCTCACCAGCCTCATCATACAGGTCAGAGAGAGACCCGACTAACATGGTGATGAGGTGTCGATGAGTTTATTAAGTCCTGGGTTGTTCACTGAGCACTGATCCTTGACAAGAAAAAAAAATTGTATGTTTATAGCGTTTGTTGTCTCTTTGTGTCTCTGGGAGCTGCTGGATTATTTAGTCGTGACTCTTCAGTCTAACCTGAGAGGTGTTGGCAACTTGTGTTAAATAAAACCAAAGCGGGTGGGGCTGTGGGAGGAGTCTGCAGCAGAGCGCTGCCATGCCAGTGGTGCTCGATTTGCAACTGAAAACAGCACAAGAGTAAACTGAGAAGGAGCAAAAAATCGGATCATTTCATTTTTATGATCGCTGAAAATCCGATCTGAAAATTGATTAATCGCCCAACCTGCTTCGCACCCATAGCAACCAAAGATTCTGCTGGTTTTTCTGCAGCTTGAGATGGAGCGTTGTCTTTACTGCACAGGGAACGCTTCTTCCTTTTAAAACCATGACAGGAAAAGGTCAGTTAGAAACTGCCATTGACACCGTCAGGCTCCCTAAAGGTGCATACATTCTCATCCCCCATTCCAGCCCAAAACTTCACTGCACTACCTCCTTGCTGTGAGGGCAGCCTTTCTGGGACAAGGCAGCCATCCATCTTGACTATCCAGTGCAGCACGGCATTCATCAGTGAATCAGACTGCTTGAAGATGTGTCTTCATGTATGTCTGAGCCCATTGCAAATTTTCCTCTTTGTGAGCATTGGTAGGGAGGTCCAGTTACAGCTGTATGCACAGCTGCAGCTTCTGGAGTGTCTTGCTTGGAGAGGCTCTTAGGATTCCAGAGACACCATCAGCTTCTAATATCTTCTTACTGCTTATCGGTGGCTGTCTTGGTATGATTAGTTTGTCTGATGGAGACTTTACTTGATAAGCTGTTATCAGAACAAACTCTCTGTTGCTCTGTTTGGAACGGTATTTAAGTTTTAAGAGAAATAGCCAATGTTTAATTCCTTTTAAAAGGCTTTGCATTATTTCATGGTTTTCATTTGCAGAAAGATTGTATATTTTTCTATAAACTGTGACTTGCTTAATAATGTGAAACAACCTCCTTCAGTACTTTCTCTTTAATGAAGCTCACCTCGGACTCCTAGCAGAGGCTGTTATCAGTGATCTAAACACGAGTAAACAGCACAAGCGTCCACTATTTAGATTCAAAGAGGTCTGGGATCTACTGCTCTCATCTTGACTAGCAACAAACAACAGATTAGCAAAATGAAGGCTTTACAAAGTATAAATAAAAGATATAAATAAAGGTGATTTGAATATTGCTCCTGCTATTTTATGAAATGATATCAGCTTATTGTTTTCAAACCCTAGAGCTGGATGTCATTTGCTCTCTGCAGATAGTTTTCTCATGCTAATGATTTAATGATCTTTTCAGGCTCAGTGGCTGTAACCTCTCAGAGAGAAGCTGGGCAGCTCTGTCCTCAGTTCTCAGCTCCCAGTCCTCCATGCTTAGGGAACTGGACCTGAGTAAAAATGACCTGCAGGATTCAGGGTTGAAGAAGCTGTGTGGTGGACTGAAGAATCCACGCGGTAAACTGGAAAGTCTCAGGTCAGGTCAAGTTCTGTCACACTTTATGTTCTGGTAAATAAGCGTGGGATATATAAAGTTTGAATGCTTCTGCAGAGTGAATTAAAACCTGGAAGTTATGATCCTGTACTGGTAAAATTAGAGTTGTCAGCCTGACGACTACTAACATGAACACATTAATGTTGCTAACTCTTCTCTGGTAAGCTTTCACTAGTACATGTGGTAGTTTTGTGTCAATAAAAAAAAGTACTGTTTTTAACAAAGGTCCATTCAAATTCCTTAAAAATACTTATTCCCATTTTTCTTGTTGTTTTCTACCCAGACTGAGTGTGTGTGGTCTCTCAGAGAGAAGCTGTGAAGCTCTGTCTTCAGTTCTCAGCTCCCAGTCCTCCAGTCTGAGAGAACTGGACCTGAGTAACAACGACCTGCAGGACTCAGGAGTAAAGAAGCTCTCTGGTGGACTAAGGAGTCCACATTGTAAACTGAGGACTCTCAGGTCAGATTCATGTTTGACAATGTATGTTCTGGTAAAAAAACAAAAACAAAACAATGAACTGTGAATGCTTTTCAGTAGGGGTGCAGGAGTATTCAACTAAAACTTAAAGAGGTGCAGTTAGAGAAAAACCTTTGGAGCCAAAGTCTGGGAGATCATAATGACTAGATATAGATAGACGGATAGACAGGCAGACAGACAGACAGACAGACAGGCAGACGTGGACAAAATTGTTGGTACCCTTTGGTTAATGAAAGAAAAACTCACAATAACCACAGAAATAATTTGAATCTGACAAAAGAAATAAATAAAAATTCTATGAAATTTAACCAGTGAAAGTCAGATACTGCTTTTCAACCATGCTTCAACAGAATTATTTAAAAAAATAAACTCTTGAAACAGTTAAAATTAAGTTTAAATATTAACGTAATATTTAGTTGTACAACCTTTTGAGGAAACCACTGCAATCCATCGATTCCTGTAACTGTCAGTGAGACGTCTGCACCTCTCAGCAGGTACTTTGATCCACTCCTCATAAGTAAACTGCTCCAGTTGTCTCAGGTTTGAAGGAGTCTTTTCCAGACGCCATGTTTCAGCTCCTTCCAAAGATGCTCAATAGGATTTAGGTCAGGGCTCATAGAAGCCACTTTAGAATAGTCCATGTTTTCCTCTTAGCCATTCTTGGTGTTTTTAGCTGTGTTTTGGGTCTTTGTTGTAAGACCTATGACCTGCAACAGAGACCAAGCTTTCTGACACTGGCAGCACATTTCTCTCTAGAATCCTTGATAGTCTTGAGATTTCATTGTACCTGCACAGATTCAAGACACCCTGTACCAGATGCAGCAAAGCAGCCAGAACATAACAGAACCTCCTCCATGTTCCACAGTAGGGACGGTGTTCTTTTCTTCATATGCTTCATTTTTCTGTCTGGAAACATAGAGCTGATGGTAAAAAGTTCCATTTCTGTCTCATCTGTCCATAGGACATTCTCCCAGAAGCTTTGTGGTTTATCAGCATGTAGTTTGTCTTTTTTATGGTTTGTTTTTAACAATGGTTCCTCCTTGGTCGTCTCCCATTAAGTCCACTTTGGCTCAAACAACGACGGATGGTGCGATCGGACATTAAAGTTCACCTTTAATCTCTTTAAAAGTTTTTCTGGGCTCTTTTGTTACCGTTCGTATTATCCGTCTCTTTGGTTTGTCATCAGTTTTCCTCCTGCGGCCACGTCCAGGGAGGTTGGCTACAGTCCCATGGATCTTACATTTCTGAATAATATGAGCAGCTGTAGCCACAGGAACATCAAGCTGCTTGGAGATGGTCTTATAGCCTTTACCTTTAACATGCTGGTCTATAATTTTCTTTCTAATCTCCTGAGACAACTCTTTCCTTTGCTTCCTCTGGTCCATGTTGAGTGTGGTACACACTGTTGTGGAATTTTATTATCAAAGATCACACACTAAGTGAGAATCAAACAAAGTATTTTTATTAAGAGCTGATCAGCAATGGGAGTCACACAGTCAAACAGCTTTGGCTGAGCGAGTCCGCAGAGATACACATGGGCTTGGTTCATATAGACTCGCATGACATGATAGCATCAAGGTCGTTGGTGCAAATCTTCAGTACATTGTCTGCAAACCCTGCACAGCCTGGTACACAGTTTCTAAAGAATGTTATCAGTGGTGTGATGAGAGAGGAGAGCTCACTAAATATTATCTGGGTACAAGTCGTTCTCCTCCACAGTGAATCATAAGTCAAGGTTTTTAATAATACAAAGTGTAAATAATAGAGTTTAAGGGCTATGTGTATAAATTTTCCATTACAATCCACCCCTTTGATTAAAATGAAACATATTATTCACACATAAAGAGAAAATTTACTCAAAGAACTCCAAATCACCGACATCATAGTAGGGAGAGGAATCCTCTGGAACATAATGATGAACATGGAAATTGAACGTTCTATTAATGAAAACTGTCTAATAAAAGGTGGCATGTGGCACCAGTCCACAAACATAGCAGCTGTCATTTGTCAATGTCTGAGCTGACATGTTTGCAACCTGCCTCCAAAGATTATCGGTGTGGTCATGATGATCAGGGTGTGGTCGTCTCGGCGGTGCCTCCTTAAGAAGGGTGCTTCTGTCCCCTGCAGTCGTCTGGCGGGTTGGGACGGAGCTGGGGTGCGTTGTGTTGGGCGAGGACCGGTTGGATCCAGGTACCAGAAGAGGAGTGTGATGAGAAAGATGGTGCCCTTCATGTCGCCACGTGGGGGTAGACTACCTCACACGGGGCTGACCTCAGGGATTATTCTGCCCTGTGGTTGAGAGGTCAGCTGGTGGAGCTGGGGTTGGTGGATCTTGGAACCTCCTACAGTGGGATGCGTGGATCCACGTGGACCTTTCAGCAACCTTCACCACTGTGTGAGTGACCAACAGGACCTGGAAGGGACCCAGCCACCTTTTAGACCGCATGTGCTTCCTCCTCGTCTCTCTGACCAGGACCCAGTCCCCAGGAACCAGGGAACAGAAGGACCCGATGCTGGGCATGGCAGGCCTTCCTTAACCACAGTGTACCTGTGAGAGCTTCTGAAGGGGTCAGTTATTTGGAGTGACTGCGTTAGTTTCTCCTTTTGCAGGTCTCCATTAGCATAGCGAACAAAGATAAACCAACAATGTTATTTGTGGGTCCTTATTTGCTGTAAAAAGGATCTCTTCTAAGTTTAAAATCTTCTTCTACTTTCCTCAGTCCTTCATTACTTCCTGTAGTCATGTTTGCTCTGAACCATGACAATATCATAATCCGTGTCCTAAATTTCCACAAGTGTAACACCTTTCTCCCTCTTCAGTCTTTCTCTTGCTATTTTGCCATCCACCCCGTCCTCTCTGTCCTCCTTTTGTGTGGTCTTAATTATCATAGTCCAGTCTATTGTACGAGCCAATTTAATTGTTATACTTTGAAGTAGGTTTGTCACTCTAAGGTTAAGTGCATAATTTCCTGGGGTAAAACAGCACTTTGTTCATTTTTACTTACATGTATCATGCTGCACAAAAATTATTTGAATAATTTGTGAAACCATATGCAGTGAATTTATTTGATATTTTATCCATCATCCCCCTTGTTGAGACATGGCAAGGCCCGTGGCTCAATATTGCTGATATTTGTGACCATCGTAAAAAAAAGAAAGTTAAGTAATGCTATAGGATGAAATTGGCAGCTAACTTTGTGAAAAGGAGGAGGTTCAGATGAAGGAGGCTGTAAACCTGGGCTGCCGTGGGAACCTGCTGGGGAAGGATAGAGCACTGCGTTCAGATCAAGGTCCTCCTCCTGTTCCTTCAACATGAATTATATTTCTCCCTTATTCTCTGTCTGTTGCCTTTACTTTAATGTCTATAATCAACAGCTGCATAATGGAATACATAATTTATCAACAAAAGGACCCTATGTATGAAATATCTTATATTATCCCAGGAAAGAGTAAAATTATTCATAAAACATTAAAATTCTTGTGTGCTTGAATCCTGAAGTTGCCTGTTCTGGCATCCCCCTGTGAAAACAATCCTCATCAGCACAAGTACATGTGTACATGGTGATAATTTTCTCCACCTGTAAGAGTTAATCCCAAAATGTCATTAGGGTCAAAGTCATGTTTGATTTTAAAATGCACATACACATAATTTACAAAAGAGATTCAGTGTAGACGTCTCCTCCTCCTGTAAACAGATTATCAGTCCTGCTTTTCATGAAAATAAATGTGTGTAACTGTTAATGGCATCAGAATTAACAACATTCTAAAACACAGCAATCAGCCTTTTGTGGAAGCAATCCTGGATAAAATCCTGCTGGAAGAAAAGTTCATTTAATATCAGTCCATCAGTCGTCTGTCTTCAGGTCAGAGTCAGAAAACTTTGTCAAAGTCACGTCACTTGTTCTGCGCAGAAAGGCCAAATCAGAGCAGGTCAATTTTCCTGCATTCATGAGGATCCTTAAAGTTCATTTTAAAATTGTTTGGAAAACATTAATTGTTTTTGAGATGTTTATTAATGCTTCCAACTCCAAGATGGTATGGACGTAAACCCAATTTAAATTTCTTTTAATGTGTCCAGCATCAGCCAAATTTGCTCGAGCAGCGCTTTTCTCTTTTAGTCTTTTACAAAACCCTTTTTTCATTATTATTATTTTTTATAAGAGAATCAGTTTAAAATATCCATGGATATCAGACCAATATGGAATAGGTTTTATTTTCTTCTGGTATCTCAATAGTCATTTTATAGTACATTTTCTTGTTTTAATGCAGAGCTAACAATGACCTAAACGTAATTTTATCTGCCTCAACATTTGTTGTTTTTTAGTGTTTAAGGTTTTCTTTCTTTTACTAAAAGTAATTGCACACAGTTAGGTGTGATGACAGTTAAAACAGGAGCTCCTTTAATTTAATTTAAATTTCATTTATACAGCTGCATTTTCTTTAGGTCTTAGGAAATTTCCTCTAAGCAATTTATTTATTGATTCATCTGTTTTCAGACAGATGTCAGATTCTTAGTTTGCTCGACTGAAAAATAAATCTAGTATGCCTTCAGTTTGTATCTTTAAAACTCTTTCAGATTCAGTTCTTGTTCAATGTAAATTATAGATACAGTACCAAGAGTATTAAAACCTTAACTTAAGCCATTTGTTAAAAAAAATTTAAAAAGTCAGGACCCAGAGACACACAAACAGTTTTGGTGTGAATCACGCACACACTTAAAGTTGTCAGGAAATCAGGGGACTTGCAGTTTGCATCACCACAGAGAACCAAGCAGGGAAACTGCCGTTCGGTATTTACAGAAATGCACATACAGATCAGTATGTTAGCATTTCCACCTCTGGCAGGAAGGTTTTACTCACTCTCACTGCTTCAGCTGTAGGAATGAGAGAGAAACCATCTTATCTGATCCTGGGTCAACGGTTAGACGGTAATCTGGAGAAAATATAAATTCATGTGTCAGTGAGTAACAATTAGGATGTCTCTGAAGGGATCAAATAGATAAAACATTATTTTCATCTGGTTTTACTCATTTCTCTTTTAAAAACAATGAGTCGATCAGTGTTGGATAACTGAGGAAAGGTTGTTGCCACCAGCTCGCTAAACATGTTCTGTTCTTTCTAAATAATGAAAACAAAACAAGACAGGGTTAGTAGTTCATGTCATGTTATGTTGTCATGTCGTCAGTAGCAAGCAGGTACTTCATTGCAGTGAGCGTGCGTGTGTTTGTTCATGTAAATGTGTGTGTACATGTGTGTGTCTTGTTCCAGCTGTGAACTAGTCTTTTGTGTGTGAAATGTCTAGAAGTGAAGCTTTCTTCTGTTTACTCTTTAACACTTTCTTTCCATAAAAAGATGTAGATCTGTTTAACTTAAATATAGGGTTTTGAATCAAATCATTAATTATTTGTGATATGAAATCAGAACAATCTCACCATCATTATGTTAACTGGTCACATGACTGCTTCCATCCCTGAGTCAGCTCTGCCGTGGATCAGTCAGGTGGCAAACCGCCTTTTGATTTTTATGGCCAATGACCCTTCTCACCACATGGATGTTCTCTCTCTGGTCAGTAGAACCGGATGGTTTTCCAACCTCGGGCCCCCAGCACCCACCTCTCTGTTCGCCCCTCAAAGTCCAGCGGCCACGCCACCTCGGAGCTGGTTGAAGAGCTCTTGTCCTGGTTTGTCCTCTGAATAAACGCATGATCAGGAGCGTTGTGGAGGATGGTGTTCTACCATCCAAAAACAGATGTTTACACGTCCATCAAACATCTGGTTTCAGTCTCTTTGAAACTCGAAGCAGAGGAACTCTGGTGGTAAATGCTGGAGTTTCTTCTGTCTTTGTTTCTTGAATCATATAGAGCATCAGGTGGAGCTGGTAGGGGTGGGCATCAGTGTCAGTTCGTAGGATATGGTGGTGATAGAAAGTTTATATATATATACATATATATATACACATATATATATATCAGTGGGTCTCTGCTGACTTTTATCCCGGCGGAAGAACTGAGTCGGGTCAGGTATGCAGCCTGTGAGCTTCAAGAGAGGGTGTCTCCGACAGAGACGGAGGGAGGGGGAAAAGAAGAAAAAGGAAATAAATAGGGTTAATATTTATCCTACACAGTGTGTGTGTTTGTGTCTGAGGGAAGTTGCAAATGTTTTCTCTCAGATTTGATTGTGCTAAAAATAAATTCTCCCATGTATGTATGTGTATAAGCAAAAGCATTCTTCATTGCAAGCAAAGTGTTGTTCAGATTTAACAGATCTCATTTCCTTTAAGGTAAAAATTGTTCACGTTTGACAAGTTTAAAAGAACACACAAATTAAGTAGAAAGAATGCAATAAAATTAAAGCATTGTGATGAAGGTGTCCATAAGAAAAGAATGAGATTCTAATAAAAATATTTTATAATGCAAATACAAGTCAGCTGAGACTCAAAAACTACAGTTTTTCAGATAGACTTATGGATAAAATGTTCTATTTTTCTTTCCAAACAGACAACCAGCTTTTACACCCGAAAGTGTCCTTGTGTGTATTAAGTATTCTGGAGCAGAGCAAACATTTCCCCAGCCTGATCAGATCATTTTACATTATCTGGATCTTTTCCAGGCGTAAATTTAGCATCTCCTTCTAATTTAGTTTTTACTGTTAAAAGTACCCATTTTATTTCTTCATGAGATTTCTCATATCCTACTTTAACTGTTAGACAGAGCTTCATTATTACCAGCAACGTGTCCTCTCTCTCTGCTGCTTCGGAATGTGAGAGAATCTCCAGCCACACACTCACACACACTCACACACTCTTTGCTTTGACCCTTTTTTCTTTGTTTTTGCTATCTTCTTATTTGGTTTCATTATTCTTTCCTTTTATGCTTCAGTAATTCACTTATTTTATTTATTATATAAAATATCACAATGCTGTATGCAAAATCACCTCCTTCTGAGCCTCTGCTGTCCGGTTCTAGAATAGGACAGCGGAGTAAGCTTGAGGGTTAATCCCACACTTTCAGGTTCTCTTCACACAATTTTTATATATATTTTCTTCCTACAATTATTGTTGTAATTATACATTTATATTAATGTTTATATTTATATTTATAAATTATTATTCATAAGACATTAGACAAACATAAAACATACAACGGAGTACCCCAAAACTAGAAAGGGACTCGAACCCTTTTTTACTCACAGGAAGACTCCAACCTCCTGCGGTGACGACTTTAACCTCACTATCAAAGGGGACTCGAACCCCAAAATCTCACAAGAGGACTCTAACCTCCTGCGGTGACGACTTTAACCTCACTATCAAAGGGGACTCGAACCCCAAAATCTCACAAGAGGACTCTAACCTCCTGCGGTGAGGACTTTAACCTCACTATCAAAGGGGACTCGAACCCCAAAATCTCACAAGAGGACTCTAACCTCCTGCGGTGAGGACTTTAACCTCACTATCAAAGGGGACTCGAACCCCAAAATCTCACAAGAGGACTCTAACCTCCTGCGGTGAGGACTTTAACCTCACTATCAAAGGGGACTCGAACCCCAAAATCTCACAAGAGGACTCTAACCTCCTGCGGTGAGGACTTTAACCTCACTATCAAAGGGGACTCGAACCCCAAAATCTCACAAGAGGACTCTAACCTCCTGCGGTGAGGACTTTAACCTCACTATCAAAGGGGACTCGAACCCCAAAATCTCACAAGAGGACTCTAACCTCCTGCGGTGAGGACTTTAACCTTACTATCAAAGGGGACTCGAACCCCAAAATCTCACAAGAGGACTCTAACCTCCTGCGGTGACGACTTTAACCTCACTATCAAAGGGGACTCGAACCCCAAAATCTCACAAGAGGACTCTAACCTCCTGCGGTGAGGACTTTAACCTCACTATCAAAGGGGACTCGAACCCCAAAATCTCACAAGAGGACTCTAACCTCCTGCGGTGACGACTTTAACCTCACTATCAAAGGGGACTCGAACCCCAAAATCTCACAAGAGGACTCTAACCTCCTGCGGTGACGACTTTAACCTCACTATCAAAGGGGACTCGAACCCCAAAATCTCACAAGAGGACTCTAACCTCCTGCGGTGAGGACTTTAACCTCACTATCAAAGGGGACTCGAACCCCAAAATCTCACAAGAGGACTCTAACCTCCTGCGGTGAGGACTGGCACCTCACTTTTCCAGAGACTGGAACCCTGTTACTTGTAGGGGACTGGCACCCCTATCCTTAAAGGGACTGAAATACCCTTTTATTTATTTATTTATTTTTTTCCTTGTTACATATTGGGGAGTCCCATTCACCCTCCTTCTCCTTCACAGCTGTGTTTCCCATTATGCAACTAGGACGTCTCCTGTTGGATTTTTCTTCTTCGAGTAGCCCACACTCAGGCACAAAAATTGACTAAAACGCCTATTATTACCACCGAAGTTTTTACTTCAGTGCCGGACTAACCCTACCCTACCGCAGTAGAATAGTGACCTAAGATAGTGGGACCCTACCCTATTTTCATAAGATAGTGAGAAAAGGGTGGTAAATGGGAGTCCGATATGAAAACTTCTCACCGTGTGTGACTTGGGTGCTGCTCCACACGCAGACTTCGTTCTGGATATCAGTGGTGTCTGAACGGAGTCCCTCCGCCGTCCCCTGACGGTTAAGGCTGACCCAGGGGCTGAAGTATCCTTCAGGATGAGCAATCAAGGGTTCTGGTCCTCCGGTCAGTCACTCAAGATATCCTGTTCGTGACGCCAAGATTGTTGTGGAATTTTATTATCAAAGATCACGCACTAAGTGAGAATCAAACAAAGTATTTTTATTAAGAGCTGATCAGCAATGGGAGTCACACAGTCAAACAGCTTTGGCTGAGCGAGTCCGCAGAGATACACATGGGCTTGGTTGATATAGACTCGCATGACGTGATGGCATCAAGGTCGTTGGTGCAAATCTTCAGTACATTGTCTGCAAACCCTGCACAGCCTGGTACACAGTTTCTAAAGAATGTTATCAGTGGTGTGATGAGAGAGGAGAGCTCACTAAATATTATCTGGGTACAAGTCGTTCTCCTATTCAGTAAAACAAAAGTCAAGGTTTTTAATAATACAAAGTGTAAATAATAGAGTTTAAGGGCTATGTGTATAAATTTTCCATTACAACACCATGTCACCAAACAGCACAGTGACTATACCTGTAGCCTATATATAGACCCACTGACTGGTTACAAGCTTGTAGACACCTGTGATGCTAATTAGTGGACACACCTGGATTAACACGTCCCTTTGGTCACATCATTTTCAGTCTTTTCTAGGGGTACCATCATTTTTATCCAGGCCTGTTTCATGAGTTTATTATTTAAAATAATTCTGTTGAAACATGATTGAAAAGCAACGTCTGACTTTCATTGGTTAAATTTCATAGAATTTTTATTTATTATTTGTCAGATTCAAGTTATTTCTGTGAACATTGTGAGGTTTTTTTTTCATTAACGACAATTTTGTCCACGTCTGTGGATGGATGGATGGATGGATGGATGGATGGATGGATGGATGGATGGATGGATGGATGGATGGATGAATGGATGGATGGATGGACAGACTAACAGACAGACAGACAAGATTATTTCTGTCAAGCATTAAAATGCTACAGGAATCTTTTTCTTGTTATTAATATTTTATTTTAATTACTGTTATTTCTTTCCCAGACTGAGTGTGTGTGAGCTGTCAGTGAGAAGCTGTGAAGCTCTGTCTTCAGTTCTCAGCTCCTGGTCCTCCAGTCTGAGAGAACTGGACCTGAGAAACAACGACCTGCAGGACACAGGGGTGAAGAAGCTTTCTGATGGACTGGAGAGTCCACACTGTAAACTGAAGACTCTCAGGTCAGATCAAGTTCTGTCTCGCTTTATGTTCCATTAAATAAACAAGGGTGAAAAGAATTAAGTTTGAATGCTTCTGCAGAGTGATTTAAAGCCTGGAAGTTATGGTCCTGTAGCAGTAAAAGTAATATTTTCAGCCTGACGACTACCAACAAATCTGTTGGTTGTATATTTGGTTTGCAGATTTAATGTTGTCCTCTCTGGTAAGCTTTCACTAGTACATGCAATATTTATGTCACTGAAAAAAACATTATTAATTGTTATTATCATGATCTCTTTCCCAGACTGAGTGTGTGTGGTCTCTCAGAGAGAAGCTGTGAAGCTCTGTCTTCAGTTCTCAGCTCCTGGTCCTCCAGTCTGAGAGAACTGGACCTGAGTAACAACGACCTGCAGGACACAGGAGTCAAGAAGCTGTGTGGTGGACTGGAGAGTCCACACTGTAAAACAGAAAGTCTCAGGTCAGGCTTTTCATCTTCTTCATCAATATCAACTGTTAAACTTCATTTGTCAACATCTGGTGGTTTTATGACAGATATCATCAGCATGTGCTCATGTGGAGACGCTTGGTGAGACGATGCTGTATGAATTCTGCATTATGATCTAGAACATGGTAGAGATGAGGCAGAGCAACATAATGGCGTACACAACATGCTGCATTTACTGACTCTTGGACATCTGATGTTTACCCAAGAGAAGGTCTGTTAATAGGAAATATTTGTAGCATCGGGCCTGGTCCTCCTGGGCATGGTGCAGGCCCTCCGTAGAGGCGTGGTCACATTTGCACGATCTCACTCACCCCTCCTCGTGTCTGATCCCTCCTCATTCCTCGTCCTCTGCATGCTGACAGTCACCGAGGTGTCCAGAGGTTTATACACTAAGATTTTTTTTTTTTTCTGTGAATGTGTATCTGGTACTTTAGTTCTTGTGATACATATCTTGATTTGGTTATCATTAGGAATTCTTGATGACTGTCAGCTCTGTTTTCTGTTTTCTGGTCATGTCATATAACATTAAGCACAATAACATTAAATAAATAAGTAAATAAATGAATCAGATTATCAAGAGGAACCAGCTGTGCTTGCCTGCTATGATGCTGGACAGGACAGGTTTAAAACAAAGAAAGAAAAATCTAGCAATAGTATAAGAGGAACACTGCTTTGCTCTCAAACTAACCAATCAGAAGTTGAGCAGGACCTTGGTAAAAGGTGTGGTTGAGATCCAGCTGCAGTTTAGATCTACTCTGCTGGCTCTGTGGATACGATAGAGAGCTGTAGCTGTAACGTATGTACCTCCACTAAGTGTGCATGACAAAGTGTTTACAGACCTGACAGCCTGATGTTGATCAAGTTAGCTTCTGATCTGTCATTTACAAAAAGGGCAAAGGGACCCAGACCACATTAGACCAGTTCCTGCTGAAAAACTACCACTTAGGATGTTCAAATCTGGACTGATTATTCTGCAAAGCACAAAGATTCATTAACACGCAATTCAGTTTATAATTATGAAACCTTTTATTCTGTTTATGAAAAAGATCTTTGATTTTGGCATGCAGAGGTCTCGCTGAAAATCTGCAGGACTTGGGATGTTCATATCTTGACTGAATTATGCTGAATTATTCTACGGTGCTGGTTTGGTGGTAGTAGCAGTACTAGTAGTAGGAGTAGTAGCAGGAGGGGGAGGAGATTTAGTAGTAGCATTAGTAGTAATAGTAGTAGTAGTGGTGGTAGTAGCAGCTCTAGTAGTAGTACTAGGAGGAGGAGGAGGAGTAGTAATAGCATTAGTAGGAGTAGTAGTAGTAGTGGTGGTAGTAGCAGTACTAGTAGTAGGAGGAGGAGTAGTAATAGCATTAGTAGGAGTAGTAGTGGTAATGTAGCAGTAATAGCAATAGGAGTAGTAGTAGTAGTAGTAGTAGTGGTGGTAGTAGCAGTACTAGTAATAGGAGTAGTAGTAGTAGTAGTAGTAGGAGGAGGAGGAGTAGTAGCATTAGTAGTAATAGTAGTAGTAGTGGTGGTAGTAGCAGCAGTAGTAGTAGTAGGAGGAGGAGGAGTAGTAGCATTAGTAGTAATAGTAGTAGTAGTGGTGGTAGTAGCAGCAGGAGTAGTAGTAGCATTAGTAGTAATAGTAGTAGTAGTAGTGGTGGTAGTAGCAGTAGTAGTAGTAGGAGGAGGAGGAGGGGGGGGGGGGGGGGGGGGGG